>NC_056066.1:21215378-21518409 GCF_016772045.2 Ovis aries
AATTTCCCAAAATTTTCCAGTGATACCCTTCATAACATTTTTAAATCAAGGATTTGATGAAGAACCACACAGTGAATTTAGTTGTCAAATCCTCATCTACTTTATTTTTTTATTAAAAATTTGTTTTTATTTATTTGGCCATGCCAGGTCTTAGTTGTGGCATGCAAGATCTTGTGACCTACAACAGTTCACCAGGTGTAAATTCCTATTATTTTTTTTTCTACCTAATTTTGAGAGGAATTTGCAGATATTATGCATACATAATTTAGTATAACTTTCTAAAGAGAAAAAGTATTCCTTTATAGAAATACAGTATGAGTTTTAAAATCAGTAGTTTTTATCATTAAAATTGGTTACTTCTTTTTATTAAAAAAAAACACATTATTAGAAAACACAAAATAGTAGAAAAAAGGGAAAAATCATTATCTTCCCCTAGTGAAAAAGACGGTGACTATTTTGTTACACTTCCTTTTAGTCATTTCTTTATAAATTGTTCCTTTGCATATTTGTTGATTTCACATTATTGGGAGCAATATCCTAACTGAAAATTTTAAATAATATATTTTAACTTCCGCTTAATAGCACCTCTAAAACCAGAATAATACAAACCATAGCACAGCTGGAGCAATGAGATCAGAAGCTTCAGGCTAAAAACAGCAGAAGCCAATGTCAAGATCCTCTGGACTCCAAACACTACATGGAACTGTGGCAGTAAATTGACATCTGAAATATTTCCATTATATCATTCTTTAGAGTTTCAAGGTAATTGTAATCAATAAAATGGTAACTTCAGCCAGACTAATCTGAATTCTAGAGTTTTCTACTGTGACATCTAATTGAAAACCTTCAAGTGGATAAGAGAGTGGATGATGGTTGAGTGTTCCTTCAGTTGCATGATTGTAAATTACCCTAATTCCTCTTTAAGAAGTGTCTAGAGGGCGTTACCAAGATAAAAGTATAGTTTTAAAATGAACTCAGGGGCAGTAAAGGGCATCTAAAAACGTCATAAAATTTGAGTTGATATAGTCTTGGAACAAATCCAAAACCTTCAGCATTTCACTACATTTTCCTCCTTCATCATCGTGACTGTACTTTATGTTTCCCAGAGGCAGAGTCCTCAGAACCATTCAGAATATATTTCAAAGAAATGAGGATATAATATCACATGTATATTGACCTGAAGAGGCCCTCAGAGACTAGTGATACCACCTGATTAAATAAGAGTCTAAGGTTTTCTCCAGTGTTTCAGTCAAAATGCTATGGGGAGCCAGACCCAGACAAGTGAGATTAGAATACTGCTCAAAGCATATGCAGTTCTTATCAATCTGTAAGAGGTTCATATTCGTGGTTGATGAAAGTATGACAAATTTTTAAATAACTGGACTTCTCTGAAAGAAAAGAGTAAGCAAGGAAAAAAGTGTAGGAGTCCTTGGTCTCTTTTAACTACACAGACATAAATGTTAAATGAGAGAAATTTATTAATTTAGAGTCATATACAGTTTCCTTAAGGGCTTCCTAGGTGGTGCAGTGGTAAAGAACCAGCCTGCCAGTGCAGGAAATGCAAGAGATGTGAGTTTAATCCTTGGGTCAGGAGGATCCCCTGGAGTAGGAAATGGCAACCCACTCCAGTATTCTTGCCTGGAAAATTCCATGGACAGAGGAGCCTGATGGATTACAGTCCATGGGGTCACAAAGAGTTGGACATGATTGAGGCCATACACACCACGATTTCTTTTTTTCAGGAGTATTTATGTACTTTGAACATTTCTAAAACAATTTTATGTGACCTGTTTTCCCTTCCTTGTTGAAAGGAACAATTCATTATTTTATGCATATAAAATTAAAAGAATAATTAAAGTGATAAATTATACATAAGAGCTGTTTGTTCTCTGAGAAAGAGAGTTATTTTTCTTTTTGGTAGCTTTCACAGCTAAAAACAAAGTTTACATTTTTATGATATCATTAAATGTAATTGATATTCTTGATTTTTCCTATTATGTTTTATTTGTTTATTTTAAAAAGGGACTATCCATTTGTTCATATTAACACATTCAGATAGTTCTCACAGCCCATATAAAAATTAGATGCCATATATTTTATATCGATCTACTCTGAAAAATCCATTTGTAGTATAATAGTTTGGTACATTTTAAAATGCAAATACAGCTATTATTTGTTACTATAATGTAGCTTAAAAGCCAGAGAACACTTCAGGAATTAAAGTAACTTTAAAACCCTAAGTGCATAACTTCCATATGAATGTAATAAAATTCAAACTTAAATTTTATTAAGATAAGTTGTATATATGTAGGAATATATATATGTATATGAGGTGGAAATTCTATAGGTTTTCTCTGATTATCAATGTCAAGAAGCAATAAAGAAATACATTCTTAGAATGAATCCTTACCCCAACCCACAGTACATGCCCTCACACACACCGTACTGCTGAGAATTATCAATCAGCTATGTGAATGAAGATAAAACATAAATGTGTGCGTGTATCATCTTTTCACAGATGACACAATTCAGTTTACATAAAGGACTTTCTAAGAGTATTGTCAAATTATTTCCACTAAATAAAAGAAAATGTCCTCTTAACACAGAACCATCAGGACTGAACAACCAGACACTTAGAGACAACACTTCCTGAGATGTGTATCATCCAAATGGAGAAATCCCTACTAAAAAAGAGATTATGCATTGATAGCAGTACTCGGATGCTAATCGTTAGATTCACGTCAAATGCATGAAATTTGAAACCCTTAGGTTACATGCTGCAAAAGGTAACAGAGTAGCTGCTAAAGGAATCAGAAAGTAAGCTTCACACTGCAGAACACTGTGAAACAGGTGGGACGGCATACGTGCTAGAATATACCTCATCCGTCCTAACCAATATTCATGGCTGAAGTAGAATGTCAGGGCCATCATGATGGCAGAGGGACATTCATTTGGTAGGGCATAAGACGCTATTAGGGATTTATATCTCTTCTATTTATGGAAAAGAATTTGCTATTCAAAAACAGCAGCTATTTTAACAGGGTGAGAACCCAGCTGCTTCCAGTCTCAACAGCAAAGATCACCATTTTGAGTATAAATGTGCTTTGAACCCAACCATTTCTTAACAGATGTAGCAGTCTGATTCTCCCAAGCACCTGTAGGGGTTGAAAGATGTATTGGATTAAATTCATGTCGATGTATGGCAAAAACCACCCCAACCCAATAGGATAAAATAATCAGCCTCCAATTAAAATTAATTAATTAATTTTTTAAAAAGTCAGAAGCCATGGGTTCAAGTCCAGAAGACAACACCTTGCTAAGTACTTTCATCTACCTTATTTAATATTTGCAGTGATTTGATGCGGCAAACGTTATCAATTAGTTTTCACAGGAGCAGAAAGTTTCAGAACGAGTAAGCTGCGTAACTGGACTGGTTCAGCTGGAATTCTTCCGTCACCTCCACGTGCTATTCATTCACTCCTTTGCAGGATCACTCTTTGTGCAGTGGCTCCCTCATGGCTGAGCCATCCTTGTACCATGAACATAGGTGATGCCCATTAAACCTTTGCCCCATAAAGAAAATATACTGAGCAACACATGCTGGGCCCAGGTCTTGACAGAGAACAGTCAACAAAGCCAAACCCTAATCTTGTGGAATTCACATTATAGAGAGGAGAGGCATGAAGCCTTATGAACAAATAATTGTATATTACAGGGTGATAACAGCCTGGCAAAATAAAATAAAACTGGACAAAGGGAGAGAGGAATAGAGATGTGCCATTGTAAATGGGATGAGCAGAGAAAACCTCTCCAGAGCAGTGGTATTATGCAGAGGAGAGTGACATGGAGGAATGAACCATTCAGAAATCTGGGGGAAGAACATTCCAGGCAGAGGAAAGTGCAAAGTAAGTGCAAAGGCCAGAGTCAGGGCCAGCACACTTGCTGTGTTTGAGGGAAAGTAAGGGTTCCTCTGTGGTTGGAACATCATGAAGAAATCAAAAGTGTTTGGAGATGATGTCAGAGAGAAGACTGGTTGGCAGATCAAAAGATATGTGGTGGGCATGTGAGAATTTTGGATTTTACTCTGCATGACATGAGAAATTAACCAGTGTGACATAATCTAACCGTAATCTCACTTCAGATAGATCCCTTTGGATCAGGGAGAATTGTGAAAGGCAGGCATGGAGAATGCTGGGATTGAAGCTGGGAGCCATCAGAATAAGTCCAGAGAAGCAGCAGCTTGTTTGTTCTGCTTGCTTAATTTTTTTTTTAATGGGGGAATAATTGTTTTACAATGTTGTGCTGGTTTCTGCTGTACAACAATGCAAATTAGTCACAATTATATATATATATAAATAAATATAAATATATATATATATATAAAATTATTGGACAAGGCAATGGCAGCCCACTCCAGTACACTTGCCTGGAGAGCCCAGGGATGGTGGAGCCTGGTGGGCTACCATCTCTGGGGTCGCACAGAGTTGGACACAACTGAAGTGACTTAGCAGCATGTATAATTATGTATGTATATTCCTGGTGGCTCACACAGTAAAGAATCTGGCTGCAATGCAGCAGACCTGGATTTGATCCCTGGGTTGGGAAGATTCCCTGGAGAAAGGAATGGCAATCCACTGCAGTATTCTTGCCTGGAGAATTCCATGAACAGAAGAACCTGACAGGCCACAGTCCATGTGGCTGCAAAGAGTGGGAGCCGATTGAGCAACTAACAGTTTCACTTTCATCCCCTCCCTGTGGAGCCTCCCACCCACACTCCCATCCCACCCTTGTAGACTGACAGGGAGCAGGGGCTGCAGATGGAGGCGGTGAAGAACTGCTCTGATGTTTGGGATTTCATGACTTTTTCTATTTGAGCCTGTTAAAGGGTTTACTGGGTCATTTTGGACATTTCTTTGTTCAGAAAGCAGAGATTATTCTTTACAGGATGGGGAAAAGCTTGCTTAATTTTGGGGCGGTCTGTGGGTATAATTAGGCTGAAAGAAGGAATTTTCTAGCACCCACAGCATCAAGACAGCCAACCTAGGGCTCCTTATTAAATAGATATGTGGTTAAGCTTAAGGGACTTGGCGAATCAAGCTTATTGAAAACCTACTTGACCTATTGTGCAATTTAATTAAGAATTGGATTCTTGCTTGATGGACTTGTGGCTTCTCCATGGTATCATCTTAAAGGTGGGGCGGGGAGGAGGGAAGTGGAATCGCCAGATCCTTTAAAATGGCCTAAACAAAAATGGAGAAGCTTCATCTCCATGAAGAGAACTCTCTGACTATCACAAGTGATTTGATTTTTAATACATAGAAATCAATGCCTTCCTTCCTGAGCAATTATCTAAATAGATATAGCTGTGCTTTGAAATTGTCTCATTTTCTGGACACGATTACTGTGACTTTGTCTCTGCCATTCTGAAGCCCAGAGTACAATCATCTTTGATAGCCAGGACAGTTTTTCAGGTGGATTTCCTTTGAAACAGAGGAGTTTTTCTCTGGGTTTCCATTACAAGAAAATTAAGTTGAATTGGATTTTCAGGTGCCATTAATTGATGTAACAGAGGGAACAGAAATCTGATGATTTGCCTCAAGGCTCTTTTTTTTTTTTTTAAGAAAAAGACTTCAATGTGGAAAGCCTCCAGGCCTCAAATGTCAGCCTTCTTGCTGCTTCCACAGCAATACCTGCAGCAAACAAAGGAAGCAATGTGCTTGATCATTTCCCTGGAGAATGCATGTTTTTACCTGCAGTTTCTATATACCATATTGCAGAAGAAAACCCAGAGATAGTTTATTTATAGCAAAAGTATGTTTAAGAGACAGAAACACTGAACAATAGACAAAAGAACCTAAAGTACATTTCACTTTTTTCCCCTCAATCTAAATTTTGGTTTCTAGTATTTCTAATGATTACATAAAGAAACCTTTATTTGGCATGATTCTGTATGTGCCTCATAGGCTGACTGAATAATTAAAAGGCTCCTCACTTGTGGGCAGTAATGAATTGGGTCAAGGGTGGATTTGCTAGATTAAAAATAAATGTATTTTGTTAATTTCTTATTTTGAAAATGTGCATTGAGATGCACAGGTGTATCTGGAAAATTTGTTAAAATCTACTAGGAATTTCTCATCTGGAAGGATATTGAACACTGGCCAAAAACCTCAAAGGCAAAGGGAGATGATGGGAGAGCTGATACCCAGAGCCTGTGTTCCCAGAGGGGTGATACTGCCCCCAGTGGGGTGAAAAATGCTTCTCAAAATGCAATAAAATGTTAGGTATTATAGTGGTTCGTGGTCTTCTATGGCAGCCAGAAAAATGTCCCCCTAACACTGGCCTTGGCCCATCAAAGAAGTCTATGCCCTAATCCCTGGAAACTGGGAACATGTATGTCATGTGAAACATAGGAATTAAACTTGATAATTTGCTATCTTCAGAATGGGGAGATTATTTTGGATTATCTGGGTGGGGCCCATGTAATCACATGGGTCCTTAAAAGTACAAGAGGAAAGTAAGACAAGGAAGAGAAGTCACAGATGAAGTGTTTGCTTTGCAGGTGGAGGAAGAGGACCCCAGCAAAGACATGTGTTCAGTTCAGTTCAATTCAGTTCAGTTGCTCAATCGTGTCTGACTCTGCAACCCCATGAATCGCAGCACGCCAGGCCTCCCTGTCCATCACCATCTCCCATCACCATCACTCAGACTCACGTCCATCAAGTCAGCGATGCCATCCAGCCATCTCATCCTCTGTCGTCCCCTTCTCCTCCTGCCCCCACTCCCTCCCAGCATCAGAGTCTTTTCCAATGAGTCAACTCTTCGCATGAGGTGGCCAAAGTACTGGAGTTTCAGCTTTAGCGTCATTCCTTCCAAAGAAATCCCAGGGTT
Source organism: Ovis aries (assembly GCF_016772045.2). Lineage (NCBI taxonomy): Eukaryota > Metazoa > Chordata > Mammalia > Artiodactyla > Bovidae > Ovis > Ovis aries. Next base: position 21,222,267 of record NC_056066.1, read on the forward strand.
GATCTCCTTCAGAATGGACAGGTTGGGTCTTCTTGCAGTCCAAGGGACTCTCAAGAGTCTTCTCCAACACCACAGTTCAAAAGCAGCAATTCTTTGGCACTCAGCCTTCTTCACAGTCCAACTCTCACATCCATACATGACTACTAGAAAAACCATAGCCTTGACTAGACGGACCTTAGTTGGCAAAGTAATGTCTCTGCTTTTGAATATGCGATCGAGGTTGGTCATAACTTTTCTTCCAAGGAGTAAGCGTCTTTTAATTTCATGGCTGCAGTCACCATCTGCAGTGATTTTGGAGCCCCCAAAAATTAAGTTTGACATTGTTTCCACTGTTTCCCCATCTATGTCCCATGAAGCAATGGGACCAGATGCCATGATCTTCGTTTTCTGAATGTTGACATGTAAGTGCCCTCTAAAAGCTGGAAACAGATTCTCCATTAGGTTTCTATAAAGGAATGCATCCCTGCATCCAGCTTCATTGTTTTAACATGGTGAGTCACGCTTCCATTACTACAGACATATGATAACACACTTGTGTGTTTATACTGTTAAATTTGTGGTCATTTGTTATAGCCGAAACAGAAATCTAATACATCCCCCACGGGCCATGGAACATAAACATATACACAGTGTATCTATGGTATTAATTGGTAAGCAATTAGGGGCAATTATCTAAATAAGGGCAATAATGGGGGGAAATGAAGAAACATTGCCCTGGAAGGTGGCATGCAGGCTCTTATACTTGTATTTAGTAACAGCAGACATAATCAATGTTCAGATGCTGCTGCCGCTGCTGCTAAGTCGCTTCAGTCGTGTCTGACTGTGTGATCCCTAGACGGCAGCCCACCAGGCTCCCCTGTCTCTGGGATTCTCCAGGCAAGAATACTGGAGTGGGTTGCCATGTTCGGATGAGTGAGTTTTATAACACTGGAATCTTTTGCTTTCTATGCAGAAGATCAGAAAGGTAACACAAGTAGGTGGTGGTGGTGGTTGAGTTGCTAAGTCATGTCCAACTCTTTGCAAAGTCATGAACTGTAGGCCGCCAGGCTCCTGTGTCCTTTGGATTTCCCAGGCAAGAATACTGGAATGGGTTGCCATTTCCTTCTCTGGAAGATCTTCCCAACCCTGGTGTGGAATCCACTTCTGCACTGCAGATGGATTCTTTACCACTATGCCACCAGAGAAGCCCAGCACAAGTGGAGTTATTTCTAAATACAGAGAACTAAGCAAATGTTCTTCAGAGAAAATATGGAGGGAAACAAAGTAGCTCATGTGAAATAGAAAGCTGAAAAGCACTGACATGGAAAAGTGCCTATATGTACATTTTTGATGGAAAAAGATATTTGAGAGCTTTTAGGCCAAAATGTTAATAGTGGGTTTTCTTGGTGGTCATTCTCTGTTTTGCTGCTGTTTTTTTTTTTTTTTTAATAACTTTTCTACAAGAATTATATATTACAGGAGGTTTTTACTAGATGACAGTAGTTGGTACCTAGATGGGGTCAAAAGTTTCTTTTTAATTATTTTTTAAATTCAGTTTGTATAAAATAAGCTACAAGGATATATTGTCCAACACAGGGAATATAGCCAATATTTCATAATAACTGCAAACTGAATGTAGTCTTTAAAAATTGTGAATCACTATATTATACTCCTGTAACTTATATAATATCATACATCAACTGTTCAGTTCAGTCGCTCAGTCATGTCCAACTCTTGGTGACCCCATGGACTGCAGCACTCCAGGCTTCCCTGTCCATCACCAACTCCTGGAGCTTGCTCAAAATCATGTCCATCAAGTTGGTGATGCCATCCAACCATCTCATCTTTGTAGTGCCCTTCTCCTCTTGCCTTCAATCTTTCCCAGCATCAGGATCTTTTCCAGTGAGTCAGTTCTTTGCATCAGGTGGCCAAAGTATTGGAGTTTCAGCTTCAGCATCAGTCCTTCCAATGAATATTCAGGACTGATTTCCTTTAGGATGGACTGGTTGGATCTCCTTGCAGTCCAAAGAACTCTCAAGAGTCTTTTCCAACATCACAGTTCAAAAGCATCAATTCTTCGCACTCAGCTTTCTTTATGGTCCAACTCTCATATCCATACATGACTATTGGAAAAACCGTGACTTTGACTAGATGGACCTTTGTCAGCAAATTAATTTCTCTGCTTTTTAATATGCTATCTAGGTTGATCATAACTTTTCTTCCAAGGAGCAAGCATCTTCTAATTTCATGGCTGCAGTCACCATCTGCAGTGATTTTGTAGCCCAAGAGAATAAAATCTCTCACTGTTTCCATTTTTTCCCCATCTATTTGCCATCAAGTCATGGGAGCAGATGCCATGATCTTCAGTTTTTGAATGTTGAGTTTTAAGCCAGATTTTTAATTTAAAAAATCCAGTTTGACTTGAGTCTTTATTTTTAAAAATAAGACAAGAATTATAAAAATAAAGCTATTTTATCTTACATATTATGAAACGTATGTTGCAAATAAAGCTATATTGTTGGGACTTCTTTGGCAGTCCACTGGTTAAGATTCAGGTCTTCTAATGCAGGGGGCATGGGTTCCATCTTGGTTGGGGAACTAAGATCCCACACGCCAAGCGGTGTGGCCAAGAACAAACAACTATATTGTTAGAACTGTGTTCTTAGTATAGATTCAAGAAAATGAAAGTTGTGGTAATTTTGTTTTTTCTTTATTTGTATGATTACTTGATAAGACCCTTCCCTTCATGTCTGAGCATCATGTTTGGAAAAATATTTGAAGCTTTCATCAGTTTTCCCAGGGGTTTTGTCTAATCCTTGTATAATCAAATTATTCCCTTTTGAAATAACTATTCTGTAGTCAACTTTGTGCATTTTTTTCTCTTCCTCAATTTAATTGGTAAATTATGCCAGATTCTCATTTGTCAGTGCTGTGACCTGTAGTTGGAAGAGTTCAGCAACATTTCTTTTCATCGAATGCATCACTCCCATATTTTTAAACCAGATTTTCAATTTCATCCTGCATTGAATAATTAGATGTTTAAGAGTTAGGTGCAAAGAAGGAAAATTTGAATGTGTGCTAATTTTATAATTGTTTAAGCTCCGTAGTTGATAATGTTCTGATGACCTTTGTTTCTCTACATAACTTCAAGTTAGCAAGAACTCAGATAATGAATACTTCGAAAATAAGGCCATCTTATATGTGAATAGTTGGACACTATTTCATCACACACAAAAATAAAAACATATTCTGTACCTTATTTTCAAACATATGAGCATAGGACTTTTGAGAAATCTCCTGCCATACTTTTCAGAAAAAACTCAGCACCCTTTTGCGGCAACGAAACACATAGCTCAGAGGGTTTGGTTGGTTTGTTTTAAATATTTATTTATTTGACTGTGTTGAGTATTAGTTGCAGCACATGGGCTCTTTGTTGTGGCAGGGGGTGGGGGAGTGTGGAGGGGGGGTGTGGGGGCTTAATTGCTCCTCAGCATACGGGATCTTACTTCTCTGACCAGGGATTGAACCTGCATCTCCTGCGTTATAAGGCAGATTTTTAACCACTGGACCACCAGGGAAGTCCTGAGCTCACAGGTTTTTAATAAGAATATAGGTATGCTAGTTTGATTTAACAACAAAAAGGGACAAATTGTGATAGTTTCAACATAGTGTGCAAATATACAAAATTCCTGTTTAGTCCATTCTGATTTTTGACAATCTCAGACAATGAATGTCTTCTCTAAAGAGTTGAGGGTTTCCAGGGTAACACAGTCCCCCTTTCCAACATACTCTTCACTTGGCCCCACACTAGACATGTGTCCCTGGCCATTGAGGAGCATCTTATGATGGAGTCTTCATCCTTGTCTCCAGAGATGAGGTTTCACTCAATGGTGACATTCCCAAGAGCTGTTTTTCCAACCTCTACGTGTATTGTCTGAAAGCAAAGAAAGTTAGAATTGAGAGTCACCCATTGACCATCAAGCCCATACATCCTCATTTCATGGATAGAGAAACTGAGCGCCCTTGGCACTACTGGTGGTCCTGTTGACAGCAGAGCTCATCTGACATAAACACTCCCATGGAAGATTCCTCTGAGTACACAGGCTGTGAAGATGTGATCATCTGAACAAAACCCACACCTGGCAAATTCCCCCAACCAGGGTGCTCACACCGGTCAAAGCAGCAGAGCCCCAGAGGATGAATCAATAAAGAAAATTCGCCAGATCTTCAGAGGACTCCACATCCACCTGGCCCCTATCCATAGGCTCTCTGAGATGCCCTGGAGTGCCCAGGTAGAGAAGATGTTGTTGGAAGGTTGAACATTGTTTGCTTAAGCAAATAGGAACACCCTTCCAGGGTTGAGCTCTTTCAGATAAGTCAGAGAGGGCCACAGCTTTGGTCAGAACCACTGGTCCCATTGGAGCATTGCTGCCTCTGGGACCTTCCTCTCTATTTGCCCATAAGCCAGTCCTGAGGATCTGTAGGATTCATTCTGAGTAAAACTCCACCCCTCACATCCTCACACTGCTCCATACAACACTTTTCCCTTCCTACTGAACCAGGTGACAGGCTCACTCCCTCCAAAACCCCATGTCTATCCGTCCCTCTTCCATTCACTTTGGCACTCCCTATTTCCTTTAGGATAATGTCAAGAGTCAAAACTTTCCAGAAACTTCTCTAATTTATCCCATAATGCTCACTGCTTTGTCCTGTTCTCCCAGCTTTTGGAGAAAGATTTTTAGACAGATAGATAGACCTACAGATAATAGATATAGCAATAAAGATTTGGTATCCTCTACTGGATTCTTTGGGCTTCCCTGGTGGCTCAGCAGTAAAGAATCTGCCTGCCAATTCAGGAGACATAGGTTTGATTCCTGGGTCAGGAAGATCCCCTGGACAAGGAAATAGCAACCCACTCCAGTATTCTTGCCTGGGAAATCCCATGGACAGAGGAGATTGGTCAGCTACATTCCATGGGGTCGCAAAAAGAGTCAGACCCCACTTAACGACTAAACAACAACTGGACTTTAATCTCCTAAAGCCCAAATAGCACATTTTAAAATTTCTTTTATATTCTCCTTCTCCCATATTTCACTGTTATTCCTTCCAGCATTGCCTCACTCTCCTACTCAGTAACTGTTTTCATCTGTCCTTTGGAACTCAGAGAAGGTCTAGGAGGCTGAAAGCTATTGTCCTACAAACAAGAAATGGGGAACATAGAAAGGCTTTGTGCCTCGAAGGGCCCTTTAGGTCCTGCTTGTTTTCCCTGAAGCTCATGCCTCCCTAGGTGCCAATCTCTTTAACTTGAAATCTTTGCCTAGGTTTAGGTATCCTTGCCCCTTAGTCTTGAATTTCCTGACATCCTGTCTTCCCTGGCTGCATCTCTGTTCTCTGAGTCCATCAGATTAGCTCACTGGCCCACCTGCTGTGGTCCTGACTGGCCCCAGCCTGCCAGCACCCAGCCCTGTGATCTCCGAGTAAGTGGATTGCCATTGGGATGACATTTCAGAATGATGGCTGGAGTGAAAGTGAGGCATTTCTCTAACATCAGCTCTCATTGTTGGCTGGCCCTCATCTGGCCTGAGTTTAAGGCCACGCTCTGCTTCCAGAGACTAGAAATCATGTTTCTTGATCAACTTTAAGACCTTGGCTATCAGCTATGCTTTCTCTCGCAGGGGATCCATATTGGGTTTATGTTTTCTGGCACTGAAAGCCTCCATTCCCTAAAGCAAACTGAAAATTCAGAAATTTCCTCTGTCTGTTCTCAAAGATCCTCCTAAAACCTATCTTCCAACTTTTGTTATCTGACATCTGTTGCCTACACTCATACTCTCCATATCCACTTTCACCAACCAGACCACCCTTACTGCCAAAGACTTCCTAAAACCAAAGTCCAGAAATCTCTGTCAGTTCCCAGGAGCCAGTCAGCAGCTTTCATCTTCCTCCCCTGAATCCAAGGCTCCCTCGACAAGGGCAGGGAGAGAAGAGAGGGGAGACTGTGAAGGTTTTATTGTGTGTTTCAGGTTGTCTTGGTCAAGCGCCCTGCACATGTGAACTCACTGCAGACACACAGTGTTCTGAAAAGGAGGCATTGTCATGTCCATTTGACAGAGTACAAAACAGACGCTCAGAGGGTTGGAGTGACTTGCCCCAGAGTCACTCATCCAAGATTCAAGTGGATCTGAACCCATGGAACTGAGCTCAGGGTTGATCCACAAAGGAGCAGGATCCATTGCTTGTGTGAGCTCACTGTTCCTCAGAGAATGGTACCAGGAGGAAAATCCCATATTCAAGAAGAGGCCATCTTTGACCAAATAAACTTGGGGATGATGAACTAAGATGCTCTCCAGTGTGGCTGTCATCCTTAGATCACATTATGTTCTTTTATTCACTGTGGTCCTTTAAAGAAGGTCTTTTTTTTTTTTCTCCTCTGTCCATGTTTAGTATCACTGCATCAGTCACTCCCTTGAGGGAAGTTAAGCTGATGGTGGGGAGGCTGAGCATGTCACCAATATTTCCAGCCATAACAGCAGTGAAAAGACAGTCTTGACAGCTAAGACCAAGGAAACAAATGTGTTGTCTGCCTCAGTCCAGAGAACAAGACTGGTGCAGATCATCTTCATTTATGAGTGAGATGGAAAATAGCCCATGCGGTGATTGTTCCCGCCTTCATGTCCCCTGCTTCATGCAGGCTGGCATGAAGCAGAAGCACTTCTTCCTACTGAAGAGATGCTGGACTATGCTGCGGAAGCCCTGCAGGGTCACAGTCAAGGTGACCTTTGCTCTTAAAGGACTCTTGAGAGATCTGGGGCTCTGGATGAGTAACTGACTCCCTGAATCTATGCTCCCTTAGCTGCAAAATAAGAGGTCTGATACCTCAACTCAGAGGCAAAAAAGTAGCTGATTTAGGAATACGATATTTATGACTGTTTTTTTTCTTTTCATTTCTGGTCAATACTAATGGCCTGAATACATTGGCAAAATAAATCCTGTACAACATAAAGACACAGAATGCCATAAATATGTTGATAAAAGTTTGAGAAATATGCATTCCTGTACATAGAATGTGGAATCGTATTCTTTGCGGAGGGTAATGGGTATTATGCATTAAAATTAAAAACCCTTTAGACTCTGCTCTTCTGTACTGTTACTATATAAGTGTGATGTGATATGTATGGGTATGCGTGTTTTCTAAATGTCCAACGATATCTGTGTGTGTGACCCCATGGACTATATCCTGCCACGCTCCACTGTCCATGGGATTCTCCAGGCAAGAATACTGGCGTGGGTTGCCATTTCCTTCTCCAGGGGGGTCTTCCCAACCCAGGGATTGAACCTGGGTCTCCTGTGTCTCTTGCAGTGGTAGGTAGAATTTTTACCACTGAGTCTCAGGGGAAGATGTTCAACAATAGGGAACTAATTTTTTGAATGTACAACATGCAAATAGAGAAGATTATACAACTACTTTTAAATGAACACATTAATATGAAATGTTATCTAAAATGAATTAAATGTAAAGAAAAAAAGCTGGTACTCAGCCTCTGGTACAACATAAAGATACAGAAAGTATAAGGTATAATGTCAACCCACTAATTAAGTATATATGCAAGCATATTCATGGACAGTTTACACTCAAGTCTATATTTATTTCTATATGAAAGATCTGAAAGGGTGTCCAATATAGTGGGAATCTTCCCTTCCCTCCTGCCTCCCAAGTCCCTATATTTCAAAGGGATTGGAAATACTAGTTAACTTTAATCCTGGCACAAGCCAACTAAAGACAACTAATGAAAGAGTTGAGGTATCTTTGTTGAAGAAAATACATGGAATTTATCTGTTTAGTGATTATGTAGTACTTGTATTAAGACAGCCATAGTTATCATGTGTAAAATAGACGGCTAGCAGGAAGCTGCTGTATAGCGCAGGGAGTTGTTTGGTGCTCTGTGATGACCTAGAAGGGTGGGACGGGAGGGGCAATGCTCCAAGGGAAGAGATATATGTATGCTTATGGCTGATTCATATTGCTATACAGCAGAAACCAACACAACACTGTAAATCAATTATATCCCATTTAAAAAATAAATTAAAAAAAAAGAAAGTCATAGTCATAATTCCCAGTCCTTAGCGTTTTCCATAGTCTTGGATACCTGGACCAACTGACTGCACACCAGGTGGGAATATCTAGAGCTTAAGTTTCCTGAAATGAAAACCAGCACGCTGAGGGGCAGTCTCAGGGAAATATACGAGGAGTGGAGAGCACTCAAATCAGTGAGAAAACAGTACAATTGCTTCTCTGCTTCTTTTATCTCTTAGAGATAAGCTTTGCCTACAGAAAGTAAGGACAAAGTTTATTAATGTTCTGGAACTTTTTATTTGACTTCTCAATGGGAAAGAAGAAATATTGTACCTAAATCCTGGAGTTTATTACCCTGCAATTGTTTATGGCTTTTGCTACACCAAACTTCAGCAGTTGAACTGCATCTGTATATATTTTAAAGATGAATTTACTTAGATGATAGCTTATACAAGTTTTATTCCTGAACTGGCCTCCCTAATAGTGGAAAAGTACCATTTCTGATCTTCTTATTTTGATTATAGTTTTGACGGATTGAACATGAATGGGGGAGAAACTGGACTGGTTTAGCTGTGAAGGGCTATGGAACATGTACTTCTCTCTTGATGTTAAAAATGTTTTTGTATCGTTATGCGGTGGAACAAGGGGCAAAGGAATAGTTAGGGAGTTGGGGATGGACAGGTACACACTGCTATATTTAAGATGGATAACCAATAAGATACACTGTATAAAACAGGGAACTCTGTACAATGTAGCAAGCTGGACAGGAGGGGGATTGGGGGGAGAATGGATACATGTGCATGTATGGCTAAAAAAAAAGAGTGGATATGTGTATATGTATAACTGAATCACATTTGCTGTACAAAGAAACTAGCACATTGTAAATCAACTATACTCTAATAAAAATTAACTTAAAAATAAATAAGGTAGTGAATTTCCATCAGGAAAATAGAGTTTTTGGGACATTTTGAAGGCAGTGTCTGTATGTGTGTGGCAGGGGTGTATGTATGCATGTATGATATCACTTCACACCCCAGAAAACTGGCAAGGATGTGGAGAACTGGAACCTTTATCCACTGCAGGTGGGACTGCAAATGGTGTGGTCATTTTTGGAACACAGTTTGGCAGTTTCTTAAAATGCTACACATAGGCTTACCATATGACCCAGCCACTCCACACCTACCTGTTTACCCAAGAGAAATGAAAATATATGTCCACATAAAAATTTGCACATAAACGTTCATAGCAACATTATTCATAATAGCTAAAGAAGGAGAAACAAGCTAAGTTTCCGTCACCCGGTGAACGGATGAATCTTCAGAATGGAATCCTAGTCATCAACAATGAAGAATGAAGTCCAGACACAAGCTGCGGCACAGATGAACCTGGAAAAGTGATGCTGAGCGAGAAGAACCAGCCACTAAAGACCACACAATTCACGAACCCAAGTGTGTGAAATGTCCAGAATAAGCAGGTAACTGCATAGAGACAGAAACCAGATTAATGATTTCCCAGGCATGGGTTTGATCCCTGAGTCAGGAAGATCCCCTGAAGAAGGAAATGGCAACCCACTCCAGGATTCTTGTCTAGGAAATCCCATGGACAGAGGAGCATGGTTGGCCATAGTCCATGCAGTCAAAAAGCGTCAGACACAACTTAAGCACTAAACACCAAAAAATTAGAGCATAGTTTCTTTGAGGGGGTGATGAAAAATGTTCTAACTCAGACTGTGGTGGTGGTGAAGTCTATAAATTTACTAAAATCCATTAAATTATACATGCCACATGAATGAATTTTATGATATATAAATAACTACTGAATAAATCTGTTTAAAAACATATGGAGCTTTTTCCGCCATCTTTCCGTGCCGCCATAATGGTGCGCATGAATGTCCTGGCTGATGCTCTCAAGAGTATCAACAATGCCGAGAAGAGAGGCAAACGCCAGGTCCTTATTAGGCCATGCTCCAAAGTCATCGTCAGGTTTCTAACAGTGATGATGAAGCATGGTTACATTGGCGAATTTGAAATCATTGATGATCACAGGGCTGGGAAAATTGTTGTGAACCTCACAGGCAGGCTAAATAAGTGTGGAGTGATCAGCCCCAGATTTGATGTACAACTCAAAGATCTAGAAAAATGGCAGAATAACCTGCTCCCATCCCGTCAGTTTGGTTTCATTGTACTGACAACCTCAGCTGGCATCATGGACCATGAAGAAGCAAGACGAAAACATACAGGAGGGAAAATCCTTGGATTCTTTTTCTAGGCATGTAATACATACAAATAAAATGCCTCAGAGGACTCTGGTGCTTCCTTAAAAAAAAAAAAAAAAAACATATGGAAAGGTTACCAGTGTGCAAAAGATACTAGCAAGAGGTCAAGACCATGGTTACTGGGGAGGTCTGGACTAGGTGTAAAACCAAAGGGCCTTGTGTGTAATATTTTACATACAGAGTCTTTATTTTAACAGGACATGTGTTCAGAGAACCTGTAATCTTTAGCTGGGAAACATTTTGCTGCTGAGTTTTCTTTGAAATAATGTTTTGAGGTGAGAGTGCTATTGGAATGTTCACCTTGACGAACTGCTCTTCAGATTATTTTTCCTTCTGAACAAGTTGAGTTGTTTTCTTCTTTTTAAAAACAACCATAAATAAATGGAAATTTTTGACACACTGTACAACACAGTTTTTTTTTTTCTTCTTTAGAGACCGCAGGAAATGTTTTAGATTTTATTCCTTGTGGAATTCACAAACAAACAAGAAACAGAACAAGAAAAACCTGTCCAGTCTTACCCTCTCTTTCTAACTTTCTCTGAAAGCCAGCTAAGATACACCAAATCTGATTCTCTTTTTATCTACCCAAGGGCAAGGATCCTCATTAGCAAGGAAAAAGTTTGCAAAGCTAAGAAAATTGAGTGAAGAAGTTCAAGGTCATCTCACCAGAACCTAAAGTACTCACTAGGTGTCCTGTAATTAACAGTAAGAAACCAAATGTCCCTGGAGTGAAACAGAACACATTTCAGCACTCAACTTTGACCTTCCTTGATCCTTTTCCTGAAAGTTCTGTTAATGAATGATTACAGGACATCAGAATGTGAACAGGAAAGGAGAGGTTTGAATCTTTGCTTTAATCACTATGATGGCAAAAATAGTGCTTTAGAAACCTTCACGTCTACTCCTTTCAAATCCAAAATAGCATTTATTATCAATCTGATCATCAATCCAACATGCAAAGCTCATCAGTACACAAAGAACTTTTAGACCTCAGTTACTTTCTCATATTTTAAACAACTTTACTGAAGTACAATTTACATATCATAAAATTCATCTGTTTTAAGTATAGAATTTAAAGACTTTTAGTAAATCTACAGAGTTGTGAAGCCATCACAATTCAATTTTTTCTATAGAGAACATGGTTAGACTCTGAAAATTTTAAAGTAATTAAAGAAAGAACTTGCTTGTTTGCTAAGTCGTGTCAGACTCTTTGCTACCCCATGGACTGTAGCCCTCCAGGCTCCTCTGTTCACTGAATTTTCCAGGCAGGAATATGTGAGTGGGTCGCCATTTCCTGCTCTAGGGGATCTTCCTGACCCAGGGATTGAACCCACATCTCCTGTGTCTCCTGCATTGGCAAGCGGATTCTTTACCACTGAGCCCTTGGGAGGGTGTAAAGAAAGGACTGACAGAAGATGAAATGGTCCGTCAAGAGTAAGGTATACAACACTCAGGGCTTCCCAGGTGGCACAAATGGTAAAGAACCCGCCTGCCAATGCAGGAGATACAGGAGACAAGCGTTTGATCCCTGGGTCAGGAAGATCCCTTGGAGGAGGGAATGGCAACCCTCTTCAGTACTGTTGCCTGGAGAATCCCAAGGACAGAGGAAACTGGTGGGCTATAGTCCATGGTTGCAGAGTCGGACACGACTGAAGCAACTTAACATGTACACTAGAATACTGACTTCAAGAACTCTTAAATGAAAAAGAGTGATACCGTACATACCATTACACCAAATTATAACATTTTAAAATGTTACACCTTTTAAGTATATGTTCCTTACTTCTTATTTTAAAATTGGGGCATACTATTGTTGCTATTTCAGGGATCTTACCAGAAATAATGGTGTGCTATTTTGGTGCCATCTCCGTTTGCTTCTAAAAATAAAAATCTTTGATGCATGAATTCTCAAAACATTTTAAAAATTTAAGCCTTTGAATTCTGCCTTTAAAGTAATTGAAAAAAAAGAATAAACTCTTGAGGAGGTATTAAGGGATTTTGCTGCTTCTAACAATAATGTCTTCCTTTAAGGAAAACAAAAAACAGATTCATAGAAGTAATCAAGGAAAATTGTTGGCCAAAATGGTAATTAGTCCCGTTAAATGATAATAAAGGAAGCTGTGATAAAAAAAAAAAAAATGAAACAAGCAGTTTCCTTTCTTCTTGATGTGTATTGACTGGGTATGGAATGGAATGTGTTTCTCCTGAATTCCCTGATCACCTGCTTCATTAAAGAAGCAAACAAAAAACTTATCTTTCGATTCCCATCCCTACAGAGCAAATATACATTCAATCCAGAAATGGCACAAACAGCTCCAGACAATAAACACTGAAATGGATCAAACATTGAAATAAACACAGTGCCACCAGCCACAAACCTTGTGTGCAACTGACAGTGATGCTGGAAGGCAAAGTCCTTGGGCCACCATCAAGATTTCTTCATTTCAAAGTTGTCTATGATGGTCAAGAGAATTAAAGAGTTATGGTAATATTCCAATTAACTGTATATCATTATTAGAGTAATGAAAGGGAGTTTGAAAGTGAAAAGTGAAAGTGCAAATTGCTCAGTCGTGTCTGACTCTTTGTGACCCCATGAACTTTACAGTCCATGGAATTCTCCAGACCAGAATACTGGAGTGGGTAGCTTTTCCCTTCTCCAGGAGATCTTCCCAACCCAGGGATTAAACCCAGATCTCCCATATTGCAGGTGTATTCCTTAGCATCTGGGCCACTAGGGAAGCCCAAGAATACTGGAGTGGGTAGCCTATCCCTTTTCCAGCGGATCTTCCCGACCCAGGAATAGAACCAAGGTCTCCTGCACTGCAGGCGGATTCTTTACCAACTGAGCTATTTGAGAATCCTTAAATCATTCTGTACAACATCTGACAGTGACCAAATCACCTGGAGAATAGTATAGTGTTAAACCACGGAGATACAGTTTTATTCATTCACTCAATTACTCAGTCGGTCAACTGATATTTACTAAATTTTTATTGTGCCTCATAGAGTTGACATAGAGTGAGTCTTTTTATTTGGTCCAAAGTATGAAGGCCATAGAAAGAATTTCTTCTGAACAGCTTTACTTTTCTCTATAATAACATATGTTTAATATGTTTAAAATAATAATATGTTTAATAAAACATATATTTAATAATGTGAGGGAATTATCTGGCAGTCTGGTGGTTAGGACTCTGCATTTCTACTGCAGGGTTTGATCCCTGATTGGGGAACTAAGATCCCATAAGTTTGATATAGTATAGCCAAATAATAATAATAGTTTTCAATGCACCATTATCTTTACATAAAGAAAATTCACTGAGTTACCCTACGGCTAATAATCAAATAAGTCTGTTGATTAGATTTAATCCAAATCCACCTCTTCTCCACTATCAAGTTCCTCCCAAAGACATGTATTAATAATTATTTCAGTCAGTTTCAAGCAGCCCTAACTTTTAGAACACTGCAGATGGTTGAGTGCAGCCATGAAATTAAAAGACGCTTACTCCTTGGAAGGAAAGTTATGACCAACCTAGATAGCATATTCAAAAGCAGAGACATTACTTTGCCAACAAAGGTCCATCTAGTCAAGGCTATGGTTTTTCCAGTGGTCATATATGGATGTGAGAGTTGGACTGTAAAGAAAGCTGAGAGCCAAAGAATTGATGCTTTTGAACTGTGGTGTTGGAAAAGACTCTTGAGAGTCCCTTCAACTGCAAGGAGATCCAATCAGTGCATTCTAAAGTAGATGGGTCCTGGGTGTTCATTGGAAGGACTGATGCTAAAGCTGAAACTCCAGTACTTTGGCCACCACATGTGAAGAGTTGACTCATTGGAAAAGACTCTGATGCTGGGAGGGATTGGGGGCAGGAGGAGAAGGGGTCGACAGAGGATGAGATGGCTGGATGGCATCACGGACTCGATGGACGTGAGTCTGAGTGAACTCCAGGAGTTGGTGATGGACAGGGAGGCCTGGCGTGCTGCGATTCATGGGGTCGCAAAGAGTCGCACACGACTGAGCAACTGAACTGAACTAAACTTTTATAACACTTATTCTTTTCCAAATGTTCAAAGACATAAGATCTATAGCAGCAGGTTGGAGAGAAAAGTTAGCTTCAGCCTAACTTTTCTGGACTTGCTAAGTGAAATGCAAAAAAAAACAATAGGTACTTGAAAGAGCCTAAGGAGGAGAACCAGAAATGAGGTGATGAGATGCAGGGGGCAGTCTCTTGCTTCCCCAGTTTCAAAGGCACCTGATCGGTCACCCCCAGGCACAGTTATGCCTGTAAGGATAATGTACACAACTTAAGCGACCCCAAAATATAAGACTTATGCCTCTAGGTGACTGATAGGAGCCAAAAAGCTCTCATCTCACATAAGCCTTAGAGAAACAGGAGGAGACACACTTCAGACTGGAATTCACATGCAGTCAGAGAAATGAAACCAGGACCATGCAAATGCCCTCTCCAAGTTGTGGAGCAAGCCAGCGTGTAGGCCAAGTCAACCTGTCCTCAATGTACCGTGTAAACTACTGAATCCTACTGTCTGCATGGAAAGCCTTAGACTGACTCTCTGGGGAATCATCACCTTTTCCAGATGATGCTCTTTGTAGTTTTATAGAGATTTAAAAATCACGTTGCAGTGTGTTTTTCAGTTGGGTTTGATGGTATTTTTGCAACTTATTCACAAACCTGGATCTGAAAACGCTTTGTGGATTTGAGTTTCATTGATGAAAACATTTCTATTCTTAATAATAAACAATAACAGACACATTTTGTTATACATCATTCTTAGCTTTCACTATGATGCATATCGACAAAAGAATAATTAATGTACTTACATTTTTTAGAAATCCATCATTTTTCTGTATGAAGTTGCCCAGAAATATAAACAAAGTACAGTTCTCAATTAAACATGCTTCATTAATGGGGATAATGTACTAACATAAAAAGTCTAATCTTTGCTACTCGAGACCCATCAAACTGCTAAAACTGGCTCAAAAGCAGAACAGTTGTTAAAAGTAACAACTGTTTTTTGGGGGTGGAATGAATTAGGAGATTAGAATTGACAGATATACACTAACGTGTAAAACTGGTAGGTTGTGGGCAGCTGCTGTATAGCACAGGGAGCTCAGCTCAGAGTTTTGTGATGACCTGGATGGGTGGCGTGGGAACAGGAGTCGGAAGGAGGTCCAAGAGGAAGGAGATTTTTGTTTACATACAGGTGGTTCACTTCATGGTAGAGCAGAAACCAACACACCATTGGAAAGCAACTGTACATGCTCAATCCCTAAGTTGTGTCTGACTTTCTGTGACTCCATGGACTGTAGCCCACCAGGCTCCTCTGTCCATGGAAGTTTCCAGGCAAGAATACTGGAGTGGGTTGCCCTTTCCTCCTCCAGGGGATGTTCCTAACCCAGAGATCGAACTGGTGTCTCCTGCATTGGCAGGAGGGCTCTTTACCACGGCGCCGCCAGGGAAGCCCTAAAGCAACGACACCTCAATGTGAAAAAGAGAGGAAAAGAATAAGACTCTGTTTTGATTCCTGAGCTTCCCAGGTGGTGCTAGTGGTAAAGAACCCACCTGTCCACACAAGAGACATAAGAGCTGCTGGTTCGATACCTAGAGAAGATCTCCTGGAGGAGGGCATGGCAACCCACACCAGTATTCTTGCTTACAGAATTCCATGGACAGAGGAGCTGACAGGCTACAGTCCAAAGGGTCACAAAGAACCAAACACAATGGAAACAACTGAGCCTGCTCACATGCACGTCTTGATTCCTACCTGCCTGCACTCTTTTCTAGGACCATTGCTCCATATGGAGATCATCAGCCCTATAGCAGCGTTTGGGCATTATCTAGCGGGATGTGTCCCCCATTTGTATGTCACTTCCAGATTCGGGGCAGAAGATCAGGTTCGGAGCATTTTTCCCATTTCCTATCCACCCTACCATCCTCGCACCTGCCTCTCCCAGTGTTCACTCACTCCTGGAAAAAAGGCTTTCAAAGATAATGCACATTTCTGGATAACACACTAAAGAGCAACAATTCTGGGTTGAAATTTTCTACCTACTCTCTATTCTCTGTCCTTCCCTTCTGCCCTTCAAGATATGTGCTTCCAAGACGCCTCGTGTGAAATCCTCAAGACCAAGTATTAGGGGTCATACAGCTTTCTTTCTAAGCCACCAATGAAAAGCAAGTCTTCAGGTATCTCCCTGGATTTGTGTCATTTCACTAAGTAATAGAAAAAGAAGCCCAGTACACAAAGGACCAAAATGCCTATGGAAGCTCCTTGTCAAGTTACTGTCTGGAGCATTCAAGTTTCTCTTGCTAACTAAGATCACCTTACAGAAGCCAAGATTTACAGGGAAAAGAACTGTGAAAATAAAGTATTAGAAATCTTTTGTTTAAAATGTACTGGCCTCAGGACTTCCTCGGTGGTACAGAGGTTAAGACCTTCTCTTCAACTGCAGGGGCTGAGGGTTTGATCCCAGATCAGGGAGCCAAGATTCCATACACCTTGTGGCCAAAAACCCAAACCATAAAACAGAAACAGTGTTGTAACAAATTCAGTAAAGACTTTAAAAATGGTCCACATCAAAAAAAAATCTTAAACAAAATGTACTGGCCTCACGTAAATAGGCTTTCTTCCTTCTCTTCCTTCTCTTCTCCCTTGTTCGTTCTTTCTCGCAAAGATGCAGTTGTATTTATTGAGTACAATAGATTGCTCTAAAAGCTTGTTGAATTAAAGTACAATAATGAGATACACCAAATAAATTCTCTCTAGCAGAGGATTACTGTGGATGCTCAAGATGACTACAATTTAAACAAGAGCAAGCCAAGATCTAGATAAAGCCCTTCTGAGCTTCAGAAATCAGAAGCGGAAGCTGCAAGTTCCTTTAATAGCAAACACTGTTAATCGTAGCTGAGTAATTAAGGATGAGAAGCTAAAAAAACATGGACATTTATCCAAGACTGATGTGCTTGTTATACCGGTTTACAAATCCTTGCATCTTCATTTTGGGACTAGTAGTCTTTAAATCTTTTTGTACCCTGGAGAGGAAAAGAGAGTTATTTGTCAATGCGAAGGATACGTCAAGATAAACTGCTAAGACATTTATATCCTCACGCAGTCTCATCCACTTGAGTGAGATGCAGAGTCATCTCTACGGCTGTAAAGTTGTTATGTTAAATGTGTTTCATTAATATTCTTCATGTGCCAACACCAAATGAAAGAAGCACAGGCATAAAGTGGTACCATTTTGAAATACCCCAGATGGGAGTAAGGCAACTGAGCACTGCAACATAGCTGTCCGGATGCTCTGATGCACCACTACACCTTAAGATATCTTAATATTGAGGACTATTTGACAGTTACATTTATAATATCTTATAGCAAAGATCCAATATAAGCTTTCTACTTAATTCCATTGTATTATGGTCATCTTTTGTAATCTACATCTCAGTAATTATGAGATGCCTTTACAGCCTCACACATTTTGTGCCATGAATCCATCTATTAGAACTTGGATCTTAACAAAGTATACAGTCCAAGTGAAGAAGAAAACATTGTCCTGACTTTGAGCCCCTGCCAGACGTTCCAGTAGGGATGGTGGTGATAACACAAACTGGCAGCTCTAGACCCTTTTGCCAATGAAAGTATTATTTAAGTAGTATTTCTTCAAAGGAAGGAAGCCTATTTTGTGTTGTGGAGTTCCTTTGCCTTCGAATATACTTCACACTTTTAAACTGGCTATACTGTCTGGTATGCAAAATAAGAGGTGGTGAGTTAGAGGTGTGTCAGCTGTTGCAACTGTATTACTTGTGTCTAGTCACCAACGTTACAAACACCACAGTTTCCACAGATCTCCAGTAGAACACACCATGACTGATAAGAAGCAAAGATGATTCCACGCTTTATTGATTTAAAAAGGAAATATCTTAAAAATGCAGTATAACAATGCAATCTTTGCAACAATGTATATATAGATTGAATCCTCCAGGGTATTCAACTTCTATGGCTATTCTTCACATGCTCGCCTGGCTCTAGAAGATCCAGCCCACTTGGACACAGCAGCGGACGATCTTGTACTTGGAGGTCCCTGCAATAGCTTTCTGTACCAGATGCATGTAAGTTGCACTGCTTCTGTTGTCTTTAAAGCAGCTTCTTCGGGAATTTTATCTAACCGATTCTCGCTATATGACCTACTCAGCTCAACTGAATGGCTTTACGATAAGGCATTCTATAGCATTCTTTCCAGCCTTCTCAGGTGGTAAAGAATATGCCTGCCGTGCAGGAGACACAGGTTCAATCCTCAGGGTACAAAGATTCCCCTGGAGAAGGAATGGCAACCCACTCTAGTATGCTCGCCTGGAAAATCCCATGGACGGAGGAGTCTGGAGGGTCCATGGGGTTGCAAAAAGAGCTGGACATGACTTAGCGACTAACACAACAATAAGCATTCTTTTCACAGGATAACACGTGAAAGTCTGCATAGCAACAGCAAGATTAGTGGAGTTGAACTTTTTAAGCATTTGGTGTTGATTACCCATGTAAAGACACTTGGGCACTGAAACTTCAAAGACACAGACACCCTGCTCTCTTGGGTTATCCCCACAGTTTAAAAATTCATCATATATCTAAGCTCCTGCAGCCCGAGATCCACAAGTCTGATTTCTAAATGAAACTTTTTCTGACACTCTACTGCCATTCAAAGCCCTGGACATTTTTACCCTGAGGAGTTTTATCTTGGGAGAAATGGGGCAGTGGAATATTGATGAAGCATTTGAAGGTGTCTTCATGGAAATGAATTTCCTTCTGAGATATTCCAGAGACACATCAAAAGGAAAGACCAGGCACCTCATGGACTCAGTCAACTTTGAACCATTTCTCTTTCAGGGTGGCTGATACCAGATATTAACTTCAGCATTAGAAACACAAAGTCTTCCTCATTCCATTTGTGATTTTATATTATCACAAATAAATTTGGCTACTGAGAGACATTTTACTTTTTGGGAATGAAAAGTAATCTATCATACTTTTTTAAAAGTAATAAGAAATAGAAAAATGATTACCTATAATTTTATTACCCAAAGGAAATTATGGATGACATTGAAGTATATTTTTCTAGCCTTTTTCCTATGAAATTTTAAAAGACTGAGCTCATACAGCATACACAACTTTGTGGCATGCTTTCTTGAACATTTCATCATGCTTTCTCGTATATCATTAAAAATCTTTCAGGAAGACTACATGTTATTTCATAAACAAATGCATCATAATTCATTAATCACATTTCTATTGTAATTAAATTATTTATAATTTTTCTCAATTATTAATAGACTTCAGTAAACATCTTTAGATGTAAAACCATAATAAATTCTCAAGTTATTTCCTTATGAAATATAGATTTGCAAAATTTTAGTTGTGGGGTTAAAGTTATAATCTTTAAATCTCTTCACACATTTTGCCAAATAGCTTTTCAGAAAATAATTATACCAATTTAAACTCCCCCAGCCTGGGTATGAGAATAAACACTGCACTTTCTGTTATTTGTGTCAGGTCATCTCATTTTTTAAAATTTTTGCTAATTTGATGAATGAAAATAGCATCTATCCAAAAGATACCAGTCTTCTGAAAATTGCTGTATGGATTCAAAGCAATTCAATAGAAGTTCTAACAGAATTTTTCATGGCACTTGAGAAACAATTCTTTAAAAAGAATTATTTATTTATTTGGCTGCATCTGGTCTTTGTTGCAGCATGCCAGCTCTTAGTTGTGGTATGTGGGCTCTAGCTTCCTGACCAGGGATTGAACCCAGGCCCCCCGCATTGGGATCATGGAGTCTTAGCCACTGGACCACCAGGGAAGTCCCAAGAAATGTTTTCTTAAATGTATATGGAAGAGTAACAAGCAAAGGAGAAACTAAATATTTTAGAAAGATAATGGGGGAATTCCTTTTTATTTGATATCTGCACTTACTTTGAAGCTCAAGTAACTAAGATGATACGGTTGTATGTGGAGGTAGACAAAATGACCTATGATAGGCAGGATAGAAACAGACCCATTAAAATATAAAAACTTGACTCATGATGGTGATACAGGGCAGGTCAAGAGGAACAGAACAAATTTTTCAATGATTAGAGCTAGATAAAAAATTACACATACTAAAAAACTAGAATAGGATCCCATCTTTCCAAATACAAAAATAAATTCCAGACCGATTAGGACTTAAACATAAAACTTTGAAACTTTTAGTTTTATTGGCAAATATCTTGCTGACCTTGGGAAGGGTACAGATTTTTCAATCGAGACTCAGGAAGCATTAGCTAGACATAAGACACTCATGAAAAAAGAATGATGAATCTAAAATTAAAAGCTTCTCTTCAATATCATATTATTCAATACTTTGAGCAAGTGATTTAATTTCTCTGTGCCTTTGCTCATCTGTAGAATAAAATAATAACAGTACCTACTTCTTTGGTTCTTTCTGCAAATCAAGAGTTAACTCATGTTCTCATTCAGAACAACTATTTGATATTTAGTGAGCACTCAATAGTCATCAGCTCATTATTACTGTCGTATGAAAGGTTTATATATTTTGTATAATAAAACAAAGTTATCTTTATTATTTTCTTAGTGATTTTATTGTTTGACCTTAAAAATATCCCTATCTAGTTCCCATGGAGATATAACATTCATGAAAAATATGCTTAATTTTTATATACTGATTATTATTAATACATTTCATTTTTTCATAATGTAAAAATTTATTTTAAGGCATACTCTGAAAAATGGACTTAAACTAATTATCCAGACATTGTGCTTCATAAACCTTTACTCTCTCACTGATTCATGAAGTCTGCATGATAGAATATTAATTTTGCCTCTTTATTTGTATTTGCATTAATTTATTCTTTTTAATTCTGTATTAATTAGTTGGAGGTGAATCTTTGTAACAATTTATCAGGGAAACTACTCATGTCTCTTACATCATTTTCACATGTATATAACATAAAATTGATTTTTGAGGCTCCTTCAACTTTCTTTTTTTTAATCTTATTTTCTTTTTTTTTTAATTTTTTTTTTTTACTTTATTTTACTTTACAATACTGTATTGGTTTTGCCATACATCAACATGCATCCACCACAGGTGTACATGAGTTCCCAATCCTGAAACCCCTCCCACCTCCCTCCCTATACCATCTCTCTGGGTCATCCCAGTGCACCAGCCCCAAGCATCCTGTATCCTTCATCAAACCTAGACTGGTGATTCATTTCTTACATGATAGTATACATGTTTCAATGCCATTCTCCCAAATCATCCCACCCTCTCCCTCTCCCACAGAGTCCAAAAGTCTGTTCTAAACATCTGTGTCTCTTTTGCTGTCTCGCATACAGGGTTATCGTTACCATCCTTCTAAATTCCATGTATATGTGTTAGTATGCTGTATTGGTGTTTTTCTTTCTGGCTTACTTCACTCTGTATAATCGGCTCCAGTTTCATCCACCTCATTAGAACTGATTCAAATGTATTCTTTTTAATGGCTGAGTAATACTCCACTGTGTATGTACCACAGCTTTCTTATCCATTCATCTGCTGATGGACATCAGCAGGTTGCTTCCATGTCCTGGCTATTATAAACAATGCTGCGATCAACATTGGGGTACATGTGTCTCTTTCAATTTTCCAAGCCTTTTTTCCAAAAGGCACGAAATAAAAGCTCCAGAAGTCATCTGCTGCTGCTGCTGCTGCTGCTGCTGCTAAGTCTCTTCAGTCATGTCCGACTCTGTGCGACCCCATAGATGGCAGCCCACCAGGCTCCTCTGTCCACGGGATTTTCCAGGCAAGAGCACTGGAGTGGGGTGCTATTTCCTTCTCTGCCAGAAGTCATCTAGACTTGTAATTATAAAACCAATACCGATTCACATTAGTCAGTTATAAGGAAGCCCAAGTCAGGCCTCTCTAGTACAAAAAGCAGTTGTAAAATATACATCAGTATTTGACAAGTTCAGTCTGGACCTTTTCTGCAAAAAGACGTCTTATTATTTTGCAAAAAAAAGAAAAAGTCACATGATTGCTTATCATCAATCTTTGCGAGATTTAAAATCATCATATAAGCCCCAAATTATGAATGTATAAAACATTGACTGCGTGATGATCTTTTGGAACTAAGCTCACCACTGGGATGAGAAAGCCTGACTTCCTTCTAGGCAGCATATAATGCAGAACAACAGCAGTGGATCTAAAATAAATATGCTTGGATGTGCTACTTTCTTATTTATTATAAGTTACCGTTTTACAATCTGAAGTTTCAAGAAGTTTTTTTGACATAATTGAGGACAGACATGAAAATAGCTATGTTGTAAAATCTATATAGCTGAGATTCTTTTTTTTAAGGCAATACATAGTTTATCAAAATCCTTGGTTGGTCTGATTAAAAAGCCGACCTGCCTAGAAATGTAAGGGAATGAAGTTAGCCTGGTGAAGCTGAGGAATGTGCAAGTGATGGGAGAAAAACCCTTAAAAACATTAATGCCCTAAATAAATGGAGGAAAAAAAAAAAGAAAGCTTTCACCTGAAGTGATCAACCTGCGTTCTTTTTCCACCTGTTTTTTATTAGGTTTGGCGACACCTTGCTTCTGGAAAGTGGCATAATCTACTATGTGCATGCATGCTCAGTAGTGTCCAACTCTTTGCGACTCCATGGCCAGGCTCCTCTGTCCATGGGATTTTCCAGGCAAGAATACAGGAGTGGGTTGTCAATTCCTCCTCCAGGAGATCTTCCCAACTCAGGAATCAAACCCACGTCTCCTGAGTCTCCTGAATCGGCAGAGCTGGTTGTTTATCACTGAGCCACCTGGCAGAGCTGGTTGTTTATCACTGAGCCACCTAATCCATTATAAGCACCTAAGTAAAATAAAGACTTAAAAAATGTCACTTGCCTGGACTTATTACCAAATGTCTCTGTTTCAACGAACTTAAAGTGTAATCCTTGCATGGTGTAAAAAGGCACCTGATTAAAACAGAGAACCTCGTGTATAGCTCAATCTTGGCCCCCTGAGACCTTGAGTCACTTAAGCCAAGTTATATAACTTTTTTTGCCTTCATTATCCTCATGCTTAAAGTCAAGGGTCCAAACTAGATGCCATCAATGTTACAGGGTTATCAAACATGTAAAGTGCTTAGAGCATTGAGTCCCTAGTGAAAACACAAAGAATTGTTCTTTTCATCACTGAAATGTATGATTCTCTTGTTCAGAGCCTCCTCAGCATCTCCAGCCATCTTCAGAAATCTGGTTTATTCTAATAGAACTAGCCATTATCTTAAGTCCTTTGTGATCCTGTCAACCCTTGGAAATCAGAATGGATTGGTTCTCCACAATATGGGCATGAATAAATCTTTCCTGCCCACACCAGACTTTAAGACATATTCTAGAGCAAGGGGAAGAAAAGAGTATCTTCTCAGGGACACCCTAACTTCTCTGTGACTTGTTAATATGTTCTGCAGTTTTCCAGGAAAATATCACCCATAACCCCTCTCTGTGCGTCCCATTGGCAATATCCCTCCATGCTGGAATTAAAGCCGAGCAGTATGAAATTTTAGAAAGTTCTTCCTTTTCTGTGAATCCATTGTTTCAAATCTGCATATTAAATTATTTCACAACAGATATTTTATTTGGTAAGAAAATGCAGATTGTTAGATGATAGAGAGATAGACAGTCAGAAATCAACATGAACTAAAAGGAAGTCTGCCAATAAAACTTTCTTACAACGAGTATCAAATTGGGAACTTGGTTTTATATCAATTCCTTAGCGGGACATGCTGATGTTTTCCTAATCTGAAAGAAATAGGCATGTATATGTGAGAGAAGAGGAGGGAAGTCTTAGGTGAGCCATCAGTATCCATCAGAATTTTTTTAATCCAATTTAATTTTGGTGGTTTAATTATTCCTGAGGTCTGGCAATTTTGACAAACTGCTGAAATACATCAAATACAAGTGGCAGGGCTGAAGACAAGACCCAGTTTGAGAATTATAACTAGAAAATGATAGAACAGTAAAGGCGAAGGACACTTCCTGGAAGAATTAAGAAACAGAAGTGCAACTCCAGACTTTGATCCTCAATGAGGGCGGTTTGGGCTTCCCAGGTAGCGCAGTGGTGAAAAATCCACCTGCCAAGCAGGAGATGGGGGTTCGATCCCTAGGTTGGGAAGATCCCCTGGAAAAAGAAATGGCAATCCACTCCAGTATTCTTGCCTGTTGGGCTACAGTCCATGGTGTCTCAAAGAGTGGAACATGATTAAGCATGCGCACATGAGGGCATTTTAGGTAGAGGCGTAAACAGATGTCTCAACTCCTGAATCATCATTGTTTCAACTGCTCATTAACATATTCCTCTAGATAATTTTAGGTCTGTGAAGCAAAGAGGGGTAAAAAACTTAAAAAGAACTTTGAGGCAGACTTCCTGAGCCCCTTAGGGTTTGCCGAGTGTCAGGGTGGGAGGCTGGGCATACTTTTTTGCTAAATAAGAAAAAATTTTGTTGCCAGTGAGTAAGCCGGGAACCTAAGTGGTCTCACCACTCTGCTGTTCAGCAAGGGGCAAAAAGACCAACAAAATCTGCAGCACTGGAGAACTTCATCAGTAAATGAAGTGCTATATAAGGGAATAATGTCTATTTTTTTCTGGCTTGGAGGACAAAAACTGTCCTGATCCTATTATAAATAAGATTGTTATTAGCGGAATTTGTGGGCTTCCCTGGTGGCTCAGAGGTTAAAGCATCTGCCTGCAATGTGGGAGACCTGGGTTTGATCCCTGGGTCAGGAAGACCCCCTGGAGAAGGAAATAGCAACCCACTCCAGTATTCTTGCCTGGAGAATCCCATGGACGGAGGGGCCTGGTGGGCTACAGTCCACAGGGTCGCAAAGAGTCGGACACGACTGAGCGACTTCACGTTCACTTTTCACTTTCACTTTTAAACCAATGAAGCTCAGACTTTAGAGCAGGTAGAATATTAAAAATACACATTCTCTTTCACTTAATGACATTATTTTTGTGTGTTTTTCTTATAAAAATACATAGGTCCTTCACGAAACTTTTGGAAGATGCAACCACGGGCAAGGAATAAAACACAAATGTCCTGCAACCCCAAGACCTAGTGATGAATTCAGTTAACAGCAAGCATCCTTATAATGCAGTGTGTCCTTGTGACACAGGATTGCTTTTTAGCAGTAAAGCTGCTATCTAGTGACATAGGAAGGGGGCAGCTTTAGAAGTCAACACTTTTATTAAAATAAAGTTCTCTTACCATTTGTGGGAAAAATTATATTCATACATATTCATAAGTGTTGGATTAAAAATGTCCTTCTGATACCAGAGAAAGGATTCACCTTCTCAGTTGGTTATTTGTGCAATGTTCTGTGAGATTTTTGTCTTTTTTAGACTAACTTAGCTTAGTTTCTGTGGTTTGGGGGAATCTAATCCATTACTAAGACATATGATTTATTCCGATTTCCTTATTTCTTCCACCAACAGCAAAATTGCACACCATCATCTGTTAGCAGAACTATGGCAGTGATTATTTAATCTGGCCAGTAGAGTGATGAGTGAAAGATTGCAGACCTGTTACTCTCAAGTTGATATGCTGCCATGTGATAAAATATCACACAATCCCACCTAGTATTCAAATCACTGCAGATGGTGACTGCAGCCATGAAATTAAAAGATGCTTACTCCTTGGAAGACAAGTTATGACCAACCTCGATAGCATATTCAAAAGCAGAGACATTACTTTGCTGACTAAAGTCTGTCTAGTCAAGACTATGGTTTTCCAGTGGTCATGTATGGATGTGAGAGTTGGACTGTGAAGAAGGCAGTGCGCCGAAGAATTGATGCTTTTGAACTGTGGTGTTGGAGAAGACTCTTGAGAGTCCCTTGGACTGCAAGGAGATCCAACCAGTCCATTCTGAAGGAGATCAACCCTGGGATTTCTTTGGAAGGAATGATGCTAAAGCTGAAGCTCTAGTACTTTGGCCACCTCATGCGAAGAGTTGACTCATTGGAAAAGACTCTGATGCTGGGAGGGATTGGGGGCAGGAGGAGAAGGGGACGACAGAGGATGAGATGGCTGGATGGCATCACGGACTCAATGGACATGAGTCTGAGTGAACTCTGGGAGATGGTGATGGACAGGGAGGCCTGGCGTGCTGCAATTCACGGGGTCGCAAAGAGTCGGACACGACTGAGCAACTGAACTGAACTGAACTGATTCAAATATGGAAGTGCATCAAAATAAGTTTAATTGAATGTTTCATCTTTCTTCTTCACTTTCGTACTTAATAGAGGCAAATAGGAAGACAAATAACTTTTTGTTACATTCTAGAAATAGTCACAAAATTTCACTGGGACATTCCATTAGACTTCCTGATGAGAGAGAATTCCGGTAGAGAGAAAGGGAGAGAAAAAAGGAAAAGTGAGAGAATAGTGACATCATCCAAAAGGCGAGAGACAAACCAATAATGTTTCCTTGGTAGAGATGTCAGTTTTGTAAAGTTGGTTCAAAATGGAATTGTTTTTCACTATTTGAAGGCACACTGGTTCCCTCCCTACACACCGGGACCTGTGTGTCCACATGGCCCTGTCTGCTCACAAGGCTCTCACACCCATATCAGTTGTGCTGCTGCTATTAGGATCTATTTCTACCCTAAGGGTCCATTCAACACTGACTCTGTGGGGCTTTCCCACACCAACAATCACTTCTCTAACTCTCCAGACACCAACTGGGTATCCAAGGATTCTATCCCGTTGTGACACTAACCACTCCCAGGGCTCAGTCCCATGGGACCACTCCCACCTCAGACATCAGCTGCAAGTCTGGGTTCCCTGTACTGCTGGCTACTCCACTATAAGGCCAGGGACAGCACCATCCTCTCCTCAGGTGTGATAATTTGCTGTAATGCTTATAGATCTCAAGAAAACAGGTTAGGTGCTATTCCTGCTTTATTATTAAGGACACAACTGAAGAACAGCCAGATAGAAGAGATGAATAGGCCAAGGCATGCTGGCTTGTTAGACACTTTCTTTGATATTTGATATTCTGTAATGTATTTGATATTCTCTAATATATCCTTGCTGGAGAAAGGAATGACAACCCACTCCTATATTCTTGCCTGGAGAATCCCACGGACAGAGGAGGCTGGCGGGCTACAGTCCGTGGGGTCGCAAAGAGCTGGACATGACTGGAGCAACTGAACATGTAATATATTCTCGGGCTTCCCTGATGGCTCAGATGGTAAAGAATCCGCCTGTGATGCAATAGACCTGGGTTCTCTGACTGGATCTTTCAGACAGAATCTGGAAGATCCCTTGGAAAAGGAAATGACAACCAACTCCAGTATTCTTGCATGGAGAATTCCACGGACAGAGGAGCCTGATGGGCTACAGTTCATGGGGTCGCAAAGAGTTGGACATGATTGAACAACTAACACTTTCACTTTCACTTCACTTCACTTCGATATTTTCTTGAATATATTGAATATGTTCAGTATGATTGTATTCCCATATTATCTCCTCCAGATTTATTACACCGATAGCTATGTCTTTATGTCATATTAAATTCAACATTTTAGATTAAATCTAAACAATTTAGATTAGAATTAGATCTAGTGCTTCCAGTTTCAGTTTTTTGTTTGTTTCTATGTTTTAAATCTGGGAGATTTCTAACTTCTGAAGGAATATTTACAAATGGAATGATCTTATCTACCATGTTCAATTATATAGTTCAATTAAATATATAAATTTCAATGGCTATCCTTATTTAACTATGCTTCAAGTTTCTGAGAGAAATTCATTATTCTTGCTACTAAATGATTCATGGGGTGTGATAGTGTGTCAGTGTGTTGCTGCATTGGGTCTGAACACCTGGCAATAAATGAGAAGGATACGTAACAGAACTGGACCACAGGACATCAGGACTAGAAAGAACCTTTGGAAATTTCCTAGTCACGTTAAACAGAACATAAAACTCAAGACCACAGCCTTGTCTAACTCAATGAAACTAGGAGCCATGCCGTGGAGGGCCACCCAAGACAGACAAGTCATGGTGGAGAGGTCTGACAGAATGTGGTCCACAGGAGAAGGGAATGGCAAACCACTTCAGTATTCTTGCCTTGAGAGCCCCATGAACAGTATGGAAAGGCAGAAAGACAGAACACTGAAAGAGGAACTCCCCAGGTCGGTGGGTGCCCAATATGCTACTGGAGATCAGTGGATAAACAACTCCAGAAAGAATGAAGAGATGGAGCCAAAGCAAAAGCAACACATGCAGAGATGAGCAACAGAGAACATTGCATGAACCAAGGTCCATGAATATGGAGGAGATCATCGAATCAGCAAACTAAAATGGACTGGAATGGGTGAATTTAACTCAGATGACCATTATATCTACTACTGTAGGCAAGAATCCCTTAGAAGAAATGGAGTAGCCTCATAGTCAACAAAAGAGTCCAAAATGCAGTACTTGGATGCAATCTCAAAAATGACAGAATGATCTCTGTTTATTTCCAAAGCAAACCATTCAATATCACAGTAATCCAAGTCTATGTCCTGACCAGTAATGCTGAAGAAGCTGAAGTTGAACAGTTCTATGAAGACCTACAAGACCTTCTAGAACTAACACAATAAAAGATGCCCTTTTCATTATAGGGGACTGGAATGCAAAAGTAGTGAAGAAATACCTGGAGTAACAAGCAAATTTGGTCGTGGAATACAAAATGAAACAGGTAAAAGGTTACAGAGTTTTGCCAAGAGAACGCACTGGTCATAGTATACACCCTTTCCAACAATACAAGAGAAGACTCTACACATGAACATCATCAGATGGTCAATACTGAAATCAGATTGATTATATTCTTTCCAGCCAAAGATAGAGAAGCTCTATACAGTCAGCAAAAACAAGACCAGGAGCTGACTGTGGCTCAGATCATGAACTCCTTATTGCCAAATTCAGACTTAAATTGAAGAAAGTAGGGAAAACCACTAGACCATTCACGTATGACCTAAATCAAATCTTTTACAATTATACACTGGAAGTGACAAATAGATTCAAGGGATTAGATCTGATAGAGTGCCTGAAGAACTATGGATGGAGGTTTGTGACATTGTACAGGAGGCAGGGATCAAGATCATCCCCAAGAAAAAGAAATGCAAAAGGCAAAATGGCTGTCTGAGGAGGTCTTACAAATAAATGAGAAAAGAAAAGATGTGAAAAGCAAAGGAGAAAAGGAAATATATCTGAATGCAGAGTTCCAAAGAATAGCAAGGAGAGATAAGAAAGCCTTCCTCAGTGATCAATACAAAGAAATAGAAGAAAACAACAGAATGGGAAAGACTAGAGATCCATTCAAGAAAATTAGATACCAAGGGAACAATTCATGTAAAGATGGGCACAATAAAGGACAGAAATGGTATGGACCTAACAGAAGCATAAGATATTAAGAAGAGGTGGCAAAAATACACAGAAGAACTATACAAAAAAGAGCTTCATGACCCAGATAACCATGATGGTATGATCACTCACCTAGAGCCAGACACCCTGGAATGTGAAGTCAAGTGGGCTTCAGGAAGCATCACTACAAACAAAGCTGGTGAAGGTGATGGAATTGCAGTTGAGCTGTCTCAAATCCTGAAAGATGATGCTGTGAAAGTGCTGCACTCAATATGCTAGCAAATTTGGAAAACTCATTAGTGACCACAGGACTGGAAAAGATGTTTTCATTCCAATCCCAAAGAAAGGCAATGCTAAAGAATGCTCAAACTACCACACAATTACACTCATCTCACACCCTAACAAAGTAATGCTCAAAACTCTCCAAGCCAGGCTTCAACAATGTGTGAACTGTGAACTTTCAGATGTTCAAGTGGGATTTAGAAAAGGCAGAGTATCCAGAGATCAAATTGCCAACATCCATTGGAGCACTCAAAAAGGAAGAGAGTCCCAGAAAAACATCTACTTCTGCTTCACTGACTACACCAAAGCCTTTGACTATGTGGATCATGACAAATTGTGGAAAATTCTGAAAGAGATAGGAATACCAGACCACCTGACCTGCTTCCTTAGAAATCTGTATGCCTGTCAAGAAGCAACACTTAGAACTGGACATGGAACAACAGAGTGGTTCCATCGGGAAAGGAGTATGTCAAAGTTGTATATTGTCATCCTGCTTATTTAACTTATAGGCAGAGTACATCATGAGAAATGCTGGACTGGATGAAGCACAGTCTGGAATCAAGATTGCCAGGAGAAATATCAGTAACCTCAGATATGCAGATGACACCACCCTTATGGCAGAAAGTGAAGAACTAAAGAGCCTCTTGATGAAAGTGAAAGAGGAGAGTGAAAAAGTTGGCTTAAAACTCAGCATTCGGAAGATTAAGATCATGGCATCCAGTCCCATCACTTTATGGCAAATAGATGGGGAAACAGTGAGAGACTTTATTTTCTTGGGCTCCAAAATCACAGGAGATGGTGACTGTGGCCATGCAAGAAGCCTTTCTTCTAGGTTATGACCAACCTAGACAGCATATTAAAAAGCAGAGACTTTACTTTGCCAGCAAAGGTCCATCTAGTCAAAGCTATGGTTTTTCCAGTAGTCATGTATGGATGTGAGAGTTGGACTATAAAGAAAGATGAGCACTGAAGAATGCTTTTGAACTGTGGTGTTGGAGAAGACTTCTGAGAGTCTGTTGGACTGCAAGGAGAACCAATCAGTTCATCCTAAAGGAAATCAGTCTGAAATATTCACTGGAAGGACTGATGCTGAAGCTGAAACTCCAATATTTTGACCACCTGGTATGAAGAACTGACTCATCTGAAAAGATCCTGATCCTGGGAAATATTGAAGGTGGAAGGAGAAGGGGGCAACAGATGATGACATGGTTGGATGTCATCACCAACTCGATGGACATGAGTTTGAGTAAGCTCCGGGAGTTGGTGATTGACAGGGAGGCCTGGTGTGCTGCAGGCCGTGGTGTCGCAAAAAGTCGACACAACTGACTGGAAACTCAAGAGGACATGTTTCCAAAGCCTGCAACATTTGTTTGCAGGCTGGATGTTTATTTAGGTTAAAATACAAGTAAGGGTGTACATGGGGACTTTCTAGGTGGCTCAGACAGTGAAGAATCTGCTTGGAATTCAGGAGACCCAAGTTTGAACCCTGGGTCTGGAAGATCCCTTGGAGAAGGGAATGTCAACCCATTCCAGTATTCTTGCCTGGAGAATCCCATGAACAGAGGAACCTAGGGGGTACAGTCCATAGCGTCACAAAGAGTCGAACATGACTGAGCAACTAACAAGGGTGTACATAATAGCATGATACTTAGGAGCAATCCAGAATATATGTTATTTTTAGAGCTGTTCCTCAAAGTGGGGATCACAGACTTCCTGAACAAATCACAAGAGGTGCTTGTAAAATATGTAGACTCTTGTCCCATGGTTGAATAAGAATCTCTGACTGTACAATTCAGAAACAGGCTTTATTAACCATCTCTGTAGATGGCTTTTGGACAAAATCGACTTGAGAGCAATGGTTGATGGCATCAACCAGGAAAGAGTTATATCACTTTCCTGAACTTTGGAGTGTGTCCAGTTAAAATATACTCTTTGTTTCCTGAAAAAGAAGCAAAAATCCCTAAAAGCACAGAAAGAGAACCAGACATCAGAGAAGGATAACCAGATTGACTGACCCTCTGTTTCCATTTAACTCTAACCAGAGCATTTTCATTTGTGTTGGGAATGTCTTTGCTTTGGACTATACCAAGGAAATAACTGTGATAATAGTATAGAATCACCTGTATATTTTTTCCTTTATGGTCTATCCAGGCTCCTCCATCCATGGGATTCTCCAGGTAAGAATACTGGAGTGGGTTGCCATTTCCTTCTCCAGGGGATCTTCCCAACCCAGGGATTGAACCCAGATCTCCTGCATTGCAGGCAGATGCTTTAACCTCTGAGCCATCAGGGAAGCCCAAACAATGACATACTTTTCTTCAAAGATCACAGGGATAGAAATGTTGGCATAGGATGGAAAAATGTCTTGGGCAGGAAACGAGGATAAAAGAACTCCTGGTGGAAGTGTTCATTGGTGTAACTGCCATAGAGAGCAGTGTGGTGGAATCTAGAAAAGCTGAAAAATTGTTCCTTGTGCTTTGGAAATTCCATAATCAGTTACATTTCTAGGTAAACTGTTCTTAATATACATGAGTAGACCTCAAAATGGCTGACGTTGAATAAGACTCAATGTGGTAGCTCTTACAACAATCACCCAAGAAACGGATGGCTTTTATTGTAGATAAATTGCTGCAAGTTGGGTAGGATGCTAAACTCATGTGGCTAGCACATGGACAGTCAGGATCCCACCCAGGCAGGCACCCTTGCTGGGAACCCCTAGTCTAGACTGCCTCCGATGGTATCCTCGCATGCCTGTGTGCTAAGTCTCTTCAGTCGTGTCCAACTCTTTGTGACTCTACAGACTGTAGTCTGCCAGGCTCTTCTGTCCATGAGGTTTTTCAGGCAAGAATATGGACTGGGATACATGCCTACCTCCAGGGAATCTTCCCGATCCAGAGATCGAACCCTCTTCTCTTACATTTCCTGCATTGGCAGGCAGGTTCTTTACCACTAGCACCATCTGGGAAGCCCAGTGGTATCTTTATTAGCACTGAATTGTGTCCTCCCCAAAATCCATAGGCTAAAATCCTAACCCCAATACATCTCACAATGAGACTGTATTTAAAGATAGGGTCTTTCAAGAGATAAAGTTTCATTTTGTTATAGGGGTGGGCCCTGATCCAATAAGATTGGTATGCTTTTAAGAAAAAGGAGAGACACCAGGGATGTATGTGCACAGAGGAAAGGCCACCTGGGAACACAGAGAAGTCAGTCCCAAGCCAAGGAGGGAGACTTCAAGAAAAACCAAACCTGCTGACACTTTTTTCTTAGACTTTCAGCCTCTAGAATTGTGGGAAAATAAATTTGTTATTTAAGGCATCTAGCTATGGTGTTTTGTTTGGTAGCCATACAAACTGTATGTATATAACAGAGATACTTAAAAAGATAAACATAGATTCTCTATTAGTAATGAGCTATAAGAAACACACCCAATAACCAACTACAGGGAGAGTCAGAGGAAGGCGGTATGTTGATGTGCTGGAGCCCTATGACGGTGGTAAACAGGATGGGCTAGAGCTTGATGTGATAATATGAGTAGATCTCAAAAACCATGTTAAATGAAGAATGATATATCAAGTATGAAACCATTTGTGTGACTTTAAAACATGCTAACCCAACACACTTGTATAAATCAATGTAAAGACATGATAATGATTTTTCCATATCATGTGGGATTGCTCCAAGAGATAAGAAAGAAATGCATCCTGGCATGCAGGACAAACAGGAGTTGTAGCTTACTTGGCAGAATAAAGTTTGCCAGATATATTAAGTAATAGAAGATGTCTTTAAACATATATGAAATGTTAATAGTTACCATTCTGGGCTGTGGTTATGCAAGCCTTTTTATTTCTTAAACTCAACATAGTCTTAGAAAAAGAATATTCTAATTCAGAATATTAATCGTCAACCTCCAGGATCTAATGCCTAATGATCTGAGGTGGAGCTGATGCCATAATAATATAAATAAAGTGCACAGTAAATTGTAATGTGCTTGAATCATCCTGAAACCATCACCCCCACCCTGCTCCATGGAAAAATTGTCTTCCACAAAACCGATCCCCAGTGCCAAATGGTGAGATTCTAAGAATCTAACTGGTGTTAGATAAGAGTGGTTCAGACATTTCTGAGGAGACATGAAACATATAGGCTTGGTCCCTCGGGTAGTCTGTGGTGTAAAATATGCAAGTGCTCAGAATAACGCCCAGTACATTCTTAGCCTTCCACTATGGATGTGCTCCTAGGATTATTATCACATAGTTATCCTAGGATTAGAAATAATACATGAAAAACATGTGGCACTCAATTGGAATTTTATAAGCAACAACTCTGCAGCCCTAATTAAGAGTACTGGATGATTTGAGAAAGACAGAAAGGAAAGTTGGTGTAAAATTAATATGAGCCATCATGGATCCAAAAAATCTGGATGAACCCTCTTTCCCAGGCCTTAAACTCTCTTCTCATCTTTTAATCAGGTTTCTCCAGACATATGGCATTAACTCTCTTGCTGTCTCCAAAGTTGCCTTTCACACATGAAAATGACATCAGTCTCTATTACAAAAAAAGAGAGGTTCAAAACCTCCAAATGAGAATGTACAGATCCAAGCAGTCCATGTTGGATCCTTCTGGGATTAGTTTGAGGTGCTGCAAGTTGTTGAAAGCCGATAAATCTCTCTGAGAAGTTGTCATTTACAATGCCCCTGTGGCCTGGCAGAGTCAATGCAGCCTTCAGCAGCCCCTAATTATCTCCTGGAAGTAGTCTGAGCTCTGGGATAACCGGACCGACTAAGAGCAATACAAAGAGGTGAGGCTGCTAATTACCCCCAAAGAGCATTTTGGCTTCTTGTTGGTGTGGCGGAACTATATGCCAGACCTAACTCTGGCATTTTTCTGTGTGACCTGCTGATCCAAAGTTCAATCCCCAGATTTAAATGCATGGATCAATGGGAGATTAAAAGAAATCCGATAGAAACACAGTTGGAGATTCCAAGTTCAGATAAAAATGAATTTATCCCCCTGTAGAACTCCAATCCATTCTACACACATGCTGCTAGTAACTTAAAAATGACACAGATAACATTTTGAAGCCCAGCATTATCACATACAGAGAGTAGTGAAGCGGTTGAAACAGATGCCGTAGCCAAACTATCTGCTTTGCCGTCTGTGTCTCGGTCCCTTGCCACACAGCTGTGGAATATTTATGCAACTTCTTGATTCTTCAGTTTACTGATAAGAAACACAAGGATGGTCAAATAGCTTGTTTCCGGGATTGTTATAAGTCTTCATGACAAAAAAAGCACCTAGAACACTGCTAGGTGTTCAAGTTCTATATGAGTGTTAGCTTTTGTTATTACTATACGAAATCTAGAAAAATGGAACCAGTGAACCTCTTTTGGGGGCAGGAATAGAGATGCAGATGTAGAAATGGACTTGTGGACCCAGCGGGGGAAGGATAGGGTAGGATGAATTGAGAAAGTAACATTGACATATATTCACTACCATGGGGAAAATAGAGAGCTAGTGGGAAGCTGCTGTATAGGACAGGGAGTCCAGTCTGGGGCTCTGTGATGATCCAGAGGGGAGGGATGAGGGGAGGGAATGGAGGCTCAAGAGGGAGAATATATATATATATATATATATATACATCACTTCAGTTCGGTTGCTCAGTCGTGTCTGACTCTTTGTGACCCCAAGGACTGCAGCACGCCAGGCCTCCCTGTCCATCACCAACTCCTGGAGTTCACCCAAACTCATGTCCATTGAGTCAGTGATGCCATCCAACCATCAAATCCTCTGTCATCCCCTTCTTCTCCCACTGATAATCTTTCCAAGCATCAGTGTATTTTCAAATGAGTCAGCTCTTCATATCAGGTGGCCAAAGTATTGAAGTTTCAGCTTCAACATCAGTCCTTCCAATAAATATTCAGGACTGATCTCCTTTGGATGGACTGGTTGGATCTCCTTGCAGTCCAAGGGACTCTCAAGAGTCTTCTCCAACACCACAGTTCAAAAGCATCAATTCTTCTGTGCTCAACTTTCTTTATAGTCCAACTCTCACATCCCTACATGACTACTAGAAAAACTATAGCCTTGATTAGACAGACCTTTGTTAACAAAGTAATGTCTCTTCTTTTTAATATGCTGCCTAGGTTGGTCATAACTTTCCTACCAAGGAGTAAGTGTCTTTTAATTTCAAATTCCATGGCTGCAGTCACAATTTGCAGTGCTTTTGAAGGCCCAAAAAATAAAGTCAGCCACTGTTTCCACTGTTTCCCCATCTATTTGCCATGAAGTGATGGAGCCAGATGCCATTATCGTAGTTTCCTAAATGTTGAACTTTGAGCCAACTTTTTCACTCTCCTCTTTCACTTTCATCAAGAGGTTCTTTAGTTCTTTTTCACTTTCAGCCATAAGGGTGGTGTCATCTGCATATCTGGGGTTATTGATATTTCTCCCGGCAATCTTGCTTCCAGCTTGGGCTTCATTTGGCCCGGCATTTTGCTTGATGTACTCTGTATATAAGTTAAATAAACAGGATGACAATATACAGACTGACGTTCTCCTTTTCCTATTTGGAACCAGTCTGTTATTCCATGTCCAGTCGCTGGACGTGGAACTAACTGTTGCTTCCTGACCTGCATACAGATTTCTCAGGAAGTAGGTCAGGTGGTCTGATAGTCCCACCTCTTCCAGAATTTTCCACAGTTTGCAGTGATCCACACAGTCAAAGGCTTTAGTGTAGTCAGTAAAACAGAAATAGATGTTTTTCTGGAACTCTCTTGCTTTTTCAATGATCCAGTGGTGTTGGCAATTTGATTTCTGGTTCCTCCGCCTTTTCTAAAACCAGCTTGAACGTCTGGAATTTCACAGTTCACATACTGTTGAAGCGTGACTTGAAGAATTTTGAGCATTACTTTACTAACGTGTGAGATGAATGCAATTATGTGGTAGTTTGAACATTCCTTGGCATTGCCTTTCTTTGGAACTGGAATGAAAACTGACCCTTTCCAGTCCTGTGGCCACTGCTGAGTTTACCAAATTTGCTGGCATGTTGAGTGCAACATTTTCACAGCATCATCTTTAAGGATTTGAGATAGCTCAACTGGAATTCCATCACCTTCACTAGCTTTGTTTGTAGTGATGCTTCCTGAAGCCCACTTGACTTCTCATTTCAGGGTGTCTGGCTCTAGGTGAATGATCATGATGATCTGGGTCATGAAGCTCTTTTTTGTATAGTTCTTCTGTGTATTCTTACCACCTCTTCTTAATATCTTGTGCTTCTGTTACGTCCATACCATTTCTGTGCTTTATTGTGCCTATCTTTGCGTGAAATGTTCCCTTGGTATCTCTAATTTTCTTGAAGAGATCTCTAGTCTTTCCCATTCTGTTGTTTTCCTCTATTTCTTTGCATTGATCACTGAGGAAGACTTTCTTATTTCTCCTTTCTATTCTTTGGAACCTTGCATTCAAATGGGTATATCTTTCATTTTCTCCTTTGCTATTCACGTCTCTTCTTTTCACAGCTATTTGTAAGGCCTCCTCAGACAGCCATTTTGCTTTTTTGCATTTCTTTTTCTTGGGGATGATCTTGATCCCTGCCTCCTGTACAATTTCATGAACCTCCATCCATAGTTCTTCAGGCACTCTTTCTATCAGATCTAATCCCTTGAATCTATTTGTCACTTCCAGTGTATAATCATTAAGGATTCGATTTAGGTCATACCTGAATGGTTTAGTGGTTTTCCCTACTTTCTACAATTTAAGTCTGAATTTGACAATAAGGAGTTCATAAAATGAGCCACAGTCAGCTTCCAGTCTTGTTTTTGCTGACTGTATAGAGCCACTCCATCTTTGGCTGCAAAGAATATAATCAATCTGATTTCGGTGTTGACCATCTTGTGACGTTCATGTGTAGAGTCTTCTCTTGTATTGTTGGAAGAGGGTGTTTGCTATGATCACGTTCTCTTGGCAAAACTCTATTAGCCTTTTCTCTGCTTCATTCTGTACTCCAAGGTAATTTACCTGTTACTCCAGGTATTTCTTCACTTCCTACTTTTGCATTCCAGTCCCCTAGAATGAAGAGGACATCTTTTGGGGGTGTTAGTTCTAGAAGGTCTTGTAGGTCTTCATAGAACTGTTCAACTTCAGCTTCTTCAGCATTACTGGTCGGGGCGTGCTGCTGCTGCTAAGTCACTTCAGTCATGTCCAACTCTGTGCGACCCCATAGATGGCAGCCCACCAGGCTCCCCCATCCCTGGGATTCTCTAGGCAAGAATACTGGAGTGGGTTGCCATTTCCTTCTCCAGTGCATGAAAGTGAAAAGTCAAAGTGAAGTCACTCAGTCGTGTCCGACTCTTAGCGACCCCATGGACTCGGGGCATAGACTTGGATTACTGTGATATTGAATGGCTTGTTTGGAAATGAACAGAGATCATTCTGTCATTTTTGAGACTGCATCCAAGTACTGCATTTTGGACTCTTTGGTTGACCATGATGGCTACCCCATTTCTTCTAAGGGATTCTTGCCCACAGTAGTAGATATAATGGTCATCTGAGTTAAATTCACCCATTCCAGTTCTTTTTAGTTCGCTGATTCCTAAGATGTTGACGTTCACTCTTGCCATCTCCTGTTTGACCACTTCCACTTTGCCTTGATTCATGGATCTAACATTCCAGGTTCCCATGCAATATTGCTCTTTACAGCACTGGACCTTGCTTCCATCACCAGTTACATCCTTAGCTGGGTGTTGTTTTTGCTTTGGCTTCGTCTCTTCATTCTTTCTGGAGTTGTTTCTCCACTGATCTCCAGTAACATATTGAGCACCTACTGACCTGGGAGTTCATCTTTCAGTGTCGTTCCTTTTTGCCTTTTCATACTGTTCATGGGGTTCTCAAGGCAAGAATACTGAAGTGGTTTGCGGTTCCCTTCTCCAGTGGACCATGTTTTGTCAGAACTCACAGTTATGACTGATTTTCATTGTACAGCAGAAACCAACACAGCATTGTAAAGCAATCATTCTCCAATTTAAAATAAAACAAAATAAAATAAAAAACACATCTGAACACAAACACAGCAATAAAATTTGAAAACAGCCATTCCTACTGTCTATCTCCACTTTTGTCCAGCATCACTTGTCTTCTGAGGCTTTTCAAGTTGAGTACTGATTGAGTGCTCTTGCTATTTATTGTCTGTCTCTCTAATCAGAGTGTGATTCCCTCAAGACACTTTGGTTTCCTCTCGCATCTTATTCTAGTCTTTGCTTAAAAGTCATGTCCTCAGAGACAACCTTCCTGGAAACATCACATCTCTGGCCTATCATACTCTATCTCTATTCTTGCTCTATTTCTTTCCCTGTTGTTTTTACTAAATGAAATTTCTATTGTATGCTTATTGATTTACTTCTATTTCTCTCTCATATGGAAAAGGGCAGGTACCTGTTCTGTCTTGCTTCTTAAGAAGAGTCTTTGCCTAGGACATAGACATTAAGAAAACATATTAAGTGAAGGGATGAATTAATAAGCTGTACCTACATCCCCAGAATTTCCCTGGTTCCTATCTTTTCTAAATCCAGTAGTTGTTCAGCTTTCCACTTTATTTTTCTAACGTATTTTTTCTCTTTTTTTCTTTCTGTTTTGTTATGTTTAAAGAACTTAAGTTTCTGATGCTAAAGAACCCCAACTGACAGAGATCAGTGCAAAAGTACCTTTAACATTTTTCTCATAAAGCATTTCACAGCAGTTCTGGCATGTAAGTCGCACAGAATTTGTATGAATTTTTATCCCTTTCTTTTCCCACTCCCTTCTAGCTAACCTCGGGGATGGCTGCAGTAGACCAGAAGATATATCTGGTAGTCCTAGGCACACAGTAGGTGTTCCAAAGTAGTAGTTGAACATTCCATTGGAACTGAAAATGACTACTGAATTACTGCCCACACCTCTAGAAAAACTCTATTTCCCTGGTACAAGAGTTAGGACTTGGCAGGTGGCTGAGAAATGGTATCCCCAACCTGGCATATGGGAGGGTAGGGATATAAATACTGCTTTTATCAAGAAGATATACCAACCTCCTCTTCCTTCTCTGCCATTAATTAAGACATTTGAGCTGGGTCTTAAGGGAGACATTTGCTTTGTGGAAAAGAGAGAGGACATCCCAAGCAGACAGCTGACCTAGTTTCTCAGGGCTGAATTACATAATGCACTATTACACACTCAGTAACTTAAAACAAAGGAAATGTATTCTTTCACAGTGCTGGGGGCCAGAAATCTAAAATCAAGGCATTGGTAGGGCTAGATTCTTATGGAGGCTCTCAAGGAAAATCCACGTCTTGTCTCTCTCCTGGCTTCTGATGACTTCCAGCAATCCTTGGTGTTCGGTGGCTTGTAGGTGCATTACCCACAATGCATCTCTCTCCATCTACACAGCCTTCTCCCTGTTTGTCTCTGCGTTTTGTCTCTTACAGGCCACCTATCTGTGGATTTGCAGCCTGCCCTAATCCAGAAAGATCTAAAGATCCTTATCTTAACGACATCTCCAAGGATTCCTCTTCCAAAGCAGGTTGAGTTCTGAGGTTCCAGGGGGAGGTATATTTGAGGGGGCCACAATTTAGAGGGCACACTGCAATGTGCAGGGACATAAAATGTCTGACACGGTTGTGGGTGGCAAGACAGGACACCTGGCCGGGAGGTTCGGGGCTACTGTGGCCAGCGGAGATGAGACTGAGGTGGCATTCATTGCAGACTGGGAAGAACCTTGGCATTCTTCTGTGGGTAACAGGGACTCAAGAGGATTGTCAGCAAGACAGTGATGTGCTCTGACT
Organism: Ovis aries; assembly: GCF_016772045.2. Classification (NCBI taxonomy): domain Eukaryota; kingdom Metazoa; phylum Chordata; class Mammalia; order Artiodactyla; family Bovidae; genus Ovis; species Ovis aries. The sequence continues at coordinate 21,263,132 of NC_056066.1, forward strand.
CCTTTGGGGGCTTGTGACTCTGAACAGGAAGATGGGCCAGACTGAAAAGAAACTAATGTTATGAGCAGCAGTGATTGCTGGGAAGATCCTGGAGGAGCCCCTGGCTTCCGGGTAGTTCTGCTGCTGAGAAACAGGCAAAGCCCTAAGGCAGGTTATCATTTGAGCTAAGAATTTACTCCTACATGACATGCTCAGGAACTCAGTTGTGTCTGACTTTTTGCAGCCCCATTCCATGGGCCTGTAGTCTGTCAGAATTCTCTGCCCATGGAATACTCCAGGCAAGACTACTAGAGTAGGGTGCCATTTCCCCTCCAGGGGATCTTCTCAACCCAGGTCTCAAACCCACATCTCTTGCATCTCCTACCTCAGCAGGCAGTTTCTTTACCATGAGCACCACCAGGGAAGCCCCACATTACTCCCATAGCTGCTTCCAATTTTCTTTACCTCAGACCCATCAACACATTCTAACTAAATCTAGAAAATAAATAAAACCCTTTTGACTTTAAATTAATGGGCAAATGCAAAACCAGTGTTTAAAATTATATCTATTTTTGACAGGCCAAATGTTGAATAAGACTACTGATACCCAATAGGTTAAACAATTAATATCAATTGATGTAAATGATTAAATAAGTCACTACTTTGTATTAACTATTTCCAATACAAGTTCATGCCTTCTGATCAGCTGGTTATACAAACACACAATCAACAAGAGGTTCATGAAATGATTGCCTGGCTCCCTCCTTTATTCCCAGCACAAATGCCTAGCATTTGCCAGCTGCATAATGAAACTTCCAATTGCATTTAAATTATGATATTCGAATGCTTAAAATTTCATGTTGTCAAAAAACAGCAACATTATCAAAGGGAAATGAGTGTGATATAAATATATACTCACTTTTAGAAAAATGCACAGCATCTCATTTCCATAATAATCACCAAGTTCTCTTGTAGAAAACCACATTTCATGTTAAGAAGACTAGTTCTGTTCACTTAGAGATTTTTGCAGAGCAGAGTTGGGGTGGTTTCAATTCTGAGCAAATACTTTAAGTTATTTTCAGAGAACTGCTTTTTTCAATTTCATTTCTAAGAAACACACTTTCTTTTTAAAAGAATTTTAATGCTCTCTTGCTCTTCAGACCATACATCTTTTAGAACATTAATTACAGTTGTTTTATTTCATTATTTGTGCTTCATTTAGCTGCCTTAATAACTTAAGAAAACTTATGCAAAAACATTCCTAATTACCCCAGAGTTCGACTCTTTTGCTTTCAAGTTTCCACACAGTTTATATTTGGCAAATATTTATGTGTATATATGTCTATTGAGTTTTCTCCCTGAAACTTCTTTACCTTTCTCCTTTAATGCTAATATTCATTTTAATTCTGATAGTTTCATGTCAGCTTCTCTAATCAGGTTTCATTTAGATGCAGATTAATAATAAATTTTTCATGAGGCTATAATATGCTTACAAAATCCATCATCTCTGCATTTTGATACTAAAGCTAAAAATGATAAGTAATTAACAACAGATGTTTTTATTTCTTTTGGAAAATCCAAAATGTCCATAGATTGATGAATATACCAGACTATTAAGGTTTACAACAGTGTTATCTGTAGGGTGGACAAGGATGGGATAGGAGCAGCATGGAGGAGGAGCATGCGGGGAATTCTAGATGATTCCTCTCATTCTATTACACTGGGTGAAAAATACAGGCATACCTCACTTTATTGCACTTTTCAAATAGTACATTTTTTTTTACAAACTGAAGTTTTGTAGCAACCATGCATCAACCAAGTCTATTAGTACCCATGTCAACAGCATTTGCTCATTTCACATCTCTGTGTCACATTTTAATAATTTTCACAGTATTTCAAGCATTTTTATTATTACCATATTTATTTGTTATGTGATCTGTGATCAGTGATCTTTGATGGTACCATTGGGATTGTTTTGGCATTTTTTAGCAATAAAGTATTTTTTAATTAAGGTGTGTACATTGTTTTTTTGGATAATGCTACTGCAGACTTAATAGACTACAGTATCATGGAAGCATAACTTTTACATGCACCGAGAAACCAGAAAGTTCACATGTCTCACTTTATTGCGATATTTATTTTCTAGTGGTGGTCTGGAACCGAACCCAAAATATCTCTGAGCTAAATATAAATATGACTGTATGTGTTTTTTTCTTAATGTTTAGTTTAGATACATCACTTGCTTTATAAATGTATATTTGTATGTATTCACTATTTAGTAAAAATAAAAAGAAGAACCAGCTTGTACCAGATGGGGAAATGTCCTAGACCTTTAACCTTATTTCTTATTGGTATCCTCTTTTTGTTTGTCCAAGTTTGTTTGGTTACTTTTCTTCCGTTACATTTAGCTCTTTGTCCTCTTCTTATACAAAGACCATCATTATATTATCTCACTGGCATCTGCAATATAGATCAGTTATCTCAAAAGTCAATATGTATACAAAATTGAAATATTTCTGAGGCATAAATTTGAAAACAGCACCCACTTACCTTGTGAGTGAACTTAGCCAATTGTTCAACAGTCACGTTTCCAAGAGGTTTTGTTGTTCCTGACACTTGGTTTCAGAGGCAGTGACACTCAGCACCCTTTATAGCATTTAATGGAGTAAATTATGAGCTATAATTGCATTTATATATTGGGGGATGTACCTCCCAGAGCACTAATTGCTGAGAATTATTTGTTTCTTAATCTACACATCCTCCAGATTTTTAAAAAATTATATTTAAAAAAATATCCCACACTGAGCTGATCCCCCAGGCATCTTAACCTCTCCACGGGAGGTAGCCTAGGATTTTACTGTTACAACATTGGAAGCCCAGCAGAGTCAGGTGCACAGTCGGGCATGTATTTTGTGGCTGGAGATCATTGACTTTTCCTCTGCTCACCTAAGAGAGAAGGGAAGAGAGAATATATTTTCTTTCCCTTTCCCATTCAGAAAACTTGCCTTCTGGGCTCAGAAAGACACAGTGACTGAGTGAGCCCTGTGAGAATCCTGGTTAATAGCTGACCTCCTCCTCCATCTCATTAAAATCTTACTTCCTTTGGGGTGACCTTTGAGGAGATGTACAATATGTCATTTATACAGCAGTTTCAAAGGAGGAAGTAAAGGGACTTCCCTGGTGGTCCAGTGGTTAAAATGTCACCTTCCAATTTAGGGGTTGCGGGTTTGATCCCTGATCAGGGAATTAAGATCCCACGTGCTTCATGGCCAAAAAGCCAGAACACAAAACAGAAGCAATACTGTAACAAAGTCAATAAAGACTTTTTAAATGGCCCACCTTTAAAAAATCTTTTTAAAAAGAGAGAAAGTCTATTTAGTTCTTTGGCCCATTTTTTGATTGGGTCATTTATTTTTCTGGAGTTGAGCTGCATAAGTTGCTTGAATATTTTTGAGATTAGTTGTTTGTCAGTTGCTTCATTTGCTATTGTTTTCTCCCATTCAGAAGGCTGTCTTTTCACCTTACTTATAGTTTCCTTTGTTGTACAGAAGCTTTTAATTTTAATTAGATCCCATTTGTTTATTTTTGCTTTTATTTCCAGTTTTCTGGGGGTTGGATCATAGAGGATCCTGCTGTGATTTATGTCGGAGAGTGTTTTGCCTATGTTCTCCTCTAGGAGTTTTATAGTTTCTGGTCTTACGTTTAGATCTTTAATCCATTTTGAGTTTATGTTTGTGTGTGGTGTTAGAAAGTGATCTAGTTCCATTCTTTTACAAGTAGTTGACCAGTTTTCCCAGCACCACTTGTTAAAAAGAAGACATACAGATAGCTAACAAACACATGAAAAGATGCTCAACATCACTCATTATCAGAGAAATGCAAATCAAGACCACAATGAGGTACCATTTCACACCAGTCAGAATGGCTGTGATCCAAAAGTCTACAAACAATAAATGCTGGAGATGATGTGGAGAAAAGGGAACCCTCTTACACTGTTGGTGGGAATGCAAACTAGTACAGCCACTATGGAGAACAGTGTGGAGATTCCTTTAAAAATTGCAAATAGAACTGCCTTATGACCCAGCAATCCCACTGCTGGGCATACACACTGAGGAAACCAGAATAGAAAGAGACACATGCACCCCAATGTTCATCGCAGCACTGTTTATAATAGCCAGGACATGGAAACAACCTAGATGTCCATCAGCAGATGAATGGATAAGAGAGCTGTGGTACATATACACAATGGAGTATTACTCAGCTATTAAAAAGAACACATTTGAATCAGTTCTGATGAGATGGATGAAACTGGAGCTGATTATACAGATTGGAGTAAGCCAGAAAGAAAAACACCAATACAGTATACTGACACATATATATGGAATTTAGAAAGATGGTGACGAGAACATTGCATGTGAGGCAGCAAAAGAGACACAAATGTATAGAATGGACTTTTGGACTCTGAGGGAGTGGGAGAGGGTGGGATGATTTGGGAGAATGGCACTGAAACATGTATACTATCATGTAAGAAACGAAGTGCCAGTCTGTGTTCGATACAGGATACAGGATGCTTGGGGCTGGTGCATGGGGATGATCCAGAGAGATGATATGGGGTGGGAGGTGGGAGGGGGATTCAGGATTGGGAGTTCGTATACACCCGTGGTGGATTCATGTCAATGTATGGCAAAACCAATACAGTATTGTAAAGTAAAATAAAGTAAAAATAAAATTTTTTTAAAAAAAGAGAGAGAGGGAAAGTAAAAGCCAAAATAGACATTGATAAAATCTCTATCCTTCCCGGAGGTTGATTGATATGGCAGTTGACAGTCATAACAGGAGGTAATATATTCATAAATAAACATTGAGGTGGGAAACCAGAAAGAGAGGATGGGATGGAACCTTCCTTCCACTCTTTGCTCCAAAATAATGGAGACAGTGCTGACAGCTTCTGTGTTTGGCCCTGACCTTGGAGCTTTACATATGCTTAGAGCAGAGTGGGACACTGGCACAGATGAATGAGGAAGGCTCTATTGTTACTTTATTGAGGATGATACTGTGGACAATGAGGCCCAGAGGGATTAAATAAATTGCTGAAAGTGGAACCAGGATCAGAGATGCAGGCAGTGAACCACTCTCAGTGAATCTCATCCCCACCTTCTTCATTTCTCCATGGAAAGGGTAGAGACTGGGAGTGAGCCAGGACAAACCAGACGGCAACCCTGAGATGTTGACACAGTCTGGAAAAACACTCAGTCCTCACAGAACATGACCTGAAGTCCCAAACAGGGAACACTGAGACCAGAAGGAAAAACTAGCTTTTCATTTTCCCTAGTCATTTTCCTGTGGTGTATTTCCTAAAATACTAGACCTCGAATTCAGGTCAGACTCAATAGACATCTGATTCCTACCATGATTAGGTTTCCTTATGCTAAATTCACCACGTCCCTTTCATTTTTACATAATGAAATGATTTCATTGGCATTAATATTGTCTACCAATGGAATAACCAGTATGTGATTATCTAAACTTGTATTTTGATCTTTTTGCTATTTTGTTATTTTTGACATTTTGTATTTTGATATTTTTCTCACAAACACAGATATTTCAGAGGAAATCATCAATCTGAGTATCGTGTTGCTTTACATTCTGTTGAATCTCTTTCTCATTCTTATCCAGCTTTCATCTCTCTGGTTTAATCTGAGGGAGTCTGTGGTGAATATTGCCATTTTCCTGTTCAAATCCATTCAAAGATTTCCTATCACCTATGGGACTGGAAAGAAATGGTATGGACCTAACAGAAGCAGAAGATATTAAGAAGAGGTGGCAAGAATACACAGAAAAACTGTACAAAAAGGATCTTCACGACCCAGATAATCATGATGATGTGATCACTAATCTAGAGCCAGACATCTTGGAAAGTGAAGTCAACTGGGCCTTAGAAAGCATCACTACAAACAAAGCTAGTGGAGGTGATGGAATTCCAGTTGAGCTCTTTCAAATCCTGAAAGATGATGCTGTGAAAGTGCTGCACTCAATATGCCAGCAAATTTGGAAAACTCAGCAGTGGCCACAGGACTGGAAAAGGTCAGTTTTCATTCCAATTCCAAAGAAAGGCAATGCCAAAGAATGCTCAAACTACCACACAATTGCACTCATCTCACATGCTAGTAAAGTAATGCTCAAAATTCTCCAAGCCAGGCTTCAGCAATATGTGAACCATGAACTTCCTGATGTTCAAGCTGGTTTTAGAAAAGGCAGAGGAACCGGAGATCAAATTGCCAACATCCGCTGGATCATGGAAAAAGCAAGAGAGTTCCAGAAAAACTTCTATTTCTGCTTTATTGACTATGCCAAAGCCTTTGACTGTGTGGATCACAATAAACTGTGGAAAATTCTGAAAGAGATGGGGATACCAGACCACCTGACCTGCCTCTTGAGAAATCTGTGTGCAGGTCAGGAAGCAACAGTTAGAACTGGACATGGAGCAACAGACTGGTTCCAAATAGGAAAAGGAGTATGTCAAGGCTGTATATTGTCACCCTGCTTATTTAACTTCTATGCAGAGTACATCATGAGAAACGCTGGCCTGGAAGAAACACAAGCTGGAATCAAGATTGCTGGGAGAAATATCAATAACCTCAGATATGCAGATGACACCACCCTTATGGCAGAAAGTGAAGAGGCTCTAAAAAGCCTCTTGATGAAAGTGAAAGAGGAGAGCGAAAAAGTTGGCTTAAAGCTCAACATTCAGAAAACAAAGATCATGGCATCTGGTCCCATCACTTCATGGGAAATAGATGGGGAAACAGTGGAAATAGTGTCAGACTTTATTTTGGGGGGCTCCAAAATCACTGCAGATGGTGACTGCAAGAAAAGTTATGACCAACCTAGATAGTATATTCAAAAGCAGAGACATTACTTTGCCAACTAAGGTCCGTCTAGTCAAGGATATGGTTTTTCCAGTGGTCATGTATGGATGTGAGAGTTGGGCTGTGAAGAAGGCTGAGCACCAAAGAATTGATGCTTTTAAACTGTGGTGTTGGAGAAGACTCTTGAGAGTCCCTTGGACTGCAAGGAGATCCAACCAGTCCATTCTGAAGGAGATCAGCCCTGGATTTCTTTGGAAGGAATGATGCTAAAGCTGAAACTCCAGTACTTTGGCCAACTCATGAGAAGTTGACTCTTTGGAAAAGACTCTGATGCTGGGAGGGAGTGGGGGCAGGAGGAGAAGGGGACGACCGAGGATGAGATGGCTGAATGGCATCACGGACTCAATGCACGTGAGTCTGAGTGAACTCCGGGAGATGGTGATGGACATGGAGGCCTGGCGTGCTGCAATTCATGGGGTCACAAAGAGTCAGACATGACTGAGTGACTGAACTGAACTGAACTGATAGGATTGGACTGGTGGCTCAGACTGTAAAGTGTCTGTCTACAATGCAGGAGACCCAGTTTCAATCCCTGGGTCAGGAAGATCCGCTAGAGAAGGAAATGGCAATCCACTCCAGTACTATTGCCTGGAAAATCCCATGGACAGAGGAGCCTGGTGGCTACAGTCCACGGGGTCGCAAAGAGTTGGACATGACTGAGTGACTTCACTTACTTCACTTACTTATGGGATTAAACTCACCCTTATTATCCTGGTGGAGTTGACTTTCTTTCTAGACCAATGGACAAGTCAGTCTGCCCTGCAAGTAATTAAAGTCTACACTCTCATGCATGGAGAAAATTTCACGTAGGCTTTTCACGACTGTTGTTCCAGTTTCTATTAGCAAGGTCTCCAAAAATCTCAGACACAAAAATCAAGGTCATGTAACCTGTTGATATCATCATTCAACATTGTCTTCACTGATGCTGCTGTATCATCATGATTTTATCTACATGAACTTAGTGATTCCCCAGGCAGTACATCATTTGACCTCTACTGATGCTAGTTTTTCTGTTTGAAATTGCCAGCCACGTTTACATATACATATACATATATATATATATATATATATATATATGTATATAAATATAATTCATCATCTGGGCTTCCCTGGTGTCTGAGTGGTAAAGAATCTGTCTGCCAATGAAGGAGAGGTGAGCTCCATCCCTGGGTTGGGAAGATCCCCTCGAGAAGGAAATGGCAACTCACTCCAGTATCCTTGCCTGGGAAATCCCGTGGACAGAGTAGCCTGGTGGGCTATGGTCCATAGGGTTGCAGAAGAGTCAGACACGACTTAGCAACTAAAACAACAATAACATAACTATCTACAGAGGACAATCCTCATGCATGTAGTTCCTTAACAATTCGGGACACCCTTCCTGGTTGAGAGTAGCCCACATTATGAATTCCACTCCCTAAAGTAAGAAACTAATGGATTCTTTTGGATTTCTTTGCTGACAGGGTACAGGCATGGGACCTAGCTCCTGCCGTGTGTGTGTTGGGGGGGGGGGTGTTGGGGGGCGGGGGTGTCAGTCACTCAGCCGTGCCGACTCTTTGTGACCTCATGGACTCTGCAGGAGCAATTCAGTGAGCATGGCGCCCTCTCTCGGCAGCTGAGTGGTAGAGCCTGTGAGGTCTGCAGTGGCTGGGGTATGTTTGAGAGGCAGTGCCTGAGTAGTGTGGTTTAAGCTAAACCCTGAAGGATGAGAATGAGCAAAGTATGGGAAGAATCTGGAGAAAAGACTCCCAGGCGTGGGGAAGAGCAAATGCCCAATTATGAGCTCTCAGCCAAAGAAGAATGAGGATACTTTGGAATCACCCCAGGGGAAAACCACAGTGATGATTAAAGGGCTGTGAATATGAGTCACAGATGAAGGGGAGTGACCAGCTAGCCTTCATCTCCCTCCTAGAAAAAAGAGGAAATTAGAAAATAAAGGATTTCGTCTAGTGTGTTTTTCTCTTTGAAGACAAATAACCTGTGAGCACCCTCTGTTAAGCTGACCTGATCCTGAGGAGTTCAGTCTGGTCTTAGGCAGATCAGCTGTACAGTTCATTAAATGGGAACCTTTGTAGACCAAACCCCAGAGAGCGCAGCTTGTGTTGGCTACATTTAAACACTTGGGAAAACTACAAAATGCCAGGTCCTGGACATCAACAGTCCTGTGGGATAAAACCAGCTTGTGTGTGCCCAGTTTAGCATGGCAAGAAAGGAAAGGTCCGAATTCACTCTTTTAAATGGATAAACACACACCCCATGTGACCTGAGGTACTTGATGAATAAAATTGTAAGATATTTAAAGGGTAAACATGATGATTTGATATCTGTCTACTTTGTAAAAGAACCCCTCCTCCCCATATTGAGTAAATTAACACAGGCATGCAGTTGTCAACGTGCCTTGGGTCAGAGGGATTCTGAGAATAAGAGAATAAAATAGAAAGACGGATGCAAGTGTATGCCAGGGGTCCAGTGGGTCTGTGTTCCAGCTGAGGATCCCCAATCTGGAAACACCCAATCTTATAAAGAGGTTCTACAAGCAAACCTGCTTAAACTTTACCCCTAAGGGAGATATCATTTTAGTAAACTATTTATGATACACATCTGCCCTCTGACCCAGATGGAGATACTCTGTCTAATTTCCAAGGTGTTTGCTATACAAACATCCTTCAAAAGGTAGTCTTGAACAAATGCTATCACCAATACACTATCACCATGGAGAACTTCCCCACAAAACAAGGTAGAAAAGATATAAAACAATGAAAGGAAGAGATATATGAATTAGGGAGAAGAAATGGAAATAGGATTTAACACAGGATATTGCTATAAATTGGGGCTTCCCTGATGACTCACTAGTAAAAAAAAAAAAAAACAAAAACAAAAAAACCCACCTGCCAATGCAGGAGATACGGGTTCAATCCATGGGTCAGGAAGACCTCCTCGAGAAGGAAATGGCAATCCACTCCAGTATTCTTGCCTAGGAAATCCCATGGACAGAGGAGCCTGGAGGGTTACAGTACGCAGGGTCGCAAAACAGTAGTTCATTACTTAGCGACTAAAAGAACAACATCTCTCTAGATTGTCATACTACCAACTTTGTTAGCAACTATTCTTAGTACAAGATAAGCCTTGCTAATAATATATTTCCCTTCATCTGAAATATGAGTGTGTTTTATACTTGTTAGCAAAAGTTCTTTAGAGCCTTTTGCCCAGGGATGGTGACTGCAGCCATGAAATTAAAAGATCCTTGCTCCTTAGAAGAAAAGTTATGACCAACTTAGACAGCATATTAAAAAGCAGAGACATTACTTTGCCAACAAAGGTCCGTCTAGTCAAAGCTATGGTTTTTCCAGTGGTCATGTATGGATGTGAGAGTTGGACTATAAAGAGAGCTGAGCACTGAAGAACTGATGCTTTTGAACTGTGGTGTTGGAGAAGACTCTTGAGAGTTCCTTGGACTGCAAAGAGATTCAACCAGTCCATCCTAAAGGAAATCAGTCCTGAATATTCTTTGAAAGGACTGATACTGAAGCTGAAACTCCAATACTTTGGCCACCTGATGCAAAGAACTGACTCATTTGGAAAGACCCTGATGCTAGGAAAGATTGAAGCTGGGAGGAGAAGGGGATGACAGAGGGTGAGATAGTTGGATGGCATCACCGACTCAAGGAAAACGAGTTTGAATAAGCTCCAGGAGACGGTGATGGACAGAGAAGCCTGGAGTGCTCCAGTCCGTGGGATGGCAAAGAGTCAGACATGACTGAGCAACTGAACTGAACTGAACTGATTCAAGGAAAATAAGGAGATTATCAGACATCATTTCCACCACCATACTGGTTCCATTACTGCAATAGTCAGTAAAAACATTAAAAATCTTTCACTTACCATTACTAATCAGCAGCTGAAAATTCAGTGCGTATCGTTTAAGGAGAATTCCCTTAGCAATAAAAACCTCTTTACTGCTTTCTGTTAATGAAGAAGACGTACAACACCTTCCCCCATGAGAGACAACAGCTGAGCAGGAGTAGAAGTGCCTTGTCTATATGTTCTAAACACAACACCAAAATGAAACTCTTGAGTCAAAAACACATCTGCTCTCTGTCTGCCCTCTATCCTCTGGCCGGACTAGTTCTTGGTGATATCTAATGATTCTCTTTAGAAAAAAAAATTATTTACTATTAATTGAAGGATAATTGCTTTACAATATTGTGTTGGTTTCTGGCATACATCAACATGAATCAGCCATAGATATACATATGTCCCCTCCCTCTTCAATCTCCCTCCCCTATCCCACTCCACTCCACCCCTCTAGGTTGTCACAGAGCCCTGGTTTGAGTTCCCTGAGTCCGACAGCAAGTTCCCACCTGGCTGTCTATTTTTACATAGAGTAGTGCATATGTTTCCATGCTACCTTCTACATTCGTCCCGCCCTTTTCTTCCCCCTCGCTGTGTCCATTTCTTCTCTTCTTAAAGACTCCCCTAAATGTTTGTCACACATAAAGGAATCTAAAAATCCCCCAGGCTACAAATTGAGAGCTATTATTTTGGTCTTCTCCTTCTTCAGGGCAGCTGGTTTCTGAAGTTGTCACAGCATTAGATCTGGTGGAAGTTAGGTGCACAAGGCTATGATGAGAAGCTCCCCAACCAATCTCACTCTGTGGTCCTAGAAGCAATAAGATGGGAGTTTGACTTATTCAGGTGGTAAATCCTTGAGTGTCCTTAAAGCTGCCAATCATGAATTCAGCTTGGTAAAAATTATCTGGAGAGCTTTGAAGAATGAAAAGAAACTGATGCTATATTGCCTTGAACACTACTGTAACAAGAAAAAAGGTTGAATTACTTTTGATTGAAGACACAGTTGGAATACGTACCCTTAGAGCCATGGTTTTTCATTTCAACCTACAGGCTTTGCACTACTTTTCAAGTCTAGGCAACAGCCAACAGCTAGTTAACCACTTGTTTTGATATGCGTGTTTGTGTGTATGTTGGGAGCTGCAGAGAGGGAAAGGACAAAAGGCTCTTTTGATCTGTTGAGGAAAAAATAATTTAATTTGTGCTATTTGAAGTCAGTTTAAAGAGGTATCTGGATTCCTTCAATATGTATCTGCTTCAAAAAATGAAAAAAAATTTTACAAATATAAAAAGAGCTAATAATGAGTTCTGTGAATTGGACTGGAGAGTTAGGAAGTCACTGTTTTTTCAACTAGAAAAGCTAGTTTTACTCAAACACATCTGGTTTGATTAAAATTCCCAGTGATTTAAAATTTTAAAACTGCACAAATTGACTATCTTTAATGTTGGTCTTAATTATTAGAAAATTGTTAAAATTGAAAAAAATATTTTTGCGCAGACTCATTCTGGCCATGGCTAATTCCTCACCATATGGAAAAAGCAAGTGGAACTCAGGAGTATGTATTATTTCTAATAAAAATAACAAATTGGTCCCAACATTCCGATAGTCCAGACAGTAAAGAATCTGCCTGCAATGTAGGAAATGAGCGTTCAATTCCTGAGTCTGGAAGATCACCTAGGGAAAGGAATGGCTCCCCACTCCAGTATTCTTGCCTGGAAAATTCCATGGACAGAGGAGCCTGAGGGCTACAGTCTATGGGGCGCAAGAGTGGACACGACTGAGCGACTAATATTTTCACTTTCCATTTTAACTATTACTGGCTAGCAAAGGAGAGACCAAGATAGCATGAAATTATTTTTTTCTTTCTGCACCTTAGAGAAATATTTAAGGATTTTTCAAATTTTTCTCTCAATAGTTGAGGAATACAATGAAAATAATTTGGCAGTAAAAGGAAACTCTGCCAGTATTTTTTAGCAAATTATGGATCCCCATTATTTTGTTCTTCTGAAGAAAAATCAAGAGAATAAAATTGTGTCTGACTGAACAAACACAATTAATTAAGGGAAAAAAAGGATTTTTAATGTCAACAAGCGAGAAGAACAGATTTAATTCAAAGAGGTTAAAAAATATCCTGGTTGGGCTGATTTGTTTACACTGAATTTGTTGTTTGTTGGACTGAATTAGCTCTATCTATCAGTGCTCACAGTTTGCCTGAATTGAAATTCCAGTTCTACTGTTCACTAACTGGATTCTCTTGGGTAAGGTCATTGTCTAAGTCTCAGGTTTTCTGATCGTCATCAGTTCAGTTCTGTCGCCCAGTCGTGTCCAACTCTTTGCAACCCCAAGGACTGCAGCAGGCCAGGCTTTCCTGTCCATCACCAACTCCCAGAGTTTACTCAAACTCGTGTTCATAGAGTCGGTGATGCCATCCAACCACCTCATCCTCTGTCATCCCCTTCTCCTCCTACCTTCAATCTTTCCCAGGGTCTTTTCAAATGAGTCAGTTATTTGCATCAGATGGCCAAAGTATTGGAGTTTCCACTTCAGCATCAGTCCTTCCAGTGAATATTCAGGACTGATTTCCTTTAGGATGGACTGGTTGGATCTCCTTTCAGTCCAAGGGACTCTCAAGAGTCTCCTCATAGTACTGGACTTCTCCAGGCCAGAATACTGGAGTGGATACCCTTTCCCTTCTCTGGAGGAAATTCCCAACTCAGGGCTCGAACCCAAGTCTCCCACATTGCATGCAGATTCTTCACCAGCTGAGCTGCAAGGGAATCCCTCTGTTTATCATAGTTATTACAATAATTGATTTTTTGTTTGGTTTTATAATATAGTTTTATTTATTTATTTAGGCTGTGCTGGGTCCTCTTTGCTGCCTGGGCTTTACTCCGGTTGTGGTGAGGCAGGGCTGCTCTCTAGCTGCAGTGCTCAGATTTCTCATTGCAGTGGTTTTCTTGTGGAGCACAGGCTCTAGGGTGTGTGGGCTTCAGTAGTTGCAGCACATGGGCTCAGTAATTGTGACTCCCAGGCTCTAGAGCGTTGGCTCAGTAGCTGTGGTGCACAAGCTTAGTTGCTCAGAGGCATGTGGGATCTTCCCGGATCAAGGAGAGAACCTGTGTCTTCTGCACTGGCAAGCAGACTCTTTAACACTGAGCTACCAGGGAAGCCCAATAACTGATTTCTACAGTGTACTGGGTACTCTTCAAAGGGCTTTTCACGAGGTAATTCATTATTTATAACAACTCTATGAAGTAGGTACTACCATTTTCACGCTTCTGATTTCTCAAGTAAGGAAAGAGACCCAGAGAGATTCGATAGTTTGTCTGAGGTCCCAGCACTAGTATACGGTAGAACAAAGCTGTGAACCCAAGTAGGCTGCTCTTGGCTTCTGATGAATATGTTGGTGTCTGTCAATACAGTTCTCCAGGTTGTCAGAATTTCATGCCAAAGTGCTGATCAAGCACCTAGCCCAGTGTTTGGCATGTATTAAGTACTTAAAACTGTTTCCTCTAACTGTCATCCACCCAGAATTCTTAGGAATGACCAGTCTTTACTCTAGATGAGGTTAGTTAAGTACTATGGATTGGATGAATAATACCTGCCTTAAGCTATTTATATGTCTTCCAATTTTCCCCCTGAAGTTTGATGTTTCTATTACTGGTAACATCACTTTCCCAATCAGTCAAACCTGATTTTTAAAATTTAATTTATTTTTTGCTTGTTTATTTGTTTTTTAAACTTTTTATGTTATATTGGAATATAGCTGATTAACAATGTTGTGATAGTTTCAGATGAACAGCAAAGGGACTCAGCCAGATATATACATATATCCATTCTCCCCCAAACTCCCCTCCCATCAGGCTGCTACATAACATTGAGCAGAGTTCCCTGTGCTATACAGTAAGTCCTTGTTTTTTATCCATTTTAGATATAGCAGGGTGTACATGTCAATCCCAAACCCCCTAACTATCCCGTCCCCCATCCTTCCCCCATTCCCCGTCAACCATAATTCATTCTCTGAGAGTCTGTTTCTTTCTGTCAAACTTGATTTTTAAAAATTGTCTGTCTGTATATGTATATGTATATATATAATATTTTTATTTAAAATAAAAAACAATAATGCCAATACTCATGTACCTGCCTCCTGACATAAGACAAAGATCAATGCCAGTATTTTGGCATCTGCCATATGCCCCTCTCTGGTTACACCCTATCTGGAACACAGTGGCCAGCTTGTAGGTCATGCTCCTTGGAGCTGACACGTTGACATCATCTTTGGCCATCTCCTGCCTACTTGAAGACGATTATTCAAAAATCTCATTTTTCTTCATTAAGAAGTTTCACTCCCTGTATGAGTTTCCTGTTGCCACTATTACAAATGGCCACTAACTTAATGGCCTAAAACAACACAAATTTGTTTTCTGACAATCTTAACAGTTCAGAAATCCAGAATGGGTTTCATTGGTCGTAAATTGGGTTATCAGCAGAGCTAGTTCCTCCTGGAGACTCTGGGGAGAGAAGCTAGCTCTGGCCTTTTTGAGGTATCTTGTGACCACCTGTATTCCTTGGCTTGTAGCCCCTCCCTCCATCCTCAGAAGGCACGCTCCAATCTCTGCCTCCGTCCTCTCACCCCTTTCTCTTCTGAAGCTTCGTGTCTTTCTCTTATAAGGACTATCATCCTGGACAATCCAGGATCCTCTGTCCTTCATTTAATCGCATCTGTACAGTCTCTTTTCCCATGTAAGGTAATGCTCACAGGGTCCAGGGATGGACACGTCTGGAGACCATTATTCAGCTCGCCTCCCTCCTCCATCCATTTACTCATTTTTTATTTGCTGTACTGTGCTTAGCCACTCAGTCATGTCCGACTCTTTACAAACACACATACTTACGTAATAATACAAACACAAACAATACACCCTTTTAAATCTTACAGTACAGTACCTTGAAAAGTGCGGTAGTAGAGTACAACAATGGGCATATAGAGGCTGGCACGCATGTTCACATTTTTGAAAGCTCGCAACCTGAAGATTTGTATGTAGGGGACACATTGTATTTCTAACACATTGTAATTACCTCTTGGTTATTCCTGTCTGCTTAGAGGTGAGGCAAAGCTAGAATTAAAAAGTATACATATCCTCTAGGCACCACCTAATGAGGAGGGGTAAAAGATGCCAGAGAATGTTTCTATTCCAATTTTGTCTTACATTACTAACTTTACATCTGTTGTGCACGGAGTATGTAAGAGTGTTCCAATTATGCATTTATCATTTCTCAGCAATTATCAAGCCTGGATAGGGGGAGAGGACTGGAACAGAGTGCATTGTCTCTGGATACCATTTATCCTCTGGGCAGCAGGACACTTGTTTCACTTGCTCTTCTCCAGCATCAGTCCTGCATGGCAATACCAAACCCACTCTTTCAAAACACAGGACAATAACGGACTTTTGGACTCAGAGGGAGAGGGAGAGGGTGGGATGATTTGGGAGAATGGCATTGTAACATGTATACTAACATGTAAGAATCGAATCGCCAGTCTATGTCCGACGCAGGATACAGCATGCTTGGGGCTAGTGCACGGTGATGACCCAGAGAGATGTTATGGGGAGGGAGGTGGGAGGGGGGTTCATGTTTGGGAACACATGTACACCCGTGGTGGATTCATGTCAATGTATGGCAAAACCAATACAGTATTGTAAAGTAAAATAAAGTAAAAATAAATAAATAAACAAAACACAGGACACTGGCTTATCAAAACATATGAATAAAGAAGAACAAAAGAGTCAACAGCGACAGTCATCACCTACAGCATGTTTCTCAAGCATTAGGTTGACGAATAACTGGAAGTCGTGTTACTTCAGGAGTAAGTGGAGAAAGTAAGAGCTTTGGCCCCAGATACACCTGGGATTAAATTCTGAAGTCCCACTTTCTATGATCCACATCTTTGGGAAGAATGCATGCCCTCTTTAAGCCTTTGTCCCCTAATCTGCAGCTTTTATTGAGAAGATAAAATGAGATATTACATGTAAAAAAAAAAAATGTTTAGCCCAGCCTGGCACTTGGACTCAGAAATCTTGTCTCTCTCCTTTTTCTTTAGTGAAAAACTGTGCTCTTTGCAGAAAATCATGAAATATTCATCATCCAGACTAGAGTAATATTTGTAGCAGACTCTGTGACTACGTAATACAAAATATAAACTATGAAGACAACTTCTCAAGCAAAAAGTTATTATACTAAACCCAATTAGCTAATTCTACATTTTAGGGTAAATAATTATTTTGCTATTTTTTTCTTATGTTGACACTGACAAACATTTGCTAGCAGATGAGCAGTAGCAGTGGGTGCCAAATGTTTAAAGAAAATATTTTGGCTAGAAAACTTGCCCCCCAAAATTTGGGGAAGAATACTCATTAATTAGGTTTTCAGCAAGCTGAAAAGGTCTGACATTATTTAATTTTTAACTTCAGAACACCTCAGTACAAGTCACAAAATAAGAACATTCCATGGAAACATGGTGTGAAGAATCTATTAGATAAAATCCAAATTGCTTCTCCTGACCTTCACAATGCCCTCACTTTGCTTCCAATGTGTCTTTTCAAAGTTTTCTCCCTGGAAATCCTCTGTCTAACTCAGATTAGTCTGAAGGCCCCTGGCTAATTGCCTTTCTGCCCATCATCCTGCCTGCTTCTCCCTTGTTTTTATATCAAGGTGACAAGCTCCAATGCCACAGCTCTGACGGACCATGAAGATACACAGGCCCATAGTGACCAGGTCCTAAAAATTTTCAAGAGAAGTCAGAACTCTGAAATCTGGTGGAAACTTCCCTAATTTTTAAATATTTACTACAAATTAAAAATGTTTAAAAATTGAATGAGTCAGAAAAAACATACCGGCAGTCTAGATTGAACCCAAGTCTCTAATAAGCAGCTCTGATCTCTGCAAATCAGTAAGAAGCCACTCAAATGTCTGGAGAGGCAGGTCTTAGGACTGCACCCCACCCCCTCCATGAACTCCCCTGGGTCTGGATCCATACTCTTGCACTTCCACCCCTTCCTCTCCTTAGCACTTACAGGTAGGTTTAAACTGCTACTTTGTATTTTTCCTTTTAAGTTCTTGAAGGACAGGAATCGCACTGAATTACTCACATCAGAGGTTCTTTCCTAAATTCCACTGACTGACATCATGTTCATTGTCTATTTATCCAGTGAATTCTTTTATGTTTATTTTTATTTCTCCACATTTTTGGCTACTCACCAGGGAGTCATTTAAACATTTTCCACCTTTACCCCAACTCAAGAAGGGCATGATTAACAAATATAGGTGAAAATATGTGATTTTAGACTTAAGGTTACTCTACCTGACTGGACAAAGGATGAGACAGTTGGATGGCATCACTGACTCAACAGATATGAGTTTGAGCACACTCCAGGAGATGCTGAAGGGTGGGAAAGCCTCGCTGGACACTACTGAGAGACTAAACAACACCCCCGACTGGACTAACGTGTGTTCTATATGCCCTGGACTTAGGGAAAAGACTCAAGTGGGTGGAATTGTTTGGGAAGCTTTTACTGAGTTCCTTATGTATCATCTGTTTTCAACATTGTACTGGGGTACTGACATTTCTTGTTGTGCCAGGAAAAAATCTATAATCAATGATAATACCCAAAAGCTCTACACTAAATTTTCATTATTTATGCACCATGAAGATGTATTGTTTGGATTTCATGGACCACAGCTGGGTTCCATTTCTGTGGGAAACTGAGAAATGTCTGTGTGTCAAAACCAAAAGCTATTTCTATTTTCATTCATGCCCTTCCTTCCTTAATCATGTCCAGTGCACCATTTACATCTTTACAATGTCTGCCCATTATGTGTCTATAGTCAAATTGCTGTCCATGTTGTACAATGAAGGGCTTCTGCTTTTGTAACAGCTCTGGGTCCTCTCGATTCATGGGCAAGTCAGAGGACATAAGCTTCACACAGAGTGATGCTTACTTGGGGGACTGATTAACTTCAGAGCTTCTGTTTTCTCACCTGTAAAATGAGAGTAGTTATACTGAGCTAATGAAGGCATTAGGAGAATTCAGAGATTTCATTATTAAAAGAAGAGGTACAAAGGAAGAGTAGCTATTATTCATTTTCCCTTCCCTTCCCCCTTCTTTCTACTCTTCTGAAGTGAGAAATCTACAGAGCATGCGCATCCTTTTTCCAAAAGGATGTGGAATCTGGAGAAAAGCCTTATTATTTGGTGCCACATCCCACTTATAGTTTCTCTCCATGGAGTTACCTTAAATGTTGTTCAATATTTCTTTTATCATTTTCTTCATTCAAGAAATATTTGTTTTCCTTGGAGCCATTTGTAAAATGAATAAATGAAAGCTATGACCGGGAGCTGACTGTGGCTCAGATCATGAATTCCTTATTGCCAAATTCAGACTTAAATTGAAGAAAGTAGGGAAAACCACTAGACCATTCAGGTATGACCTAAATCAAATTCCTTATGATTATACAGTGGAAGTGAGAAATAGATTTAAGGGACTAGATCTGATAGATAGAGTGCCTGATGAACTATGGAATGAGGTTCGTGACATTGTACAGGAGGCAGGGATCAAGACCATCCCCATAGAAAAGCAAATGGCTGTCTGAGGAGGCCTTACAAATAGCTGTGAAAAAAAGAGAAATGAAAAGCAAAGGGTAAAAGGAGAGATATAACTTCTGAATGCAGAGTTCCAAAGAATAGCTAGGATAGATAAGAAAGCCTTCCTCAGCGACCAATGCAAAGAAATAGAGGAAAACAACAGAATGGGAAAGACTAGAGATCTCTTCAAGAAAATTAAAGATACCAAGGGAACATTTCATGCAAAGATGGGCTCGATAAAGGACAGAAATGGTCTGGACCTAACAGAAACAGAAGATATTAAAAAGAGGTGGCAAGAATACACAGGAAAACTGTACAAAAAAGAGCTTCATGACCAAGATAATCACAATGGTGTGATCACTCATCTAGAGCCAGACATCTTAGAATGTGAAGTCAAGTGGGCCTTAGAAAGCATAACTACAAACAAAGCTAGTGGAGGTGATGGAATTCCAGTTGAGCTATTTCAAATCCTGGAAGATGATGCTGTGAAAGTGCTGCACTCAATATGCCAGCAAATTTGGAAAACTCAGCAGTGGCCACAGGACTGGAAAAGATATTTTCATTCCAACCCCAAAGAAAGGCAATGCCAAAGAATGCTCAAACTACTGCACAGTTGCACTCATCTCACACGCTAGTAAAGTAATGCTCAAAATTCTCCAAGCCAGGTTTCAGCAATACATGAACCGTGAACTTCCAGATGTTCAAGCTTGTTTTAGAAAAGGCAGAAGAACCAAAGATCAAATTGCCAACATCTGCTGGATCATGCATAAAGGAAGAGAGTTCCAGAAAAACATCTATTTCTGCTTTATTGACTATGCCAAAGCCTTTGACTGTGTGGATCACAATAAACCTGTGGAAAATTCTGAAAGAGATGGGGATACCAGACCACCTGACCTGCCTCTTGAGAAATCTGTGTGCAGGTCAGGAAGCAACAGTTAGAACTAGACATGGAACAACAGACTGGTTCCAAATAGGAAAAGGAGTATGTCAAGGCTGTATATTGTCACCCTGATTATTTAACTTCTATGCAGAGTACATCATGAGAAACGCTGGACTGGAAGAAGCACAAGCTGGAATCAAGATTGCTGGGAGAAATATCAATAACCTCAGATACGCAGATGACCACCCTTATGGGAGAAAGTGAAAAGGAACTAAAAAGCCTCTTGATGAAAGTGAAAGAGGACAGTAAAAAAAGTTGGCTTAAAGCTCAACATTCAGAAAACGAAGATCATGGCATCTGGTCCCATCACTTCATGGGAAATAGATGGAGAAACAGTGGAAGCAGTGTCAGACTTTATTTTGGGGGGCTCCAAAATCACTGCAGATGGTGATTGCAGCCATGAAATTAAAAGACGCTTACTTCTTGGAAGAAAAGTTATGACCAATCTAGATAGCGTATTCAAAAGCAGAGACGTTATTTTGCCAACAAAGGTCCATCTAGTCAAGGCTATGTTTTTTCCAGTGGTCATGTATGGATCTGAGAGTTGGACTGTGAAGAAGGCTGAGTGCCGAAGAATTGATGCTTTTGAACTGTGGTGTTGGAGAAGACTCTTGAGAGTCCCTTGGACTGCAAGGAGATCCAACCAGTCCATTCTAAAGGAAATCAGTCCTGGGTGTTCATTGGAAGGAATGATGCTAAAGCTGAAACTCTAGTACTTTGGCCAACTCATGAGAAGAGTTGACTCATTGGAAAAGACTCTGATGCTGGGAGGGATTGGGGGTAGGAGGAGAAGGGGACGACAGAGGATGAGATGGCTGGATGGCATCACTGAGTCAATGGACATGAGTTTGGGTGAACTTTGGGAGTTGCTGATGGACAGGGAGGCCTGGCATGCTGCAATTCATGGGGTCACAAAGAGTCAGACACGACTGAGCGACTGAACTGAACTGATAATATCAATTGAATCTACTAAACTTACAACATTATTGTTATTGTTGTTCAGTTGCCAAATCAAGTCTGACTCTGCAACCCAGTGGGCTGAAGCACTCTAGGCCTCCCTGTCCCTCACCATATCCCAGAGTTTGCCCAAGTTCATGTCCTTTGAACCATCCATGCCATCCAACCATCTCATCCTCTGTCATCCTCTTCTCCTCCTCCAACTTACAACATAGGTTTTATTATTTTTAGTGCATTGAAACATAATTTATTAATTAGAGTGATGATGTCAAAGTAAGTTTATGTTCTTCTCAAAATTGGCAGAATTAAATTCACGAAGGAAGAAGACTTGCTGGCTACAAAGTGATAAACCAATGAGGAAAACTTTGTATGATCTTATTTAACCAGGAGCCAGCACCAAAGTCTTTGGAAAAGGAAGTCAAAATTTATTAAAATGTAAATTTGAGTATAATAATCATACAGTCTTTTACCTTAAGTAGATACCTATAAAGTCAGCATTTATTCATTCAAGAAAGAATTGAATTTGGTGTTGAAGAAGACTCTTGAGAGTCCCTTGGACTGCAAGGAGATCCAACCAGTCCATTCTAAAGGAAATCAGTGAACTAAACATGAAGGAAACATCTTCAGTTTTTAAAAAATCTAAAATTGTATCAGCTTGAGAACTGCGTCCTCAAGAGAAAATGGAGCCGAAAGGATGTCTTGTCTTACCAAGAAAAATGATAGGAGAAAACAAAGGAAATGTATAGGTTAGCCTAGAAGAGAGAAGGCTAAGAAATAAGTAATAGCTCTGACTTCAAAATAAAAAGGATTTCAATGAGAAAAACAATGGAAGATTTTAATTGCCACTACTAAGTATAAGGGTTTCCCTGGTGGCTCAGTGATAAAAATCTGCCTGCAATGCAGGAGAAATGTGTTCAATCCCTGGGTTGGGAAGATCCCCTGGAGAAGGAAATGGCAACGCACTCCAGTATTCTTGCCTGGGAAATCCCATGGACAGAGAATCCTGGTGGGCTACAGTTCACAGGGTCACGAAAGAGTCTGACCCAACTTAGTGACCAAACAACAATCAGGTATCAACAATAAAACTGACCTAAAGACAGAGAAATTTCTGAGGAAATAAAGACACCTTTTCTGGAGAGGTACTAAACAAGGAATTCTCAGGAAGGCACCACACTTTCTGTCCAGAGGATCTCTAAGAGAAAGTCATCAGTCATTGTCAGAGTTTTATGACACTCATCCACATTGAAAGTATGTGACATACAATAAGGAAGTTGAAAGAAACGCCAAAGAATCTTCCTATGTGATCCATTCCAGACAAATGATTCAAAAGTAGCTGTTTACACTTTACTTTAAAATCCTCAGAGAGAATTTACTCCAAGCCCACTGATAATACATCATACTGTCTTTGTTGTTGTTGTTGTTAAGCTATAGTGTTTCTTGATTGTGTACCGTAAATTATTAACCAGAAGAATACAGCTGCCCTCAACAGGTCTAGGTGCTCAGCTATTAAGGGAAGCCTCAAGTGTTAGAAACTGACTTAGGTTTGGGAACACATGTAAGAACTAAAGATTTTTTTTTTTTTTTAATTCTTACATGCGTTCCCAAACATGACCCCCTCCTCCCACCTCCCTCCCCACAACATCTCTCTGGGTCATCCCCATGCACCAGCCCCAAGCATGCTGCACCCTACGTCAGACATGGACTGGCGATTCAATTCTTACATGATAGTATACATGTTAGAATTCCCATTCTAATTCCCATTCTAAAATTCTAATTTTAAAGATTTTAAAATTAAAAAAATAAAACAATTTAAAAAAATGCAAAAAAAAAGAAACTGACTTAGGGATTGTATTTGCAAGTCTGGTGATTTTCCATTCCCAGGACACAAATGATAAAGATCATTTGTTTTCCTTTTTAGTCATTCTTGGGAAGAATTTCATTCTAGAAAAATATATGCCTTCAACTAATGAGAGACATTTTTTAATCTTCTTTACTGGGAAAAAAAAAAAAACTTGTATAATTAAAGGTTATATAGATTCTTAAGTGTGAGATGTCTAGACTAGGAGAGAAGAATAGCCTGAAATTAAAAGTCTGCTGTGAGTTGCGGTTACAGTGGAGCTTCTTCTATAGCTCTAAAAATCACACAATTCATCATCTAAACTGGAATGCTTTTGAGACTGAACAGTTGAGGGGCTATTAATTACTAGAGCAGGCAACAGGCACGAATTGAAACTGTCCCAGGGAACCTGGACACATGGCCACTTTATCAAGAATCAAATTTCTCATGCGATAAAAATGACAGTCAGACCTCTTTAAGTTATACTAAAAAATAAACACATTTGCTGCATAATTTATAGATACTTATATGTCTATTTTGAAGATTTGTTACTATAAAATTATGAACAATACTGATGACCATGGAGAAATTAATTTTTCCACTTATTACCAGAGGAGATGCTCATTGATTAGAACACATCTCCTAAGTTTTTTCATTAACCGCAAGGAAGCAGTGATTTTAAAAAAAAAAAAAATGGTAATTGCATTCCCAACGTTCCTGAGTTAGAACTTTCTGAACTCATCTCCCATTGGAAGATTGTGATCTTAGCCTAACATAAATGACAGTGCGTTTTTCTAGGTACATCATCATATTCTGTGCTTGATACCAGAGAGCTCTGAATCTGTGAATTAGCCCCATGAAATCAGACAATGCACTTTCATTGTTATACAAAGCACATTTTCTGGGTGACTCTGGCCCAGGATCCCTACGAACAATTTTTCTTCCAAATCAGCATAATTTTATTTCCAATATTTATTACTCTCCTGAGAGATGAAGTTATTTTAAATATCAGTCAGTATTGTCAGCTAGTAAATAGAGAATATTCTCACAGCTGGTCTGACTTGTCATTCTTTTATTCCTCTTAAACATCTCCTCTCCTTCCCATTTCTCCAGTTACCATCCCAGTTTAAGTATCTGAGGATCATTTAGCGGGTGCAGTTTCCTCATCTGTGAAATGAAAGGTTTAAACTAGATAAGGCTTAGATCTTCCTAACTTCACATTTCTACAATTAGATCTCATGGGAACCACTGCAAGAGCTCCCCCACCCACCAAAATCTTTCCACCTATATTAACTCCTTTGGCAATTCACTAACACATGATGCCACCTGTTGTTTCAATCACCATTTTCTTTCTTTTTTGGCCATGCCATGTGGCACGTGGGATACAGGATCTTAGTTCCCCAACCAAGGATCAAACCTGCACCCCCTTCATTGGAAGGGCAAGTCCCAACCACTGGAATGCCAGGGAAGTCCCCTTCTCTTTCTTTCAGAATCGATTTATATTTATTATGTACTTCAAAACTCAGATTTTTTTTCTTCTAAACATTTTACCTTAATTCCCTGTCTTATTAGTGTTTATGCATTAGGTTAACTTTCTGGTTTTTTTTTTTTTTAAATATATAATCATAACATTTATTCAACAAAGGTACAATTGGGGGCAAATGGCAATTACTGTTTTCAAGGCACTGAGGAAGCAGCTGTGAATCAAACAAAACAGTACAAGTTCTAGCCCTGGTGGGGCTCACATTTGATGGAGAAGATGAACAATAAGCAATGAATGAAGACAATTAATGAATGCTCAATAATAATAGCAACAGAGCAGGGAAGACAGTGACTGAGGAGGTGACATTTAAATAAACACCAGGAAAAAATCAGGGATCTACTCATCTGAAAGTCTAGGAGAAGGGTGAGGCCCCAGCTGTGGGAAAGCAGATTTGAGTTATAAGAAGACTGGTGTGGCTAGAGCCAAAATCCTGCCTTGACCTATAGTCCATCATGTTCCCATTGGCTCCCTTCACTCCCTCTGACTTGGCTACTCTGTCCTCCTCAAAATTTTTCGAACATGTTGAACATGGTCCAACCTCAAGCTCTCTGTACCTTTTGCTCTTACACTTGGGATATTCTTCTACCAGACAGACATGAGTTCACAGGGATTTGTGTATTGTCTATTTCTCCAGCTAGAATGTACTTCTAGAAGCTCCAGAACCCAGAACATTCCCAACACACAGATAAGTATCTGTTGGCTATATGACCAGTGCATAATCATAAAGCATACAGGTCCTCCCTATCTCAAAACCTGAGCCCTTTCATTGTATGTCAACATTTTAAAACCTCTGAAAATTCAGAAAGCCAATTGTCCTAATGATTTTCATGACTAGCAAATTATTCAAATTTAGAAGCTGTAAACTTCCTAGAAAGGGGTTGCTGTAGAAATCCCAATGATCATAAAATGGAAGCTGTCATTCTCCAGGAAAATAAAGAAAGCAAGAAAAAGCAGGCAGCTTTCAAGCTGTTATTGTAGGTGACTGAATCAATAAGAAAATGCTAGTGATACTGCAGGGTCAAACCTCCAAAAACAAAAATAAATACAATACCGGCAACATGTTTTTCAGCTTCTGCACAGCCCTTTTGAGCTGCAATGGAAGACTTTTATGAAAACCTTGAGGTTCTTATTATGAATGCAATTTCATTAGGATCCTAACACTGACCTATTTAGTACATTTTTTAAAAACTCACTACTACTCTTCAAAAGAAAGAATGTAAACATGGATCTTCAGTAGAATAAAAAGTATGAAAGGTGATTATGATCACCAATGCACCAGGCAATCCAAGCAAAACCAGAAATAATCACAATCCAATTGAAATATTGGCAAGCTTTGTGGAAGGGAAGACTGGAAAGAGAAGAGAAAAGAGAAAGGAAGTGACATTTACAACCTCTAGGAAAACTATGCTAACAAACTCCTTTAGCAAACAAATCTAGGTTCCTGATTCTTCCAACATGATTTGGTATTCCCAGACATAATTATTTTTCTCATAGGACCTTCTATGGACTGAATTGTGTCCCCCTAAAATGCATATGTTGGGCCTTCCCAGTTGGAGCTAGTGGTGAAGAACCTGTCCGCCAAGGCAGGAGACGTAAGAACCGGGTTCAGTTCCTGGGTCGAGGAGATCCCTGGGAGGAGTGCATGGGAACCCACTCCATTATTCTTGCCTGGAGAAACCCATGGACAGAGGTGCCAGGTGGGTTATGTTCTACAGAGTCGGACACAACTGATGCAACTTAGCGCAGCATGGTTCAAAATGCTTATATTAAAGCCCTAGCCCTCAATAAGATGGTATCTATTTATTAATACCTTTTAATTTTTATTTTTTTCACTAATTTTTATTAAAATATAGTTGAATTACAAAGTTGGTTATATGTTAGCTTCTACCATATAGTGCAGCGCATCAATTGTATGTGTATATATATATATACCGGAGAAGGCAATGGCACCCCACTCCAGTACTCTTGCCTGGAAAATCCCATGGACGGAGGAGCCTGGTGGGCTGCAGTCCATGGGGCCACTAGGAGTCGGACACGACTGAGCGACTTCCCTTTCACTTTGCACTTTCATGCACTGGAGAAGGAAATGGCAACCCACTCC
Organism: Ovis aries; assembly: GCF_016772045.2. NCBI lineage: Eukaryota > Metazoa > Chordata > Mammalia > Artiodactyla > Bovidae > Ovis > Ovis aries. The sequence goes on from NC_056066.1 coordinate 21,289,906, forward strand.
AGTGTTCTTGCCTGGAGAATCCCAGGGACGGGGGAGCCTGGTGGGCTGCCATCTATGGGGTCACACAGAGTCGGGCATGACTGAAGCGACTTAGCAGCAGCAGCAGCATATATATATATACACACTCTTTTTTAGATTGTTTTTCCTTTCTATGGCATTACAGAGTATTAAGTAGAGTTCCCTGCGCTCTGCACTATGTTCTTAAAGACATTGCCTGGTTCGTATATGTATGTTCTCTACATCTGTGTCTTTATTTCTGTTTTGTAAATAAGTTCATTTGTACCATATAAGCAACATCATGATATTTGTCTTTCTCTGTCTGGCTTATTTCACTCAGTGGACCTAGAGATTGGCTTTTGGAGATAATTAGGTTTAGATGAAGTCATGAGGTTTAGGGGCTTCTGTGACGGGATTAGCATCCTTATAAGAAAAGACGCCAGAGAGCTTGTTGTTTCCCTTCACTCTGCTCATCTCTGCCTCTCCACCTCTCTCTGGCAGGGGAGGACACAGCAAGAGAGTGATCACCTGCAAGCCAGCAAGAGTTCTCATCAGAACCTAACCATACCCACCCCATGATCTCAGACTTCCAGCCTTCAGAACTGAGAAAATAAGTGTCTGTTGTTTAAGCCCTGCTGTGTACAGTTTTGTTGCACCAGCCTGAGCTGACTAAGAACACATGGGGAAGTTTCAATATCCGGAAGGAATAGCATCATAGTGTAACTGTATCTTTTTATTCTTCAAAGAAGCACCTGAGTAAAATCATGGTTACCTTCCTACATTCACAGATGGGAATGGGTTGGCAAACCTGCATAACATACAGCTTTGTGGGCTCCAGCTTCTAATTGCAATTAAGCTCATACCTACTTGCCAAAAGAACTGAAGAGAATTTTTGAGGTACAAGCGGGATCAGTCTGTTCTAATGTTGATGAGTCCCAATTACTGGTAGTGGTAGTCTTTTAAAACAGCAATTTACAAAGAATGCAATAGTTGTACCTTTCCTAGTGTTATGGTATAATAAAAACATCAGAAATAACGTATTTTGCTGATTCTTTCTTGTCGGTTTAGTATCCAGTGTTGACAGATTCTTCCATTAAGAAAGCAGCCATTTTTCCTATGAATTTAATGGCAATTTAACCAAGAAGGTAGGTGACATGTAAATGGATTTTCAGGAGTGTAACTTAGATCAAGTGGTTAAAACCTTCCAGAAAAGCTTAGTTTTCCCACAAATTCCAATCTTTATCTTCAATTATCTCCAGTCAGGGCAATTCAGGAAGACTCACCCTCCCAAAAGGAAGATAATTAGGGAAAAATCAAGTGGGGAACTTGGGGGTAGGAAAAAGACAGCCTTGGGGATCATTTGCAAAGAACAGAAACTCACATTAGCAAACTCAAGTTAAATAAATATTTATTGCAAAGATGTGGATAACCTCAAAAAATGGGGGAAAAAAATAAACAACTGAGTCATCAGGCATCTCCTCTCTTGAAACATGGTTCTCTGGCTTTTTCTGTGTGAATTTTTCATTCTGTTCTGAGCAGGTCCATTTCCTCGTCTAACTTGTGGCTTTCATTCCCGAGACTTTCAGATTTCATGTCTCCCAATTCTATTCAATTCCATCGTTCATCGTTGTTCCTCAGTGTCCCTATGTCATATTCCCAAGAATGGCTGTCCAATATATTCCAATTCGCTTTGCTGAAGGAATAGCAGCCAGAAACACGGATACATAAAAGTGTATACATCCATTACCCAGGCAGAGTCACAGGCTCACAGGTATTCAAAAGCTTCCTGTCTTTAGATGAAATATGCCTGGGACCACAAAATAAGGTCATACTTCCTTCAATATAATGATTCAACTCCAGAAGACAATGGTTGATTTGCCATCATATCAATGGGTAGGAAAATCAAAGCTCAAGAAAAGCTTGAAGTTCCTGCTTGTCAGGCTGGGTTTTCATCAGCATTTAGGAGCAAGGTTCTTTCTGTCTCTCTCCCTCCAAGTGGAAAGCAAAAGTATTTGGGCGTATTTTTAAAGCTCCTACACTAGTCCCTATTGTTGCATCTGCTCAGCTTCTGACACTATTCTGTGAACTGTACCCACATCCATCTCCTTTCATTCGCATAGTTATCACAGGGGAAAAGCATTTCAAAACCTGCAGTCTTCTCTCCCTCCACAAGGTTTGTTTGTCCTGAGGTGAACAGTTGACTTAAAATAGCCGATAAAGTCATTTTCCTAGAATGTTAGAACTGGGACTAAGAGAAAGAAGTTAAGAATATGTCTCTCTCTCCATCTCTTTCCTTCCCTCCTCTCCTCTCTCCCTCCCTCCCTTTTTCCTCTCCCTCCTTCACTCAGATGAAACTTTGACTGGGTTTTCTGCATCTCCAGGATTTAACAGGACAGTAAGCAGTAAGTTCAGCTGGGTAATGGATGAACTCGACAGAGGCTGGCTGAGTGTACACTGGCAAGAAAGGGTGAGGTCCCCAGGGAAGGGGCTGCAGAGGAGAGTTTACATCCTCCTGCAGGCTTTTTCTCTACGAACTTCAGCAGGTGCTCACAGAAAAGACTGGGGAAGTCCAAAAAATCTGCAAATTGGAGACAAAGGAATTGAGGGATCTGAGACGCAGAGAAAGCATATGAAGAAAGAAAGTAAATAAATGTGCAGAGAGAACCAGGGGAATGCAGAGATCTGTCCATTCCGGGGCTAATAGCCCATCACACCTTGGAGAATATTAGTCCCCAGTGTTCATTATTGCTGAAGTTATAGGGGAACGGGTCTCTTAAGAAGAACCAAAAATATCTCAACTTAGACTGCTTTCCTGGTGATTTTACATACATAGAGAGTTTGCAACTATTTTCCAAGTTACCATCTCACTGTTTCTTGACCACAGAGGAATATCTGTAACCACCCAAAAAAACTGAAAATTTCAGCCCACAGTTTGGCAAAGAGGATTGCAAATTCATTTCCCTGTTGAAGCCATGAGAATTAAAAATAAATTCACATCCTTCTATTGTCATCATCATTATGGATCCTGGTGACCTTTCTTTTCTTCATTTCCTATTCTCCATTAAAATCCAGAGTGAGAGAGAACAGAGGAATAGTCCATGAGTCTTGGTATGAACAGAGCTCCAGAAAGGAAAATTTCTTGTGTTATGTTTTCTTACTCTAACCTTGGCCCAGATAATGACTGAAGTGTTCATTCATCAAAAAAAATTATACTATCAAAGAAAAATAATACAATTATTTTGCTTTTTAATGAGAAGGACTTGCATTTTTTGTCCTGGCAAACAGCCTCTGGTGTTAAATATCTCCCAAGATAATAAAGAAGTAATATGAAGGCAATTTTAAGTAATTGTGTGTATGATAAAATGGATGAAAGTGTTCAGAGACTTGCCTAATTTGTACACAATTTTCTACAGATTGCAGGCTGGAATAAATTTTTACTAATTAAGTTAGTAACCTATTACTCAAAGAAATGAAACTTGATTATAATAATGATTATTCGTTTATTATGCAAAAACCTTTGCACTGCTGAGTGAAAAACCTTTTTCAGGCAGTTAATAGTCACTCATTTCATACACTTTGCTCATTCTGAATTTCCCACCGGAAATATATGCATGTTGCTTGGTAGACACTGAAAGATGATAATGACCAATTGGGTTCTTTGGGGCCCTTTCAGAATTTACAGAAATATAATTTATCCTCTAAATTGACTGAACTTGGGATGGCATTATAGTGATCCTAAACAGATAAAAATGGAGACTATTTTCCTTTTAAGCCCCTCAACAGCTATTGAATTTAAAATGCCTTGCCTTTCGGTATTTAAATAAATTAGCTGACAGCTGCAAGAAATCACTTATATAAGATTTGAGAAGGTGATTGATATGTACAAACAAATAGATCCTAAAGGACATGGAGCAGAGAAAGAATGGAAACATTTCCACATCATGTTTTCCGATTATTTCTTTTTCTTCCTCCTTGAAACATGGGCCCAAGGGAACAAGCTTCTCTTTTACCCTGACTAGTTCTACAGCTCAACAGACATTCTAATGAAAGGAAGCTGCCATCCTCAATGCTCTTTGCAGAACAAACAATATACTTCCTGTGACCACATTATGCACTGCCACAATCTCCTCCAATTTGGTGCACTTGAGCCTGTGAGCTACAGGAATCAAAGTCACCGAGCAGTGGGGAGTAAATGAAATAATTGTCCACCAGTTGTTTTATTAAAGATTGGGCAGCTGGAGTTGTCTCCAAGCAAATGTATCTGCAGCCTCTGGGGATCGCTAAGATGAATGTTACAAACTCGAACTTAAAGAAACACTCTTAGAGGAATACGTGGCTTTTTTGGACCAATGCATCAATAGTATATTTTACTTTCCTCTAACATGCAGGCTGCCTGGGGAAAGCAAAAGCAAATACAAAAATTCCCTGTGAATAATAAAATCCAAAGTGAGGTTAACATTTCTATCCTCAGCAGGTTATTCCAGTTTGAACTGTCTTCTTTCTAATCAGGGATAATTTCACCAACAGCACAGCAGTCCTGCTAGTTCACAGAAGATGAATTTTGTGTTTTCCTAGTTTGATGATTGCTGACTCTGGCGCTGGAGCAATTTGTGTTTTGATGCTACTTTTCTGCTATTTATTGTTGAAGGAGGGGAAAATATTGCCTTGTGTTTTTTACAATGTTTAAGGCTGAAGCAGAAAAATAGTGAAGCAACACTTTTCAGCTTTTCCCATGCATAGAGATTGCTAATCAAGAACTGAGATGAACAAATAGCAATTACATCTTGCTGGGGTGAGGGGGAGGGGGAAAGCTGCTCCTTGCCCATGGCTAGTATGTGAGTAGTCCCCCTAAACCCATCAAAATCCCTTAAAATAATAAAATACCACAAGGATCTCCAATTAATCATCAAATATATACCATATCAATGTGCCCCCCAATGGTTTTAGATTCCTATAAAGGATCCTCAAATTGCCCTTATGATAACAATTTTTTAACCTTTTATTTTCTATTGAAGTATAACTGCTTAACAATTTGTGATAGTTTCCGATGCGTCACAAAGGGACTCAGCCATAAACACACATGCATCAATTCTCCCCAAACTCCTGTCTTATCTAGGCTGCCCCGTACCACCGAGTAGAGTTCCCTGTGCTATACAGTAGGACCTTGTTGGCTATCCACTTTAAATATAGCAGTGCGTATATGTCCATCCCAAACTCCCTAACTATCCCTTCTCCTCCATCCTTCCCCCACTTCCCAGCAAACATAAGTTTGTTCTCTAAGTCTGTGAGTCTGTCTCTGTTTTGTAAATAAATTCATTTGAACATTTCTTTTTAGATTCTTCATATAAGGGATGTCATACTTGATAACAATTTTATGGCATTGATCTCAAGAAACAAGTAGTAGAAAGCACACATACAACTGCCCAGGCCATGACCTTAAGAATCCCCAAGGTTTGGACCCCAAGTTTTGAATAATCCCCAAGCCAGTTCTGATGTCTCCGTCTTTTCCTCACCTCCTTAACCAGAGGGTATTGATAGCCAGCAAGAAGCCAATGTATGGCGTATTGGGAAAGAGTATGAACTTTGGCCACACTGCCTTGGTTCATTACCTAACTGCAACAACTAACTAGCTGTGTGATTTTCAGCAACACTCTTACCTGCTCTAGAACAATTTCCTCATCTGGAAAGTAGAAATAGTAAGTGTACATGCATCATGGGCTTGTCCGGAGGATTAAACGAGTTAACATTTACAAGATACTCAGGGTGGTAACAGACCGTAGCCCACCAGGCTCCTTTGTCCATGGGATTCTCCAGACAAGACTACTGGAATAGGTTACCATTCCTTCTCTAGGGGATCCTTCCAACACAGGTATCAAACCCAAGTCTCTTGTGTCTCCTGTATTAGCAGATAGATTCTTTACCACTTCTGCCACCTGAGAAGCCCAAAGCAAAGCGACTCTAGGGAAAAAGGTAAGACCTTGGGGGTTTCAGAATTACCATGTATTGTGTGGACATGGGTCAGATTCAGGAAATTATCCAACCAATCTAGCCTACGTAGTTGGGCTTAGTCATACTTTAAAAGGCTATTTCTTGAGCATGTCAAAGTCATCTGGTGCTTTCAGATTGCCTAACCTGACTTGGCACTCTCTTAAGCAACAGCTGCTCTGCTATCTAGCACCCTAGGGTTTACAGAATTTCTTTATATCGACACTGAGTTTCAGAGACTTACTGGCAAATATTAATACATGAGTGTGGTGGTGGTGTTTAGTCGCTAAGTTGTGTCCGACTCTTTTGTGATCCCATGGACTGCAGCCTGCCAGGGTCCCCTGTCCACAGGATTTCCCAGGCAAGAATACTGGAGCGGGTTGCCATTTCCTTCTTCAATTCATGAGTACGGTGGTGCCTTATTCAGTACCTTCTTGATGATAGGAAATGTCCAGTAATGAAAACAACATGAACTCAGAATCAAAATAAAACTGAACTGACCCATCCTTTACTGGAATTGTAATTTGGGTTTCAGTCTGTTTACATGTGGAGTGAGGATTAGATTAAATCTAGAAATCTCAACCTAAGGTTTCCTGATTCTGAAGTTTTGTGGGTTTCTACATTTTTTTCCAAAAAGTAGTCTGTGAGTGATTTTCGACATTTCAAATAGCCTAAAGGAAAACCTGCCTGTACTCAAGATAACACTGTGGAGGGGTGTGGAAACTTTAACTTTTATTACTTGGCTGGTTTCCTTTTTTTTTTTTTTTTTTCCCTATTGGCGAGAATTTTATCACCTTGGTGCAGTGACACAGGATGTCTTGTGCTGATGACAAGTTCTGAATAGCAATATAGATGCCATTGGTTGTAAGAGATAAAAAAAGAAATTTAAAGATTACTAAACCAAATGTTTCGGTCTAAAGTTTTTAGACCAAAATCTTTCAAAATAAGGAACCTCAAGGAGAAGAGAAATAATAAAGGGGATTTCTAATAGGAGAGACATTGTGATTCAGAAACTCTGTGAGGCCCCTCTTAGTATACCACGATTCCATAATTATGTGATTCTAATGACCTACATACTGTTCATGGGGTTCTCAAGGCGAGAATACTGAAGTGGCTGGATGGCATCACCGACTCGATGGACATGAGTTTGAGTGAACTCTGGGAGTCGGTGATGGACAGGGAGGCCTGGTGTGCTGTGATTTATGGGGTTGCAAATAGTCGGACACGACTGAGCGACTGAACTGAACTGAACTGAATGACCTACATCATAGACAATTTAAAAAATGAAATTAATTTAATTTAGATGACAGCAAGACAAGCTCTATGAAAGACAATATGAAGTAAGGACTAGTTAGAAATGCACGTGTTGTTGTTCAGTCACTCAGGAGTGTCTGATTGTGTGACCCCATGGACTGCAGCATGCCGGGCATCCCTGTCCTTCACTATCTCCCCAAGTTTGCTCAAACTCATGCCCATTGAGTTGATGATGCCATTCAATCATCTCATCCTCTATCATCCTCTTCTCCGGCCCTCCATTTTTCCAGCATTAGGGTCTTTTCCAATGAGTTGGCTCTTCACATCAAGCAGTCAAAGTATTGGAGATTCAGCATCAGTCCTTCCAATAAACATTCACGGGTGATTTCCTTTAGCTTTGACTGGTTTGATCTCCATGCTGTCCAAGGGACTCTCAAGAGTCTTCTCCAACATCACAGCTCAAAAGCATCAGTTCTTCAGTACTCAGCCTTCTTATGGTCCAAATCTAACATCTGTATATGCCTACTGGAAAAAGCATAGCTTTGGCTATATAGACCTTTGTTGGCAAAGTGATGTCTCTGCTTTTTAATACACTGTTTAGGTTTGCCATAGCTTTTCTTCCAAGGAACAAACGTCTTTTAATTTCATGGCTGTAGTCACCATCTGCAGTGATTTTGGAGCCCAAGAAAATAAAGTCTGTCACTGTTTCCATTTTTCCCCATCTATTTGCCATGAGACATGACCACATCACAAGAAAGGTTCATCTTCCTCCAGAAAGAGTATCTTGAGAAATAATAATAATAAATTAGGGCAATGAATTTCACAGATAACTTATTAAAGTTAACAAAATAATATTATGACAACAATTACTAATATAAACTGGGAGCTGCATACCAAGAAGTATCCATCCATCAGTAAATAAATAAGAACCCATTTCTCGAGGCTAAGTTCTCAGGGTCCATGGGGCCTAATTTTTTAGACTGGATTCAAGATATCGTTCATGGTGGGTAAAGGAGAGATGAAAATATTCACAAGAATAAGAAAATAAGATGAAATATGTAAAACTAAAGAGAATAACAAATCCAATTCTGATTTTTCACTTTATGAGGCCTTGATTATACTTGCTCCTAAATACAACAAAAGAGAGAAATTCCAGTTAAAGAAGACAAGACTCACAACTGCAGTTATACATCAGAGGGGTCAGAAGAAAATGTGAGAAAGGTTATTTGAATGTGAGAGAAGTGAGATATGGCCAGCAGCAGTAATGGACTGACTTTCCCAAGTAAATATATGTTTAATCTAAAGTATTAGTGGATCAAATATTCCAAATGGATGTTCATGATATAGTGGAAAGAATATCAACTTGGGAGTTAGATTCCCACAACATTTTTATTAACAGGTTATATGATTTGAAGTGAAAAAAAAAAGCGTTACTCATTCTTTACAGCGGATATTTATCGATCCCTTGATACACAGCAGGCACAATTGGCTACTGTCCAATTTCTTTATGTCTGAAGTGAGTGAAGTGGACTAAATGATTCCTAAATGAATTCCAACTCTAAGAATCTTTGTCTAAAATGTTAACTGACATAGTAATTTCTTATCTTATGTATCTCAGAACCAAATATCAATAGAGTATGATGAACTTACCAACGGTATCCCCAACTGTAGATTTTAATTGTGCACAAAGTTGACAAAGAAGAGAAAAAAAATAGAGAGCACAAATATTTAGATGACTTAGTTAAGTGATAGAAACTATTCCTCGGAACAGGACTATTTGAGGAATTTAACATGACAGTATAGAATGCAGTTTTATTTAAAAAAAATTTTAATGTGCACCATTTTTAAAGTCTTTATTGAATTTGTTACAATATTATTTCTGCTTTATGTTTTGGTTTCTTGGCCACAAGATATGTCGGGTCTTAGCTCCCCAACCAAGAATCAAGTTCGCACTCCCTTCATTGGAAGGCTTAGTCTTAATCCCTGGACTGCCAGAGAAGTCCCTGGAAGGCAGATATTAAAAGTTCCTTAAATCGCTTCTTTGTAGTTTCAAAATTATCAGTAATTGTAATTTGCGATAGCACCAAATAGTCTACTTATGCTTACAATATCAACCTGAAATTATTTTATCTCAGTGTGGAAATATTTTATGACTTTTAGAAAATATTGCATCAATGTGTAAGTTAGTTTCTTTAGTGCTAATACTGTAATTATACACTGGACTTTTTTGTTAGTAAGATTGGAATTTTATATGGCATCATGACAAGTGTGCTAGACTAGACATTGAGGAATCTGGGCTCTATTTCGGACACTGGCAGGTGATTTTAGACTCATCATCTTTGTTCTCTAAGTCCCCTCCACTGGAAATGAGGGCATTAGACTCACTGGAGCTGGGATTTTGAAAGGAAAAAATTCAAAATTCCATCCAGTTACTATAATAAATTCAGCTTAAAGTCCAGGAGCTTCAGGTAACAGTTAATCCTTTAAATCAACTCTGGAAGTGACTCTGTGTTGTCTGATGACCCACAACCTGAATGGCCAGTTATTACCTCCATTGCATCCTGCTCCCCACCATGCCTGAAACCCAGCACTGCATCCAGGCTAGGATACCAGGGACCAACACTCCCATCTGCACGTGGAAAGAATGGGAAATAGGTAGCAAAGAAAGTCCACAGCAAAGAAGAAAAATCCAGCCAGCCAGGAGGTGTGTGCTGGCCCTGTTATAGCAGTGCTGGAAATTTCTTGATTAGACTCTCGTTCTCATTTTCTTAAAGGAATTCATTAATGCATTTACTCTGCACCTTCTTGTTTTCTTTGTCTACCACAGCCAATCTGAACTTGGGATTTGAGAGCAGTGCCTCAACAGAGGGCTTCCCTGGTGGCTCAGACAGTAAAGAATCTGCCTGAAATGTGGGAGACGCGGGTTCCATCCTTGAGTCGGGAAGATCCCCTGGAGAAGGGAACGGCTACCCACTCCAATATTCTTGCCTGGAGAACTCCATGGACAGAAGAGCCTGGCGGGCTACAGTCCATGGGGTTTCAAAAAGTTGAACACGACTGAGTAACTAACACTTTCACTCACATAAAACACAGAACTTTCTGGAAGTTTGGAATTTGGGGGGTGTTTCAAACTCAATTTTTATTCCAGATTTCTCCTTTATTGGCAGTAGAGTTTTCTAAAAATTTACTAAACTTTAAAATCTATTTTTGTACATAAACACACCAAAATGTCTGCTTTGATGTAATATTCCTGATTTTTTTCCTTTGTGTCACAGCCCGCACTTCTTTCTGTCCACTAATGATACCTCCCTGGGGCATCTGAAATATTATAATAGATAGAAAGGCCACTCCCTTCATCTGATGTTTGCTAAAAGCCGAGTCAAGTTCAAATGCTATATCTTACTAGCCTTTGCCACTCACTGTGCTTAATTGCTCAATTGTGTCCAACTGTTTGCTACACTATGGACTGTAGCTCAACATTCAGAAAACAAAGATCATGGCAGCTGGTCCCATCACTTCATGGGAAATAGATGGGGAAACAGTGGAAACAGTGTCAGACTTTATTTTGGGGGGCTCTAAAATCATTGCAGATGGTGATTGCAGCCATAAAATTAAAAGACGCTTACTCCTTGGAAGAAAAGTTATGACCAACCTAGATAGCATATTCAAAAGCAGAGACATTATTTTGCCGACTAAGGTCCATCTAGTCAAGGCTATGGTTTTTCCAGTGGTCATGTATGGATCTGAGAGTTGGACTGTGAAGAAGGCTGAGTACTGAAGAATTGATGCTTTTGAACTGTGGTGTTGGAGAAGACTCTTGAGAGTCCCTTGGACTGCAAGGAGATCCAACCAGTCCATTCTGAAGGAGATCAGCCCTGGGATTTCTTTGGAAGGAATGATGCTAAAGCTGAAACTCCAGTACTTTGGCCACCTCATGCGAAGAGTTGACTCACTGGAAAAGACTCTGATGCTGGGAGGGATTGGGGGCAGGAGGAGAAGGGGACAACAGAGGATGAGATGGCTTGATGGCACCACTGACTAGATGGATGTGAGTCTGAGCGAACTCCAGGAGTTGGTGATGGACAGGGAGGCCTGGCTTGCTGGGATTCATGGGGTTGCAAAGAGTCGGACACGACTGAGTGACTGAACTAAACTGAACTGGACTGTAGCCCGACGGGCTCCTCTGTCCATGGGGATTCTCTATGCAAGAATACTGGAGTGGGTTGCCATGCCTTCCTCCAGGGGATCCTCCCAACCCAAGGATTGAACCCAGGTCTCCTACATTGCAGGTGGATTCCTTATCATCTGAGCCACTGAGAACCCTCACTAAGGCTCTTAATTCAAAACATGAAAGGATGACGCCATCAAGGTATTACATTCAATATGTCAGCAAATCTAGAAATCCCAGCAGTGGCTATAGGACTGGAAAAGGTCAACCCTCATCCCAATTCCCAAGAAGGGTATACTAAAGAATATGCTAATCATCAGACAGCTGCACTCATCTCCCATGCTAGTAAAGTCATGCTTAAAATCTCGCATGTTAGGCTTCAGTATTATGTGAACCAAGAACTGCCAGACGTCCAAACTGGATTTAGAAAAGGAAGAGGAACCAGAGATCAAATGTCTAACATTTGCTGGATTGTAGAGAAACAAGGGAATTCCAGAAAAACATCTGCCTCTGTTTCACTGACTATGCTAAATGAACCATGGAACACTCTTAACGAGATGGAATACCAGACCAACTTACCTGTCTCCTGAGAAACCTGTATGCGAGTCAAGAAGTAACAGTCAGAACACTGTATGGAACAACTGATGGTTCAAGATTGAGAAAGGAGTATGACAGAGCTGTCTGCTGTCACCCTGTCTGTTTAACCTATATGCTGAACACATCATCAGAAATGCTGGGCTGGATGAGTTACAAGCTGGAATTGAGATAGGCGGGAGAAACCATCTCAGATATGTGGATGACACCACTATAATGGCAGAAAGCAAAGAAGAACTAAAGAGCCTCTTGATGAGGTTGAAGGAGGAGAATGAAAGAGTCAGCTGAAAACTAAATATTAAAAAAAACTAAGGTCATGGCATCTGACCCCATTACTTCATGGTACATAGAAGGGGAAAAGGTGGAAGTAGTGACAGATTTCCTCTTCTTGGGCTCTAAAATCACTGCAGACGGTGACTGCAGCCATGAAATCAGAAGATAGTTGGTTCTTGGCAGGAAGGCTATGACAAACCTAGACAGTGTGTTGAAAAGCAGAGACATTACTCTGCCAACAAAGGTCCGTATAGTCAAGGCTATAGTCTTCCAGGTGGTCACCTATGGATGTGAGAGTTGGACTGTAAAGAAGGCAGAATGGCAAAGAATTGATACCTTTAAATTGTGGTGCTGGAGAAGACTCCTGAAAGTCCCTAGGACAGCAAGGACAGAGATCAAACCAGTCAATTATAAGGGAAATCAACTCTGAATTCTCATCGGAAGGACTGAGGCTGAAGCTGAAGCTCCAGTATTTTGGTTATCTGATGCAGACAGACAACTCTTTGGAAAAGACCCTGATGCTGAGAAAGATTGAGGGCAGAAGGAGAAGAGGGCATCAGAGAATGAGATGGTTGGATGGCATCACCAATGTAACGGACATGAACTTGGGCAAACTTCGGGAGATGGTGAGGGACAGGGAGGCCTGGTGTGCTGCAGTCCATGGGATCACAGAGTCGGACACAACTGGGCTACTGAACAATAACAACAAGGCTCTTAGTAATTGGTGTCTCTCCCATTTGCAACACAGGACTTTTGTATTTGCCATAGAAGGGAGAAAAGAGTAAATAACTGTGACTGGGAGGTTTTTAAGGCTGCTGTTTATGGGGTCGCCCAGAGTCGGACACGACTGAAGCGACTTAGCAGCAGCTGCAGCAGCAGACATTATCCTCACATTTCATTGTCAAGAGTTCTGTACCTGGAAAGGAGACTGAGTCGTGGATCTAACTCAGTATTGCCCACTAGTTTCTGCAATGGTGCAAATACTCTGTTTCTACACTGTACAAAATTGTAGACATTCACTGTACGTGGCCATGGAATACTTGAAATCCAGCTAGCACAACTGAAGAGTTGAATTTTTAATGTTATATAATTGTAAGTAATTTAAATTAAATAGCCATGTGTGGGTAGCAGCCACCATATTGGCTAGTACAAGTTCTTATGTTCTCAAGAAGAAATGAGTTGTGTGAGCAGCAAGCTAGTCTCTGCCCCAGGTGTGGGCATTTCCATCTGTGCTACCAATAAGAGTAGAATGTCTCTCTCCAGTGTATTCCCTATGTTGTCTTCCAAACACTGTCCTGTACAAAAACTGGAAGTCATCCCTGCCCTCTTTATCCAAACATACCAGTGTAAGCTGAGAAAAAAATGCATTCCTTACAGTACGTTGTTCTAAACGCCATACATGAGAAAATTATTCATGTTCTATGTACAGAACCAGGAGTTGAAAGTAATCAAAGGGACCTTATGCTGATCACGAGAGTTTCTGGTTGTTCCTTTCCCCTGTTTCATAAATAAGGAACACATTAATCTTCTCATTTTCAATTTGGAATGAGTTACACAGAGGCTTCAGTCAGTTGAAACTTTTTCATCTACAATATTTTGTGTGCGAGAATGTCATGAGAAGGTTACTGGGGCGGTGGATTGTGTTAGCTATTCACTAAAGAAAACTAAATCCTCGTTGATCAAAATGCAAAGCCTCTATAGCCAAGTGTGTAATAATAATTTGCGGTAAAGAATTAACTGCAAAAATAAATTTTTAAATTGCTTCCTTCCTTAGATAAAGACACATTTATATTTTATTAGTCATATTTATTCCTAAAAAATGAAATAAGCATCTTAATAAATCTAGGAATCATCTCTAAAAATTAGATTTTAATTTTTGTAATTTCCCATTTTTTCCCAAATCTGTGCTGCTGTACGCATATAGAATTTGTGATCATATATTTCTTTTTGTCAGAAAGGATTGTGCACTTGGGAAAAAAAAAGAGAGAACAAGTATCTTTCTTGTGAGTTGGTTATAGTATAAAATGAGTAGAATTGAGGCATCTTAGAGCAAATAAAGAAATATTATATAACCCAGCTCATTCAAGGGACACATAACCCTCAACCCCATTAAAGTTCAAGATGCAATACTTCAGCATCCCATTAACACTTTAGGAACATAGCCTCCTTGGTATCCACAGGGATTGGTTCCATGACCCCACAGATACCAAAATCTGAAACTGCTCAAGTCCTTTGTAAAATCTGGCATGGTATTTGCATATAACTCAAGTCCATCCTCTTTTATATTTTAAATCATCTCCAGATTACTTATGTAACTAAAACAATGCGAAAGTTATGTAACATTCACATAGAAGCAAATATACAATCTAAATGTGGTCTGTTAATAAATACAGTTACACTCCAGAGATATTGCAAGTTCTAGTCCAGACCACCACAGTAAAGCAAATACTACAGTAGATCGTCACACGGCTGTTTTGGTTTCCCAGTGCTTAGAAAAGTTACCTTTACGCTATACTGTGGTCTATAAAGGGTGCAATAGCATTATGTCTAAAAAGACATTATAGACATGTTTTGAATAAAAAACACTTTATTGGGACTTCTCTGGTGGTCTAATGGCTGGGATTTCACACTCCCAATGCGAGGGGGCTAGGTTCGATCCCTGATCAGGGCACTAAGATCCCACATGTTTCAACTAAGACCTGGCACAGCCAAATAAATAAACAAAATTTTTAAAAAATATTTTATTGTTAAAAAATGCTTGCCATCATCTGAGCCTTCACCAAATCCATATAGTGATAACCAGGATCACTGAACAAAGATCACCACAAAAATCATAGTAATAATGTGTGTGCTCAGCCACTTCACTCTTTGTGATCCCATGGACTATAGCCCTCCAGGCTCCTCTATCCATGGGATTCTCCAGGCAAGAACACTGGAGTGGGTTGCCATTTCCTTCTCTAGGTGATCTTCCTGATCCAAGGAATGAACCTGTGTCTCTTGCACCTTCTTCACCAGGAAAGCCCAGTAGTAATGAAAAAGCTTGAACTACTGTGAGGATTACCAAAATATGACACAGAAACACAAAGTGAGCAAATGCTGTTGGAAAAATGGCACCTATAGGGGCTTGCTTGGCGCAGGGTTGCCACAAACCTTCAACTTGTAAAATGTGTGATATCTGGGAAGCGCCATAAAATGAGGTCTGCCTGTAGCTGTAAATACAATGTAAAATGCTCTGTAAATAGATGGATGCATGCAGCAAACTGAAGTTTTGCTTTGGGGAATTTTCTGAATTTTTTTTCAAATATTTTTGATCCGAGGTCAGTTGAATCTGCAGATGCAAAACCCAGGATACGGAGAGCCCACTGTATTTTTGTTCAGTAAAACATAATTATATGAAAGATTGTCTTCATTTTCCACATTATCTTTTCCTGAATAGCTGGATGCAGTCCTTTGGAAAAACAACAAACAGAACTAGCTCTAAGCAAAACTGTAAAATAAAAAAACCCTCTACTTCCTGTCCTCAACCATCCATCCCTTCCTTTGATTTTTCAGTACCTTTGCATTCTTCTGCTTTAAACTAATCAAAACCTATTCACTTTCAAGGTTGGATGTGATGATTTTGCAATCATCTGAAATGGCTTGAATTAGAATGTTAGCTGTTCTCCTAGCTATTTGTATTTTCAGTCCATCATCCGTTCCTGTATAGGGTGAAAATCTCTTCTGATGAATCAACTCCAAGTACTAGAAAAGATGTTGAAGGACATTTTACGGTGGTCTTCAAGGGCTGCTAAAAGTCACACAGAATTAACAATCAACAAGCACATTACACCTAAGGCTGGTCCTCTGGGAGAAATTGCAAGTCTCTAAGTAGCTGATTCTGAGCTTCAGGAAAAGCGATGGCATTTATATTACACATCTCTTTCATCTGTGAGGACTTCCTGAAGACTTGCATAGGAGAAGTCTGCAGAAACTAATTGCCATTATCACTAGCTTAAAACTAAACTGTGTGGATTTTCTTTTTATTAGTTGTCAAGTCATATAAAGTTAGAAACATGGTCACTTCCTTCTCGCACTAAGCACTGCCTTTCAGCTCCATCCTCAATTTGCAAATAAGTCTTGTTCTCACCTTCTCCAGTTCCCTCAGAATTGGAGCCCAAGTACTATGCCTTTGTATTTACAGGTCATCATTTTTTCCAGAACCTTCTTAATGATTTTCATCCTCTTATTATCCTGCCCTGGATGAGGACTGGAGTATAGATTTTTCTAAGACCAATTGTCTGTTCAGGTTATTTGTTAAAACATTTTCTCTTAAATTAATTTACCTGTAACCTCCTTACAAACCAATTGCTATTGCAGAAAGTTTTAAAAATTACTTTAGTTATTTAATCATTTTTGTTATTCTAATAATTAGTTGTTAGTGTTCTTTCAATTTGAATGATGATACTTATTTGCATAATCATCTAATTTTCTCTCTCTCTCTCTCTCACGTACACACCCGTAGTTGGCACTGAAGGTTAACAGTCTGGGTAACTCACAAATAGCTGCTCTTACACTAGATGCAAGCTTTCCCTCTCAGATGTTGGCTTTGTTTTTTCCCCCCCAAATTTCTGAAAGAATAATAGAGTGACCATACAATTTATCATCCAAATATGTAGTTTTGAAAGTGAACAGGAGTACTGTTATCAGTTATGCCAGGACCAAAGACCCATTCTTTTTCTGAAACACAACTTCACCCTATCTGACCCCTCTCTTTGTACCCCATCCACACTCACAGCACTTTCCTGGGCATATGGGTCTATATCCCCACCTCCCTTTGCAAATTGTAAGTCTCTTGGATCTTAGCTAGTAACTCCCCTTCTTTCCCACTGATGCTGGGTATGAGGGGAGGTCCGATGAGCATTCTGATGGTGGACGTGATGACACCTAATGCTGTGTTAACTGGGAAGCCAGCCATCCTGTCTGTACAAAAAGCATGGAAGTCTGAGCCCCAGGCACTGGGTGAGAACCATTCTCAAGTCTAGGGTCCAGACAATTCTTTCTATAAGACTCATCTGCAGTCAAGAGGCATGGTCCTTGATGGGCTAGTGTTATAAAGTAAATTATAAAAAGAGGAAGAAAATCAAAACTATGTTCAAATTGAAGTGCAAAACCTCAAAATAATGTTCCAAAATTAAATTCACAGGCAGAATTACGACAAAACATCAGCATGACTCTTTATGGCAATCCATCTTTACTCTCTCCTCACCAACCTATCCATCAAATTGGGGTCACATTAATAACAATCTAAGTTGAACTGACTCTAGCTCTTAAATTGTATAAACTCATCTCCTAAAATTTCTCCCCCAGGCACTTCTGGGGGTAACTGGAA
Organism: Ovis aries; assembly: GCF_016772045.2. Taxonomy (NCBI): domain Eukaryota; kingdom Metazoa; phylum Chordata; class Mammalia; order Artiodactyla; family Bovidae; genus Ovis; species Ovis aries. Next base: position 21,307,545 of record NC_056066.1, read on the forward strand.
TGTTTCATATGTGCTTAACAATAGTGCTTTAATATGGCATCCCCCTTTATGCCCACTTGTTAATGTCCCTGCTGTTACAGCAACTGAGGTTAGTGACAATGTTATCACTGATGCCGGCTCCATGGAATGCACTCCCAGGTCTGTGTAGCTTTAGGAAAACTAGCAGAACTGGCTGGACCTGAGACAGTGAGGACTTTGAGGAACTCAGCCTGGTTCTGATGTGTCATTTCATTTCATGGGGTTATGAGACGCTTCCCACCTTGCAGTTCATAAGGTTGCCATAAACTGTTAACCCCTGTTTTCTGAGTTGGTCTAATAAACAGAAAATCAGGGATCCCAGGAGTCAACCTGTATAAGAACTTTTGGCTTAAAGAGACTGAAGCAACGGGTGTTGTACATATCTGGAGGAGGATGTTTGTGAAGTGGGAAGAGTAGATGCCTTCTCCTTCATCATTCAGTGCTTTGTGCAGCAAAGCCAGGATCTGAGGTCCCCCAGAGCCTCTAGTGCAGCCGGTCCCCCCTCCTGGGAGCACAGATCCCATTGAGGGAGTGACGGGGAGCCAGATACGTGGAGACGAAAATGTCAGCTTGACATTTACAAAAGCTGGGCTGAATCACACAGTTCACCCACTCAGTGACAAGTCCTGCATCTCAGCCACAGGCTTGTTCAACTTGGGGAATGGATCCCAGAACTCCAAAGGAGAGTGGAAGGGGTTGACTCGACCATGATCTAGTTCAACCCCCAAGGTCAATAACTCACTCACCTGGAGAGGACTGAGGTGTGGGGCAAGGAGCTTCTCACTAACAGAAATTCCACCACATCAAAATTCTAGGCAGGAGGAAAAGAGGTCCCCCAGTCACCTTCCTGAGGACTCAGACACTGGCCCTGGACTCAGACAGGGAACGTGTTTTCCCACTTCAGCTTTCCTTCCAAGAGAATGCACAAGTACTTTTCAAGGCCACAATCCACAGTCATTTGAGATCAAAGCTCTTAATAATTATTTTATATCACTTCCCTGGAGTCCCTTGTCACTGGATTTCAGTAAATGTTTACTTAGGTTCTCATTCTTTCAGTCGTAAATAAATTTGGATGGCTAACTGCCTTTTTCTAAATTTGGTCTTATATGTACCCAAATCAGAATAATCCAAGAAAGTTGCTACATTCTCTCTTTTTTTAACTGGAGTATAATTGCAAGGAAATCAAACCAGTCAACCCCATAGGAAATCAACCATGAATATTCATTGGAAGGACTGATGTTGAAGTTGAAGCTCCAATACTTTGGCCACCTGATGCAAAGAGACAACACATTAGAAAAGACTCTGGTGCTGGGAAAGATTGAGGACAAGAGGAGAAGAGGGCAACAGAGGATGAAATGGTTGGATGACATCACTGACTAAATGGGCATGAGTTTGAGCAAACTCCAGGAGATGGTGAAGGACAGGGAAGTCTGGCATGTTGCAGTTCATGGAGTTGCAAAGAGTGAGACGTGACTTAGCAACTGAACAACCATAACTGCTTTACAGTGCCATGCTAATTTCTACTGTGCAACATTTTGATCAGCTATATGTATACACATAGCTTCTCCTTCTTGGATCTCCCTCCCCCTCATTGGACCCATCTAGGTCTTCACAGAGCTCTGAGATGAGCTCCCTGCCCTATACTGGAGCTTCCCACTAGCTATCTGTTCTACACACGAGAGTGTGTGTGGGCTTTCCTGGTGGCTCAGTGTAAGGAATCTGCCTGCAGTGCAGGAGCCACAGGAGACACGAGTTCTATCCCTGGGTCGGGAAGATCCCCTGAAGAAGGGCATGGTGATGCATTCCAGTATTCTTGCCTGGGGAATCCCATGGAGAGGAGCCTGGAGGGCTACAGTCCATGGGGTCAGACACAACTGAAGTGACTTAGCACGCACCTGAGTATGTGTATGTCAATCCTAATCTCCCGGTTCTTCCCACCATTCTCCCCCCGCTGGGTCCACACACCCATTCTCTATGTCTGCGTCTATACTCCTGCCCTGGAAACAGGTTCCTCTGTACTGTTTTTCTAGATTCCACATATATGCAGTTTGGAACATACTTCAGAATGAAAGTCGATGTGGAAATCCCTTCAGCTCATTTTTCCCACAAAGTAAGTGTGCTGGAGATTTCTTTTCTTATCAGGCATGGTAACAGGTAGAGTCTAGAAGCTGGTGTTTTGGAGGGGTAATATTAACAGGCTCAAATACTCAAGTGTGCTTATTTTTTTAAATAAACCTATACCACATAAAGAAGTTTGCACTTGATATGCAAGATATGAGCGTTCCAGTCCTTCCACAACCTTTGCTGACCTTATATTTCCATAGTCAGGCAGGAGTAAATAAAATCCCATCTTATTTTATGAGAACATATGTGGAACCCACATTTAGCCAGAAGGGCATGGACTGATTTTTTCTTTGTTTCCTTTCACCCAGAATAGGATAGACTAGATCTGCTTTGGGATTTTTGCCTCTTAACTTGCAGTTTTAATTTTAGATATATAATTGTAGAAAGACAATAGTCTGAAAAGTTGCAACAAATGGTCTTAATTTTTTTATATGTAGTATATTCCTTTTTGGATGCAAAATAGAATTTTAATATAACAACAACTTTTAGTGAGGGCAGAATCCATTCATTAAATAAGTAAAAAATATTGTGGCAATAAAGGTGCCAGTATAGGCAAACCTATTCTGAGGCAGATGGTAGCTGATCCTTGGACACAAGATAGACAATAAAATTACCACCTCAGCCCTGGAGCTAATGAAATTCAGGACAAATCTGGCGCAATTCAATAGCTTCATTATGCCATAATGTTTCATATTCCTAATTAGCACACTTTTCGTTTCCCACAGAAGAAAAACAAAGTTCTTTCTGCTCATAAATGGTCTCAATTTAGTATTCATTAGTTTATAAGCTAAAACTGAGTGTTCTGAGTTGTGTTGGCAAATACTTACGTTCATCAATTTGTTTATTTGCTTCAGTGTGTTTCTAATGGATTTTTAAATTTTAAAAATGGGTGTTAGTTTTCTTAATTTTATTTTTACATTATTACTCAGGACAATATATTCAGATTTTGTTTTAAAAGTCTACACAACAGACTCTGTTCAAAGTTCATTCTAGGAAATAAAAATGTGCTGAGATTTAAGTAAAATTAACCTTTGTTAATGGATTATTATCCAGACACAATGGTGGTTTATTTTCAAAGATCACACTTGCTTCAACTGGGGTTTTCTCATTTGTATCAGATTCCTGAGTCCTTTCAGCCATCAGTATGATTTATACAGATATAAAACAGATGGAAACGATTTGCCTGAAAAAAAGCAGGCTGGGACTCATTTGTACATTTAGATTCTTATTCTCAAAATAATTATATACCATTTGGGTACTTCCATATAGCTTATAGTCATATCAAACAAAAAAATCAGCTATCCATTCCAGGTTGAAATCTCTTTTTTTAAAAAAATGTTTTTTGAGATTTTCCTCGTGGTCCAGTGGCTAGGTACGAGTCCACTTTGCAATGCTGGGGTTGCAGGTTTGAGCTCTGGTCAGGGAATTAGATGCCACATGCTGCAGCTAAGACCCAGTGCTTCCAAATATATACATAAAAATAAGTACTTTTGAAATGCCGTTTGGACAATGTGGTTGGCATAGTAATGCCCACCCCCAAAAAATTGTTGTTGTTTAGGCCCTAAGTTATGTCTGACTCTTTTGCAACCTCATGGGCTGTAACCCACCAGGCTCCTCTGTCCATGGGATTTCCCAGGAAAGAATACTGGAGTGTGTTGCCATTTCTTCTTCCAGAGGATCTTTCCGACCCAAAAATCTAATCTTCATCTCCTGCATTGGCAGGAGGGTTCTTTAGCACTGAGCCACCAGGGAAGCACCCCCCACCCAACACCCCACCCCCTGACCGCCTTCAAAAAAAAAAAAAAAAGGCTGTGTCCTAATCCCTGGAAACTGTAAGCATGTTAGTTTACATAGAATGGGGATTTAAGGTTGCCAATCAGCTGAACTTGAGATGGAAAACTTATCTTAGTGGGTCCACTGTAGACACAAGGATCTTTACAAATGGAAGCCTGAAGCAGGTGTGTCAGAAAGAAATTTGAAGATGCTGCACCTCTAATTGGGAGAAGGGACCGTAAGGCATGAATGAAGGAGGCTTCTAGAAACTGGAAAAGGCAAGGGAAACAGATTCCTGTCTAGAGCCTCCAGAAGGAACATGATCCTGCCAACACCTTGATTTTAGCCCATGTGTGCATGTGTGTTAAGTCACTTCAGTCGTGTCCAGCTCTGTGCGACCATATGGGCTGTAGCCCGCCAGGCTCTTCTGTCCATGGGATTCTCCAGGCAAGAATACTGGAGTGGGTTGCCAGGCCCTCCTCCAGGGGATCTTCCTGACCCAGGGATCAAACCCACATCTCTTACATCTCCTGCATTGTCGGGCAGCTTCTTTACCACAAGCGCCACCTGGGAAGCCCTGATTTTAGCCCATTGAGACTCAAGTCAGACTTCTGACCTCCAGAACTGTATGATACTAAGTTTGAGTTGCTTGAAACCACCAAGTACTGTGATAACATCAGTAGCAGGAAACAGATACAGCAATGTAGTAACATCTTGAGGTGCCCTCCGCAGCCTGCTACCAGCATTAATTCAAACCTTTATCCTCTGTTCAGTAATCATTTTGGGTACCCGCCATGGGCCAGGAAGGGGGTATCAAGAGAACCAGGAAGGGGACTTCCCTGGTGGTCCAGTGGCTGTGATTCCACGCTCTCAAAGCAGGGGGCTTGGGTTCAACCCTTGGTCAAGGAACTGGATCCCACATACAGCAACCAAGAGTCCACATGCTGCAATGAAGATCGAAGGTATCTCATGCCTCAATTAAGACCTGGTGCAGCCAAAAAAATAATTAATATTTTTAAAAAGAGAGAGAGAGAACCAGGAACATTGCTCCTGTCCTCTCAGAAGCTTACAGTCCAGTGCGGGAAATAGATTCAAAAAGGCATAGAGACAATAAGTGAAATAAACATTTATAAATCACATTCACGTGCTTTTAAAGAGCAAGTGCCTATGTAACAACCTGGGCTTCCTAAATTTAAACAAATCATTTAGTCTCTTGGTCCACAATTCATCTGAATAATGAGAACAATATGTTGCACCAAATAGAGCTTCAGGAATAAAGATGATGCTCTAGACTGATTTACTCAGTTTGTGCCAATTGCATCTCCAGATTGGACCAGTTTTACTGACCAAAGGCTGGCACAGAGACTTCACTATCCACGATCTATGACCCAGCAAGCACCAGGCTCAATGTTGGTGCTTCTTGGCACAGTTTATAGCTGGTTTTTAACTGTAGGTGAAACTGTAAAATAAGCTAACATGCAGTGGTTCTGACTCGCTTTGTTACATCTTCAAAACATGATAAAGGTGACCAAGATAGGTTTCATGCCAAAAGAATTAATTGATTGCTTCAGGTAGAATATAAAAATATTGTGATCCAGGGAAAAGGGAAGTTCTAGAGACAAAGTTCATGTGGTTTCATCAAACCATGGACAACTTTATCAGGCATTTCTGATACCAGACATTCCAGCTGTATCTATAAAAAAGATTCTGTCAGAGAACAAAAGCAATTCAAAGTTATGGTTCAATAAAACTAAAGATGCATATTGAAAAGGGAAAATTTATAAGCTAACAATCATAAAAATTCAAAATATATAACCGGAGGGAAAAAGCAATTGACGGTGTCGTCCAACTGGACAATAATGATTAATAACATGTCTTAGGAGAATTAACTAGGTGATGATATGAGAATTTAAAGCAACAGGCACTCTTCTCAAAGGAACATCCAATCCTTGGGGGCTGAGTTTAGAACTGTCTTCAACATCAGTTAATACAATTTCCCGTTTTGTTTTTGCTATTGTTTCAGAACTTATGTTCATCAAGTCACCCTCAACTACCATTATTAATATACTTAAAAATGTGATCTCATGATAAGGCATCTAAATTTTTAAGTGTTTCTCTCTTCTCAGTTGTGCAGTGATCTAGAAATAAATTTCTATATGAAAGACAAATTGTTTGGATTCCATAAAACTAAATAAGTAACTTACTAAATAAGGCACTTAATGTTTGTTAATTTTATGCTTTATTCTAATACTAATTCTTTGATGGAGATGTTGACTCCTGGATAGTCTTGCTTTTGCTGATAGAATTTTTCTCAGTAAAATAAATGGAAAAAATAATTTATTATGATATAATATCAAGAGAAAGCTAATGATTTCAAATAGAAAGCTTTGGCTTCAGATTATAGTGACCAGCATCAAGACCTTTTAATCTTAAAAGCCCAAGGAGAACATGAAGGAATATAACCAATGATTGGACTTTCTTCCTTTGACTCGGAGGGAAAAGAATTAAATGAAACAGAGCTCACATTACTTTTCAATTGTTCTAACTTAGCCTGTAGAAGTCTTGAATAGCAGCCATCAATATGAAAAACTTGTCAAGGGATAAGTCACTCAAAGGAAAAAGCAAGCATAGATCCTTGTACACTGGGAGAGAAGGACTAAGTTTGGGGCACAAAAATATTGGTTAGACACATCAGGAATATGAGTGGAAAGGAACTGACCTTCTCTAAATGTATTTTGTTCAGCATTTTTTGCCAAAACTGTCACAAATCTTATTTGTGGTAAAAGGGTCAAGTGAAAAAAGTCCTTCAAAAAAGAGAGAAAATATAAGATGATCGGTGTAAATTATGCACCTTCATTTCAACACCTAGGCAAATATCTAGGAAAGCAAGGAACAATGAAAAGCAAGGCTCTTTCTGGAGGGGTTTATAGCAATCCAGTTTTCGTCTCTGTTATACAATGATAGCCCATGTGGAAAAAGTTGATGTATCAGCTGCTAAAATTGTGAGCGCTTTGAGATCTTCCCCATTTGACACTGTTAACAACAAAATCCAAAGAGGTGGTCAAGTCACTATTGTGCTCAGTCTTTGTGACCCTCATGGATTGTAGCCCAGCAGACTCCTCTGCTTATGGAAGTTTCTAGGCAAGAATACAGGAGTGGGTTGCTATTTCCTCCTCCAGGTAATCTTCTTGGCTCAGGGACTGAACCCGAGTCTCCTGTGTCTCCTGCGTTGGCAGGCAGATTATTTACCACTGAATCACCTAGAAGTCTCAAATCATTGTTACTGAGAAGATTAAGGGGTGAATTAGTGACCTAAAATTTCCCAATGTCAGGAGGCAGCAAACTGCCTGGAGGGCTTGTTAAAATCTAGATTGCTGGGCCCTGCCCTAGAGTTATGGTCTGGAGCAGGACCTGAGGTTTTGCATTTCTATATGGTGACCACATTTTGAGAAGCACTGATCCAAAGAATCAATGTGGTTCCTGTCATCTATAGATACTTTTTATACAGGTACCTTTACCAACCACCTATGTAAAAGCCTTGAGATAACCCTGTGATTTCAGATGATGAATCATGTTTCATGCCACGATGGCTCTTCCTTTTCAAGTTATTTTCTAATTTTTTCCCCTACAATTAATAGGCATCTTCTCTTTTCACCTATAGTAAACTGCATTAATGCCTCTGACTCTCCAGTTCCTCGCATCTCTCTGTATCCATACATTCTACAATTTCTGCTGAAAGAGAAGGAGAAGAATAGACTGTCCTTACTCCTCCATTGGTTGGACTTGTGAGTCGCTTTGGTTAGTAGGATGAGGCAGATGGAACAATGTGCCAGTTCCCAGACCAGATCCCGCCAGTCCTTGCATGGTTCTGCTTTACAGCATTGTGAGGAAGATAAACCTGAGCTAGCCGGACAGCCCCAGGAGGAGGATGAGACAGGTAGGGCAGAGCTGTCTTGAATGAGCAGCTTGCCATCCTGGTCCAGAGTGAAGCTGTCAGTCAATCCACAGACCGGAAAAAACCCCGCCATGATTAGCCACACCCAGCTGAGATGAGTCATGCCTCACTAGATCAACTGATTCCCCGGTCAATGAATAAATGGGTAAGTTCTACTAAAAAATGGTTGTTTAAGTCATCGAGTTTTGGCTGTTTTGCAGTAATACTTAATATGTGACCCCTAGATGCCAAACCCTCAGTTTTTCACCACCAGGCTAAGTGGACTGATTTAACTTGAGTCTATAATCGCTGCCATTATCTTTGAGAGAAAACGCTTCAGTAATTTCGCGTCATGGCTGTTCTGTCTCAGGTAACAACAGAGTATGTGAATTTGTAAAACCTTAGGAGATAAATTATTTGTGCAATTATTATTCTAAGATCTGAAATCCAATCACATTGGCTTCTAGAATATGGAAGTCCTCCAAATCATAGGCTTTGATGAAAATGGAGGTAAATCCATTAATACTTAGATATGTTTTATAACTTTGCTTTCCTCTTTTAAACATTAAAGTTTCTTATTTTTGATAAAATAGCCGCATTGTTCAGGATCCTATCATTTGAATACAGAAAACTTAAAAAAATAAAACAGGTGTATGACATTACATTTGATGGAAGATAGGATTATACTATTAATTTTGATAATGAGCATTAGGAGTAACAATTTCTCATGAGGCTACATAGCTAGTATTACTTTTCCTTCATCTATTTGATACCAAAAGCTCACTGTAGAGTGGCTTTTCATCAATAGCTCATCATAAATTTTAAAAATCATCAATTTTCTTCCCTCAAGACAAAAGATTTATATGGTTAAAGAATTGAGGTAACCCGGAAATGGCAACCCACTCCAGTACGCTTGCCTGGAGAATCCCATGGAGGGAGGAGCCTGGTAGGCTGCAGTCCATGGGGTCGCAAAGAGTCGGACAGAGCGACTTCACTTTCACTTTCACTTTTATCTTCTATAAAGGGTTTCCCAGGTGGCGCTAGTGGTAAAGAACCCACCTGCCAAAGGAGGAGACATAAGAGACAAGGGTTCAATCCCTGGATCCGGAAGATTCAGGCATGGCAACCCACGTCAGTATTCTTTCCCAGAGAATCCCCTGGACAGAGGAGCCTGGTGGGTACAGACCATCAGGGTCACAGTCAGACAGGACTGAAGCAACTTAACACGCATGCATACATCTTCTACCAATGTAATTAAGAGCTCAAAAAAAGCACTTATGAACGCATAAAAAATTTCTTTGAAAAGCACAAGAAGAAAGATATCTCTCTATGTGGGGGCTGTTGATACAAATCGAAACCAACAGTTCTTTGTTTCTGAGACTAAAAATATATAAAATATTAACATACAATACGATGTAAACCAGTCAAGTGGTTTCTTTAAAATTCATTTCTAAAGAATTAAATCAAACTTGCCTGCTTTGTTCATTCTTCGTTTACATTTGACTTTATAAAGCTTTCAATTCTTGGTTCTCAGCATCTTGGTGTTGCTACTTAATTGATGTCCAAATAACCAGTTGTTTATGCCATTTCTTAAGTTATTCTGATAGGTTTCCAATGGACCTCTATTTTTCGGCAGTGAAAACAAGTCACCATAGCCATTCCTTGAATTTCTGGTTCCCAATCACATCCATGATGGTGAAGGCAACAGCATTTTTCTCATATAATCTCAGCCATGTCGTTTGAGGGGCAAGAGCCTGCCTTTCCACAAGGACGCTGGAGCAGCTGGCCATGTTTGCAGTCAACACGCTTCATAGTTAATTACATATCTTTATCCATCCATTCATTTGGCAAATATTTACTGAGGGCAGTTATGGGCCAGGCACTGTTTTAGGCTTTGCGGTTACAGCAGTAACCAAAACAAACTCCTTGCTCTCTGAGACAGACAAAAATGCATGTATATCAGAAAGCTCTCTGAAAAAAACAGGCAAATAAGGGAAAGGGACATTATTTGTTCCTTCTGAAGAACTTAAAAGGATTTCAGATATGTTTTGCTGAGTCTCTCAGTTGTCATTTAAAATAATGGGTTGGCCAAAAAGTTCATTCAAATTAAAAACCCAAATAGAATGCCAAAAACTTAGGATACACAGAGAATTTTCTGCTGGTTCAGTGGTTGAGACCTGCCTTGCAATGCAGGGGGCTCAAATTCAATCTCTGATTGGAGAACTAAGTTTCCCACATGCCATGGAGCTACTAAGCCTGAGTGCTACTGAGTGCAAGTGCTGCAAACAAAGGCTCTCACATGATGCCACAAAGATCTCGAGTGCAGCTATGACCCGCCACAGCCAAATTTAAAACATACACACACACACACACACAAGGAACAGAACACTTAGGATGTACAAACAGAGCAAATTTTGCTAAATGAGTAAATGTCGAAGAGAAAAAAATGTTCCCAGGAAACAAAAACCCCTTCCACTGATATCTAGTTTTCCAGTGCCACTGATTGTATCAAAGGAACTTCGATATGGATGTTTCTATGCATTTTGGAAATGCAGAAAGAGTCACAGAGTGTGGCCTCTATTCAGGCACACATGTGAGACGATAGCGGGAGGGTTCTTGAAAAAGAGAATTGTTTGGCTGTGTTTCATTATTCTTATCTTTTCCTTTGACATCTTTTTATATTAAAGAAAAGCCTTCTGAACAATACACACTCACACACACACAAAGAAAGAAAAAAAAAAACAAGGAAAGAAAAAGAAAATGATTTTTCTAGTGACTCCTGCACTAAAGCAAAAAGGAGTTAAAATGAAATCAAGACTTGTGATGCAGGTCCTTGATTTAAAATAGAGCTTGAACACTTCAAAGTGAAGAACAAGATTAACACAGATTTCTCTCAGGAAGGAATACCCGTTGCTACCTCAATAGTCGTCAAAAAGCTACTCCAAAGGTCACTGATCCCATCGAGGCGTGGTCACTGAACTGTAGTGCATGATTGCATCCCGTGAAGCAGGCACTCACGAGCTGCTGGGTGCACGGAGCCTCCCCCAGGCCAGTCCTGGACTCCTACTTGAGGCCCCCACGTGCAGAGCTGCAGCCGCTGTTCAGTCACCACTTGAATATTCAAGCCCCAAGTTACAAGACCTCAAATCAATGAGCTTGAGAAAGCACTTTAAGTTATCCATCGATTATTAGGATAGCAATGCTATTTATTTCATTAGGTTATTAAAAGCATAACATGAGCCAGTATCTTTAAAGTGCTTACAGTGTAAGTGTCTGGTACACAGTAAGTGCTAATATGCTTCCCAAAGGATGTCAGTAAACGCAAGAAATAAATCTGTAGTAATGTAACTGCAAGTGGGGTCTGGCTGCTCACCGCTCAAAAGCAAAAAAGAGGCAAGGTTGATGAAAAGGAAAGTGGATTTTTTTTTTTTTGGATGCTGGCAACAGAGTGGGGATTGCACGGGCAGACTCCTGTCCAGAGGTCGGCCTCCCTCGACTGACAACTAGTGGGAAAGAGCTTTTATAAACTGAAGGAGGGGGCTATACGCACAAACAGCGCAGTCAGCTCTGACAGCCATCCTGAAATTGGTTACCGGTGGTCTGATCAGCGTCTTCTTGATGATCATAAGTACAGTTACTCTTCAGTTCCAGAGTCAGTTTGTTCCCATTTCCTTGAGGCCAGTTCTCGGAATCGTGGCAGCTTACGTCGTGGCTGCAGTCTGACCATCATGTAGTTAACCTCTTCCACCTGGTGGAGGTTTCAGTATCCATAAGACAGCTCATAGGATATGGCTCAGAATACATAACCTGCAGCGTTTGAGGAGGAACTAAAAGTTCTTGACTTTGCTCAGGAACTAAACTATCACTATTTTGTGCTGTTTGACTGCTTTTGTTTCTGGATTTTCTCACTTATCTGATTAAAATAAGCTTATTGTTTGGCTAAAGTTTTTCTACAGACACGTGGCAGACAGATGACATGGGGTGGGGGGGTGGGGAAGGGGAGAGAAAAACCACAGGGTCCTGCTCTATTTCAGTAAAAGTCTTTCTTTGGAAATTAAAGGAAACATTCCCTATGATACTTCCGCTCCATTTCTCCCAGTCAATACTACATGCCTTCACATCAGTACAGCTCTGTTTCATTTATGTAGCTACATATTGTTTACTTGCTAAGTCATGTCCAACTCTTTCGCAACCTCGTATGCTATAGCCCACCAGGCTCCTCTGTCCATGGGATTTCCCAGGCAAGAATACTGGAGTGGGTCATCATTTCCTTCTCCAGTGGGTCTTCCTGACCTAGGGATTGAACCCATGTCTCCTGCATTGGCAGGGCTCTTTCCCACAGACTGGCCCATCAGACGAGCTCCCATTCTGACCTAACACTGTGGTCCCCAGAATGGCATCCGTGCAGTTTAGGGTGGAGAAGACAATCTGCTCATGTCGGTGAAGAAAATATTAGAACTTTTCTTGATATTTGTTCTATCTTAAAATGAGAAAGAAATCACGCTTTTCTAACATTTATTATACAAACTGACGGGTAGGAAATGTGAATTTTAGATAAATGTGTATTTGTTGGGGATACTTGCACAAAAATATTTTATTGATGAAACTTTTTGAGAGTACAGATCATCAGTATGTTCTTCCCTACTTCAGGTCCAATGACAGAATACATATGTACCTTTTTACTTAAAAAGCACAAAATATAGTGCAAGCTTTCCTAAAGTGGAGTTCATGGATCCTTGGAGGATCCGTGGATGGAATTTGAGAGATCTATGAGTCCCAGGAAATCACATAAAACATTTTATAGGCTCCACTTTTATTAATTTTATTGGGCTTTAATACAATTTCCAAAGAGCCAATGACCTCTCCAAAATTAATGAGATGAGGGAAACTTTTCAAAGTTCCAAAAGTCTATCTTAAGGCACACATATAAATACAACCTTTCAATGAACACAATTTAGTTACAGAATTGTTTATAAAGAACTCAGTCTTTATGAGTTCTTTATAAACAATTGATGTCAGCATCATGGTGGAGTAAGACATCCTTTTTTTTTTTTGGCTGCAGTGCTCAGCACGTGGAACCACAGTTCCCCAACCAAGGATAGAATTCATGCTCCCTGCAGTGGAAGCACAGAGTACTAACCACTGGACTACCAGGCCAGGGAGGTCCTAAGATGTCCTTTTTTTTTTTTTTGGTCTCCCTTTTGTAGCAACTAATTAGATATCCATGAACAAACATGCCTCTGTGGGAGTTGTGGGGTCCAGCACCATATGCTGAAAAACCCAGGATGAGTCTCATCCACCTGTGCATTCTGTGGTAGGCAGACACAAAACTTGGTGTAGGATGCGGAACCAGTGGAGCCAGAGAACCAACCCCAAGCCCTCTCAGCCATGGTCAGGGAAAACCTGAAGAGTACTGATTTGAGCAGATACCTTGGAAGGAATGATGCTAAAGCTGAAACTCCAGTACTTTGGCCACCTGATGCGAAGAGTTGACTCATTGGAAAAGACTCTGATGTTGGGAGGGATTGGGGGCAGGAGGAGAAGGGGACGACAGAGGATGAGATGGCTGGATGGCATCACGGACTCGATGGACGTGAGTCTGAGTGAATTCCGGGAGTTGGTGATGGACAGGGAGGCCTGGCGTGCTGCAATTCATGGGGTCGCAAAGAGTCGGACACGACTGAGCGACTGAACTGCACTGAACTGAACTATGGACGAGAGAGAATCTATAGACGCTCAGCTTCCCTTAGAGGTCTCCAGGGCAAGAGGAACTTGGTCAGGGCCACCCCTCCCCCAAGATTACTCAGAGCAGGGCTGAACTCTCTCGAGGTGACCTCTCCCCTAGGGAAAAAGCAGAGTGATGTGTGAGCAGCTACCCCATTTCTCTCCAACAGCACCCAGAGAACTGGGGGTAAGGCCTGTATGCTTAGGGGGAGGGAGGAGATCAGGAAAGGGCCAGATAGGAACATAAAAGGCATTAAAGGAATGTAGTTCATGCTGACTGTGATCAGGGAGTCAGCAGGACGTTCGCCCATGAGCCTCTGACAGGACTTCATCCAAGGTCCTCAGCTACCTATAAAGCCCCAAGAGCTAAATGCAGACCCCGCCTCCCCCCAGCTATGTAGCCAGCCCCTTGTGTACAGAAGTGAAAGTCAGTCAGGTAAATAGAGTGCTGTCAGAAATATTTGTGGACAGGAAAAAGCTACAAACTTGAGCTACAGCGCCACCTTCTGGAAAACAAAAGAGAGGCGTCCTGCAGCCAGCCGGCTGAGCTGTGAGAACCAGAGAAGACATAAAAAGCTTAAGAATTCTTCCAAGAAATGTAGAGAAGATGTATACATACAGGGTTGGAGAAAACCCAAGATGTAACAGAACCAACAAACAGAGGTAACTAGGGAAGATTTGAGGAGGTGTCTGCTTCTTCCAGTGTGAATGCAACATTGCAAAACTATGGGGAACAGGATGACTCAAGGAGACAGGTTGACACCAAATAATTTAAAAAAATAATCCTTCAATAAAGGAGCTCAAGGACAGAATTTTGTGATACAGCTGATTAAAAAAATTCAAAATTTCCTTTTGAGGAAATTCAATGGGCTATAAGAAAACTCAGAAAGATAATTTTATAAAGTCAGGGGGAAAATTCATGAAGAAAATGAGCAATTTAATAAAGAAGTCCTTAAAAAGAACCAAACAATAATGCTAGAGCTGAAAATTTCAGTGAATAAACACAAATGTAAAAGAGAGCATCTACAGCAGAGTAAATCAAATGGAAGACAGAATAAGTAATCCAGAGGACAGGATTTGAAATAAGCCAAACAGGGGGAATTTTTTTAAAAAAAAAGGAATGGAGATGAGCCAAGAAAATCTATGTGACCTATGGGATTCCACCAAACTTACAAATATTAAAATAATAGTTTCTGGGAGAAAAATGAAAAATGGGAGGGAGAGGATGAGGACAGAAGAAATAATAACTGAGAACTTCCTAGACCAGGGGAGAGGCTTGGACATTCAAGTTCAAGAAGTTATCAGATCACCTTATTAGCTCAATGTAAAAAGACCTTCTCCAAGACACATCATAATGAAACTGTCAAAAATCGAAGATAAAGGGAGAACCCTAAAGCAGCCAAGGGGGAAAAGTGGTAATTTAGAAAGAATCCCTGTTCAACTATCAGTGGATTTCTCAGCAGAAACCCTACAGGCCAGGATAGAGTGAAATGATATATTCACAGTCTTGAAGGAAAAGAAATTGGCAACCAATAATGCTTTACCTGGCAAAGTATTGGAAACAAAGACTTTCCTAGACCAAAAAAATAAAAAATAGGAGTTCATCATCACTATTATGTATACAAGTTCATCATCCCTGGTACGTATAACATACCAGTTAAGGCAAATATCGACAACTTTAGAAAACTTTAACCCCATAATGGAATGGTGTATTAACGGCTCAACTACAGTTATATATGAAGATTATATATAAACTACAGTTTATATAAAGATTAAAGGAAAATAATACTTTAAATAACTGTAGCTACTGTAATTTGCTAATGAACACAATATAAAAAGGAGTAAAGTGTGACATCATAAATATAAAAAGGAGAGAGAAAAAACATGGATTTTTTTGTATGGGGTAGAAGTTAAGTTGCCGTCAGCTTACAATGGATCATTTTATCCATGAGATGTTTTTTGTGAGCCTCATGGTAACCACAGGGTTTCCCAGGTGGCGTTAGCGGTAAAGAACCTGCCTGCCAATGCTGGATATGCCAGAGACAAGGGTTCGATCCCTGGCTTGGGAAAGATCCCCTGGGGAAGGGAATGGCAATCCACTCAAGTATTCTTGCCTGGAGAATTCCATGGACAGAGAAGCCTGGCAGGCTACTGTCCATGGGGTTGCAAAGAGTTGGACACAGCTAAAAAACTAACACTAATGCAGGATTGCATTAGCTAAATGAATCACTCAGAGAGTAATAGTTATAAGAATATAGAGGAAATTATGACTGACTCACATTGTCATAAAGCAGAAACCAATATAACATTGTAAAGCAACCATCCTCCAATTAAAATTTTTTTTGTTTTAATTTAGAGGAAAGGATAATTCTTTCAACCTACAGGTGGTCAGTATCCCTAGGTAACCTTCCAACATCTTGCCAAGTCTCATAGCTAGCTTCTAGAAGAATATCCAGAATGTGAGAGAATTCCAATGGGCAAAGGTGAGATGAAGCCCAGCCTTTATTCTTCTTAATGTTCTCAAACAATTTCAGACAAATTGGACATGTCAGCTCCATAATTGAGTCCAGGTCTATACCCACCAGAGTGTCAGATTTGTGATGGAAACATCCATTTCATTCAGGTCTAGGTGGCAAGTGACAGGAGCAGCATATTTTGTTCCTGACAGCTGGCCGGCCACATAACTCATTACAGAATTCAGAAGTCTTACGGTTTTATCTCCAGAGTTGTGACTCTGGTGGAGGTGTTCACAACTCTTATAAATTCATTTTCATTTGTGTGCTAGGCAAATTGATTCAAGGAGCTATTTGGCAGAATCTGTTATAGAAATCTGAGACTATTTTGCCACTGATGAAATGTCACCACTCTGAAGTCTTTGATAAGACCCAGAGCTTTGCTTTATTACTTAATTGTTTAAAATTATACAACTATAAATTTTTATTGATATCATTATGAGGTTGTGTTTGGCCCTTTATAGATCTGTGAATGATTCTGGCTCTAACTTTGGGGGAGGAACTCATTATCTTTAGTCCCATGTTAAAGCTGAGATTTGACCTTCTCATAGACCAGGGGAAATTTTATTTCCTTGATCTCTCAAGATCCAGCCCAAATGTCACTCCATCTGTGAAATGCTCTGTCTTTGGACTCTGGTAGCACTTTGCGTATTCTCTTACTGAATCGGCTCTACTTCATTATAACTGGTTTATAGGAATAGGTGTTGAGCCCCCCGTAAGACTGTGAACATAGAGAGAGAAAGGAAGGTCCTACCCCCCACTACACCTTCATGCCTAGCACTGTGGCACTATGCCTAGGAAGCAGGAAGCACTCCATCAATGTGAACGTGTCACTTCTGATTGTTTGATTAAATAGGACACAAGTATTTTGTCCCCCTACACCTTGACCACACATGTGACTGCAGTTAGCACAGAAATGGTAGAAGCAAAGCTGGAAATGGGTTGCTGACTCTGGCCAGGGGGGTGGGGTGGTGTGGATGGCTCAAAACCCAGTCCATGAAGTTGCACTGGAATCACGATGAGCCAGAGTGATTCTTTCTCTACAGTGCCTCCACACTTCGAAATCTTCAAATTTTCCAAATTGTCTTGAAGAACCACCTTCCACATTTATAATCAAACAAGAACCAGAAATAGACATATTTTCATGTAAAAACAAAATCAGATTTCTAAGTAGCAAACCCTTTTACTACGGCAACTGCCGTAAAGTCCAGCCTGCTTCTATCATACCTTTTCCGCTATCTTAAACTTTTGTTCACTGATTCCTAAGATGCCGATGTTTATTCTTACCATCCCCTGCTTGACCACATCCAATTTACCTTGACTCATGGACGTAACATTCCAAGTGTTAGGTGGTTAACTTTTGTACGTGCCATAGCCAAAATGAGGATAAATTTTGAATGGGCAGCTCATTTGTTAAATGTTTCTATTAAAATAATTGTTATAATGTTTGGTAATCACATAGACTTGAAAACAATTTGGGGAAACCACTCTATTATAATTGAAACAGTAGAGGAGCAGAGTGATGCAAAACAATAATTAATAAAAGTATTAAACGGATCAGTAATGGCAGTTGAGGTTTCAAGACGAATCCTAGAAAGATCTGTGATTTCCTCCCTCAGGGTTTCTGGGGGTTTCTACAGGTGCCTGCATGGGAATCAAAGCCTCTAGAACAAGTTTCCTCAGATTTAAAGCTAAACAGAGAGGTATGCCAAAGAGTGCTCACTTATATTTTTATCAGCATGTATTAATAGCTATTAAAATTAAAAGACACTTGCTTCTCGGAAGAAAAGCTATGACAAACCCAGACAGTGTATTAAAAAGCAGAGCCATTACTTTGCTGACAAAGGTCCATATAGTTAAGCTATGGTTTTTCCAGTAGTTGTGTATGGATGTGAGAGTTGGGCCATAAAGAAGGCTGAACACTCAACAATTGATGCTTTCAAACTGTGGTGCTGGAGAAGACTCTTGACAGTCCCTTGGACAGGAAGGAGATCAAACTAAGTCAGTCCTAGAGGAAATCAACCCTAAATATTAATTGAAAGGACTGATGCTAATGCTCCAATACTTTGGCCACCTGATATGAAGAGCTGACTCATTCGAAAAGACCCTGATGCCGGGAAAGATTGAAGGCAGGAGGAGAGGGGATGATGAGTATGAGACAGTTGGATGGCATCATCAACTCAATGGACATGAGTCTGAGCAAACTCCAGGAAATAGTGAAGGACAAGGAAGCCTGGTGTGCTGCAGTCCATGGGATCCAAGAGTCGGATACAACTTAGCGACTGAACAATAACAAATTAATAGCTATTAAACTTGTGATATAAACAAAGGGATGGGGGAACTTACTAGAAAGACCACTGTTTTAGTTCCTTGCCCAAATCAGGGGTAACTCCCTTATCTGAGTTAGGTATGATTCGAAGATGAACATTTCAGTTACAAGACACAGAAAGCCAAACCTTCCAATTTATGCTTCACCCTATCCATGCTATGCAACACACAAATACCACCCAGACTACTTCGCAAGCTATAGCCAAAGATGTCTTCATGCCAAAAGTCATTGTCATAGAACTTTTGAGCTGGCATAGCTCACTTGCTTTGGGGGACAAACCCACTGGGGGTTGTTTGCACCCCTTAGCCAAAAGGTAGGGAAACACCAGGTGAATACTGAAATAGAAGTCTCTTCTACTACTTCCCTGGGACAGAACTCTTGGGTAAGGGTTATATTCAGTCATAATTACATTATTTCAATGGCAGAACACCTGTATTCACCAATGGCAACACAAACAATCCTGGGCAGAAGGATTTTCTGCCAGACTTTTCTACCTATTACACGTTTTAATATTTGCAATACACATGTAACTGTATTCTAGGAACATTGCATCTTGGTGTAAGTGATAGGCAAGAGTGACAATTTGCTAATCTTATTTGTTTCCACTGAGAATAGAAAAGAAATCATCTGAAGAGTGTTGGAGAGATTCAAACTTATTGAAGGCAATTTTACCAAGGGTTCTCCGAGCTCTACTATATCCCCATGGAAACAGATTTCAAATGCATCTAAGTAGCAATTTACACTGGATGGTCATTTTTAGTTCCTGTATTCTTAGCCTTTCTCAAAGTTCTGTGATTTTTGTGCTATCCCCATCAACTTGGATGCATAAAGCTGGCTACTCTCACAAATAAATTTCACTCCTTCAGTAAACAGAAGTTCACTAACCCACCAACTATTGCATCATTCTTTTCACCTTTAAGATCTTCCATTCCTTAAAAATTAAGGAATATTTCCCTTACCACTCTTTTTTTTCCCCAGTGTTATGCCCTTAATAGGTGGAAACACAAATTGACTCATAATAATCTAAATCTTATCATGCAGCCAAAATATATCATCAAAACTTTATCCTGAAGTGCCACAAAATAAAGAATGGGGGAGGGGAGGGGAGTACACCCTCTGTGGACTGAAAGGTAGAGAAAGGTTTAACCAAAGAAGTTAATCTTGAGATAAGGCATTTGAGAAGAATTTGGACAAGTAGATAAGATCAGTGTTTAAGAATAAAATTATTGTTCAGATTATTGTTTTTACAGCAGGTAACCAGAGACCAGCTGCCCCATTATGACTTGGATATGAATATATGTTTGCCTTTCTACACTGCCCTTTGAAAAATAGCAATGAACCTAAATAATGTGACTTACTGGGAGAAGGAAGGAGATGCTACACTTGTTAAATCTGAAAAAGTTTACACACACACAACTACGTGCTTTTCATATCACATACCAATCCAGTAAATATTAAATCACTATGTGCTTGTCATAGGATGACTTTATGATGTTCAGTTCAGTTCAGTCGCTCAGTCGTGTCTGACTCTTTGCAACCCCATGAATCGCAGCACGTCAGGCCTCCACATCTATCACCAACTCCTGGAGTTCACTCAAACTCATGTCCATCAAGTCGGTGATGCCATCCAGCCATCTCATCCTCTGTCGTCCTCTTCTCCTCCTGCCCCCAATCCCTCCCAGCATCAGAGTCTTTTCCAATGAGTCAACTCTTCACATCAGGTGGCCAAAGGATTGGAGTTTCACCTTTAGCATCAATCCTTCCAGTGAACACCCTGGGTAGGGCTGATCTCCTTTAGAATGGACTGGTTGGATCTCCTTGCAGTCCAAGGGACTCTCAAGAATCTTCTGCAACACCACAGTTCAAAAGCATCAATTCTTTGGCACTCAGCTTTCTTCACAGTCCAACTTTCACATCCATACATGACCACTGGAAAAACCATAGCCTTGACTAGACAGACCTTTGTTGGCAAAGTAATGTCTCTGCTTTTGAATATGCTATCTAGGTTGGTCATAACTTTCCTTCCAAGGAGTAAGCATCTTTAACTTCATGGCTGCAGTCACTATCTGCAGTGATTTTAGAGCCCCTCAAAATAAAGTCTGACACTGTTTCCACTGTTTTCCCATCTATTTCCCATGAAGTGATGGGACCGGATGCCATGATCTTCATTTTCTGAATGTTGAGTTTTAAGCCAACTTTTTCATTCTCCTCTTTCACTTTCATCAAGAAGCTTTTTAGCTCCTCTTCACTTTCTGCCATAAGGGTGGTGTCATCTGCATATCTGAGGTGATTGATATTTCTCCCAGCTATCTTGATTCCAGCTTGTGTTTCTTCCAGCCCAGTGTTTCTCATGTTGAACTCTGCATAGAAGTTAAATAAGCAGGGTAACAATATACAGCCTTGACGTACTCCTTTTCCTATTTGGAATCAGTCTGTTGTTCCATGTCGAGTTCTAACTGTTGCTTCCTGACCTGCATACAGGTTTCTCAAGAGGCAGGTCAGGTGGTCTGGCATTCCCATCTGTCTCAGAATTTTCCACAGTTTATTGTGATCCACACAGTCAAAGGCTTTGGCATAGTCAATAAAGCAGAAATAGATGTTTTTCTGAAACTCTCTTGCTTTTTCAATGATCCAGCAGCTGCTTATTCATTCAGTTGCTTAGAAACAAGAGACATTCTAGTTTATAATGTTAACTTTAGCCATCTAGAGCATATTAATTTTAGGGTCATGCTTACTCACCTATGAAAGAGTTACTGTCTACCACCCAGTGTACTTGTAGAAAATTCTCTTTCTGTAGCTTGCCAGTTGCCAAGCAGGGTCAGATTCTTTCTAAACACTATTTAGCTTTTCTCCTCAACTTCTCAAGTGCCCAGGAGTACAGGATTCCAGTAACTGGGCTCTTCATTCGCTCACAGTGAAATTTAATTCCATCTGTTGATTAGCATGTTTCTTTCTCTCTTGATGTTTGAGTCTGGTAGTGCTGGTTTATTTAAATAAAGTCTTCCAAAAGCTAAAAAAAATCCACCATTTTATAATGACTGTCTGTGTTCTAATTCTTTTATAAGGAATGCTGAAAATATTTAAATACTACCACATTTTAAAAAACAGACTTTGAAACTCACTGAACTAGACATGGGATATAAGTTGCAAGGGCATGTTCACCCAGTGATCAATTATCCTCTGAAATCACTCAGTGTGGCCTGACTAGGAAAAATCTTCTTGGTATGTATACTGTTATGGACTATTACACACTGTCTGTGATTGTCACAGCCCTGTTTCTACTTAACACACTTCTAATGACAGATGTGCTGTGTGCCAAGTCACTTCAGCTGTGTTGGACTCTTTGCGACCCCATGGACTGTAGCCCACCAGGTTCCTCTGTCCATGGGATTCTCCAGGCAAGAGTACTGGAGTGGGTTGCTATTTCCTTCTCCAGGGGATCTTCCCTACCCAGGGATCGAATCCATGTCTCTTATGTCTCGTGCACCGGCAGGCAGGTTCTTTAGCACTAGTACCATTTGGGAAGCCCGATGACAGGATAGGTACTTAATGATACTTACTGAATTAAATGGAATTTAACTCAATTTACTGTTTTTGACAAGTAACAGTAGATTTGGAAAAACATAATTTTTAATTTCGAAGGAAATCCCACTGATTTCTCCTATCTGCTCCCCATCCCTCCCCACACCCTACCCACAGTGCCATGATAACAAGTCTGTTTCTAGAATTCATTGAGGAAACTATACATAAATTAAGAAATCTCTTGCGGAGACACTAGTGCCTCCATACACCCCTCGTCTCATTGCCCATGGTCAAGTGAAAAAGCACACACATTGAGAACTGCTAGGATAATCTTAGAAGTGTATTCTAAGGAAGACCAATAGAAGATAATTAAGATTTCCAAGGCATCTTTCAACTATGTTGGGGAAATATTTGGAAATGTATAATATTGCGTTGGCCAAAAAGTTCATTTGGCTTTTCTATATCCGGTCCCATCACTTCATGGGAAATAGATGGGAAAACAGTGGAAACAGTGTCAGACTTTACTTTTTTGGGCTCCTAAATCACTGCAGATGGTGACTACAGCCATGAAATTAAAAGACGCTTACTCCTTGGAAGAAAAGTTATGACCAACCTAGATAGCATATTCAAAAGCAGAGACATTACTTTGTGGACTAAGAGCCGTCTAGTCAAGGCTATGGTTTTTCCTGTGGTCATATATGGATGTGAGAGTTGGACTGTGAAGAAGGCAGAGTGCCGAAGAATTGATGCTTTTGAACTGTGGTGCTGGAGAAGACTCTTGAGAGTCCCTTGGATGGCAAGGAGATCCAACCAGTCCATTCTGAAGGAGATCAGCCCTAGGACTTCTTTGGAAGGAATGATGCTAAAGCTGAAGCTCCAGTACTTTGGCCACCTCATGCGAAGAGTTGACTCATTGGAAAAGACTCTGATGCTGGGAGGGATTGGGGGCAGGAGGAGAAGAGGACGACTGAGGATGAGATGGCTGGATGGCATCACTGACTCGATGGACGTGAGTCTGAGTGAACTCCGGGAGAAGGTGATGGACAGGGAGGTCTGGTGTGCTGCGATTCATGGGGTCACAAAGAGTCAGACACGACTGAGCAAATTAACTGAACTGATAACAGCTTATTGTGAAACCTGAATGAACACTTGGGCCAATCCAATAGAAGTGGGTAAACAGATGAGGGGAGAAATTATCACAAAATGGAAAATTATAAAAAGCAGTAGAAGAAATCAGTTGGAGCTTTGCCAACTGCTGACAACTCTCCACAACTCCCAGGAGAGCTTCCCTGACTTACTGTAAAGCTGTAAGGTCTGCCCTGTTCTTTGTTGTGACTTTCTGTGTCTCCTCCTGAATCCTTTCATATTTGTATCTCCTCAAAATGTTTTTTCTTGCTCACAATAAAAAAGAAATGTCTTTTTCTCTATTTGAATGTTACATGCTTATTATACAAAACTCAAAACTTAAGTACAAGTATTTAGAAAAAAAAAAATAACACTTGCCTGAATTTCTATCACCCTGATATAAATCGATACCATGGTAGCCATGCATTCAGTGACCATTTGGATTTGCTCTTCTGTAGATTATTTATTCAAGACCTTTGACCATTTTTATTGTCTTTTTCTTATCAGGTTGTAAACACGATTTATGCAGTACTTTGTCAGCTGCTTTGCAAATATTTGTTGTACTTATGCAATATAAAAGTTTTTATTTTTGGAGTATTTATACATTTTACGTGTTTGTTTTTTTGCTCTATAAGAGCTTTCATACACAGAGGGCCTAATGCATCTGTTCCTTCTTTTGTAACTTCTGGGATTCCTGTCACAGGAAGACAGACTTTGTGCAACACTGTTGAGCTGGAGGCACCAGGCAGTTGTTATGTTTATGCAAGAACCAGAACTCAAAATCCATCAGGTTCCCCAGATGCATTCATGTCTGATGTTTCCAAATGGTGACTAAACCCTGTGTCTGAAGTGGCAGAAATGCCACAAAACCCAAGCTATGTCTCCACTGGCAGGATCCCACCTTCACGGAACATGTCACCAGCAACTGCTCACCCTACAGGCACTCCAGGGATCAGAGGAAAACAGCACAGACATGCCCATCTGCATTTGTTCCATAAACTCATATCACTTCTGTTTCTTTGTGTTTATGTCTAACTAGACCAGAACCCAGCTGCCTCCTCATCCCTACCCACCTGGACCTCTCCTCAGTTCAGTTCAGTTCAGTCTCTCAGTCGTGTCTGACTCTTTGCGACCTCATGAATCGCAGCACACCAGGCCTCCCTGTCCATCACCATCTCCCAGAGTTCATTCAGACTCACGTCCATCAAGTCCGTGATGCCATCCAGCCATCTCATCCTCTGTCGTCCCCTTCTCCTCCTGCCCCCAATCCCTCCCAGCATCAGAGTCTTTTCCAATGAGTCAACTCTTCGCATGAGGTGGCCAAAGTACTGGAGCTTCAGCTTTAGCATCATTCCTTCCAAAGAAATCCCAGGGCTGATCTCCTCCAGAATGGACTGGTTGGATCTCCTTGCCATCCAAGGGACCCTCAAGAGTCTTCTCCAACACCACAGTTCAAAAGCATCAATTCTTCGGTGCTCAGCCTTCTTCACAGTCCAACTCTCACATCCATACATGACCACTGGAAAAACCATAGCCTTGACTAGATGGACCTTAGTCGGCAAAGTAATATCTCTGCTTTTGAATATGCTATCTAGGTTGGTCATAACTTTTCCTCCAAGGAGTAAGCGTCTTTTAATTTCATGGCTGCAGTCACCATCTGCAGTGATTTAGGAGCCCAAAAAAATGAAGTCTGACACTGTTTCCGCTGTTTCCCCATCTATTTCCCATGAAGTGATGGGATCAGATGCCATGATCTTCGTTTTCTGAATGTTGAGCTTTAAGCCAACTTTTTCGCTCTCCTCTTTCAGTTTCATCAAGAGGCTTTTTAGTTCCTCTTCACTTTCTGCCGTAACAGTGGTGTCCTTTGCATATCTGAGGTTATTGATATTTCTCCCAGAAATCTTGATTCCAGCTTGTGCTTCTTCCAGTCCAGCGTTTCTCATGATGTACTCTGCATAGAAGTTAAATAAGCAGGGTGAAAATATACAGCCTTGACGTACTCCTTTTCCTATTTGGAACCAGTCTGTTGTTCCATGTCCAGTTCTAACTGTTGCTTCCTGACCTGCACACAGATTTCTCAAGGCATCTCCAACTTACAAGGCCCACAAGCAAACTCTTGATTTCCCCACATTCCTCTAAACTTATTCTGCCTTCCAGTCTTCTTCATTTTAAAAATTAGAGATTTTGTTCATTCCATTTCTCATATCAGAAACCTTGTAACCATCCTTGACTCCTTTATCTCAGACCTTACAGCCAAACCAATGGCAAACCTGGTTGGCCCTACCATCAAAACGGATTCCAAGAAAATACAACATTGTAAAGAAACTGTACTCCAGTAAAATTAACACAAACAAACCAGATTCCAAATCTCACCTCTTTTCACTTCACCAGTGTTCACACACACACACACACACACACACACACACACAATCACAGAGAGGATTTTTACAAAATTATATTATTTTCCAGCTATTATATATTACTGAAAAACAAAGTAGAGGATGAAACACACACCCAATAAGGAAATACCTTTTCACTTTCAGTTGTTTTTAATTTGGGGTTTGTCCATGTAGAAAATGTATAAAACAAATGTATTATATTTCAAAAAGCTGATTCTCTAGAAATAATATGCCACTCAGAGTAAATGATGCTGCTGCTGCTGCTAAGTCGCTTCAGTCATGTCCAACTCTGTGCAATCCCATAGACGGCAGCCAACCAGGCTCCCCCGTCCCTGGGATTTTCCAGGCAAGAACACTGGAGTGGGTTGCCATTTCCTTCTCCAATGCATGAAAGTGAAAAGTGAAAGTGAAGTCTCTCAGTCATGTCCGACTTGTAGCGACCCCATGGACTGCAGCCCACCAGGCTCCGCTGTCCATGGGATTTTCCAGGCAAGAGTACTGGAGTGGGGCACCATTGCCTTCTCCACAGAGTAAATGCATAGATAATTAATTTAGGTTTGCACCTAGTTTATTGATCCGTAATCTCATTTTTAGATGTTTAAGATAGAGTGCTTAGAGGGTATTTCTCTTCTATATATGTGATTATATATGTGAAAAATATATTATTTTGCCCATCATTTTGGTTACATCTACTAGCTTTATCAATAGATATAATCATCTCAAGTAACTGGATCTTATGAATTATCTTTTACTTGTACCATTTAAGGCAATTATTGGTTTTATGTATTACATTTTTCATGGACTATATATTTTTTGTCAGCTGCTTTGCTGCCAAAACTATGTTTCCCCTGTTTTTATTTCTCTGTGTCATGATGAAGTAGATGATGATCAAGAGAAGACATATTTGACTTACAACCAAGAAGTTACCAACTTAAGAAAAATTATACCAGAGGCTCAATACAATGCTGTCACCAAGGTCTAATAATAAGGACATAGCCCAGAACACCCCTCAAAAACAATGAATCAGATGAGGATCCTCTGAGAATGACTCTGAACTTCAAGGAGCATTCATTGTATGAAGGGGGTCTAGTGGTTTTGATTGACTAGGTAAATATCTTACAATAATGCACTCTGATATTCAAGGATAATACTTTTATTATTTTATGAAGTAAAAAAAAGAAACTTTCTAAATACTCTAAATGGAATATAATCATTCTCTTTTATTTATTTGAGCAGTAAATGATAGTACCTAAAATCATGAAATTAAAATAGCAGCCCCTTATTTTATGTACATCTCTATCTAAATGAAATCTACTATACCTCAGGGTCTATGTTCAGTGTGATATTTTTGTTCAGGCCCAGTCTATAGTTTGGGTGCTTAAATAATAAGACTCTGAAAGCATTTATTTTTTCTATTTCAATTCTACTTTGTATAGTCAGAAATATTTTCCAGAAGGAAAGAAGAAGAATGTCAAAGATTTTTTTTTTAATTTGTGCTCTTCACTTTTTGACTTTTCATAAGTAAGCCTCAAAAGTTTATTTTCCTATTGAAAAGCTCCCACTTCTATGAGTCTTCCCCGTAAAGAGTAAACAGGTGTAGACTGTACCCAGTAACCTAACAACCATCCAAATTCCATCCACATTCCTGCCCTGTGCTCTGATTCTTACGGGAAAGAACAACACAACCCAGGAATAGACAGGAAAGATCTGAAATCTTTGTGACAAAGCTGGAGAAACAGCTGTGAGCAAAGCATTGTGCAACAAAATGGTTTTGCTTTCTACAAACATTCTAGGTTTTATATTTCAGTATAAAGGACCAAGATTTTGGTTCAAGTAACTAGAAAAAGAATTGCCATTTAATGAAGAGAGAACAAGTTTAAGGGATAGAGGGAATTAAAAGTTCTGTTCTGACATGTTGAGTTCAAAACACACTAATAGGTATTTGCTCCAAGAGAAGGATTGCTGTGGGCAGACAATGACTGGATGAGGAGACAAATGGGAAGAGGTAAGAGGACTGAGTCTTCAGATGTAAGATGACTGAGCACCAGCCTTGGGAGCTAATGAGGATGAACCAGCTAAGAAGAAGAGGTCAGCAATAGGCAAGGGCAAGATGAAAGCCAAGAGAATGAATGGAGTATAAGAAGGAGAGAGGGATTAATCATGCCAAGCTCTGCTAATAGCGGCAGAGCTTTGTGGCAGGCAAGATGACCACAAAATGGTGTTTGGCTCTAGCAGCATGGGAGTCCCTGGGGACATGAACAAGCATTATTTCAGAACAGTGGTGGGGACAAAAGCCTGAAGGCAAGGGCTTTGGGGGAGACTGGAAGTGTAAAGCGAGTCCTTTCCTCACTACCTCTGAGTGGATGGACAGATAATAACAGAATGGTGGCTGTGGTTTAGTCGCTAAGTTGTGTCTGATTCTCCCAATTCCATGAACTGTAGCCCACCAGACTCCTCTGTCCTTGGGATTTTCCAGGCAAGAATACTGGAGTGGGTTGCCATTTTGGAGTGTCTCAGTCTTTACTGCCTTTAACTTTGTGATTTGGGGCAGTTCAGTTCAATTCAGTCGTTCAGTCATGTCCAATTCTTTGCAACTCCATGGACTGCAGCATGCCAGGCTTCCCTGTCATCACCAACTCTCAGAACCTCCTCAAATTCATGTCCATCAGGTCAGTGACCAGAGATCAAATCACTAACATCTGCTAGATCATAGAAAAAACGAGAGTTCCAGGAAAACATCTAGTTCTGCCTTATTGACTACACCAAAGCCTTTGACTGTGTGGATCACAAAAAACTGGAAAATTTTTAAAGAGATAGGAATACCAGGCTATCTTACCTGCTTCCTGAGAAATCTATGTGCAGGTCAAGAAGCAACAGAAAGAACTGGACATGGAACAACAGACTGGTTCCAAATTGGGAAAGGCTGTATATTGTCACCCTGCTTATTTAACTGTATGAAGACTACATCATGCCAAATGCAGGGCTGGATGAAGCACAAGCTGAAATCAATATTGCCAGAAGAAATATCAATAACCTCAGATACACAGATGACACCACAACTTATGGCAGAAATCAAAGAGGAACTAAACAGCCTCTTAATGAAGGTGAAAGAGAAAACAGAAAAAGTTGGCTAAAAACTCAACATTTGAAAAACTAAGATCATAGCATCTGGTCCCGTCACTTCATGGCAAATAGATGGGGAAACAATGGAAACAGTGACAGACTTTATTTTCTTAGGCTCCAAAATCACTCAGATTGTGACTGCAGCCATGAAATTAAAAGACACTTGCTCCTTGAAATAAAAGCTATGACCAACAGCATATTAAAAAGCAGAGACATTACTTTGCCGACAAAGGTCCGTCTAGTCAGAGCTATTTTTTCCCAGTAGTCATGTATGGATGTGAGAGTTGGACTATAAAGAAAGCTGAGCACTGAAGAATTGATGCTTTTGAACTGTGGTGTTGGAAAAGACTCTTGAGAGTCCCTTGGACTGCAAGGAGATCCAACGAGTCCATCCTAAAGCAAATCAGTCCTGAATATTCATTGGAAGGACTGATGGTGAAGCTGAAACTCCAATACTTTGGCCACCTGATGTGACTCATTTGAAAAGACCTTGATGCTGGGAAAGACTGAAGGCAGGAGGAGAAATGGACGACAGAGGATGAGATGGTTGGATGGCATCATTGACTCGATGAACATGAGCTTGAGCAAACTCCAGGAGTTGGTGATGGACAGGGAAGCCTGGCATGCTGCAGTCAATGGGGTCTCAAAGAGTCGGACATGACTGAGGGATTGAACTGAACTGAAAATATATGATAACTACCCTGGTGGCTCACAGGGTAAAGCATCTGCCTGCAATGTGGGAGACCTGGGTTCAATCCCTGGGTTGGGAGGAGCCTAGTAGACTACAGTCCATGGGGTGGCAAAGAGTCGGATATGACTGAGCAACTTCACTTTCACTTTCACCTTCCATTAGGATATTTTTCTACTCTGTATCCCTCCATTTAAATATGCTTTTCCAAACTTGACTTTATTTTATATTTAAATTTTCTTGTTGTGTTCTCTTGCTCTCTCTCTCCCCCTCCTCCGCCCCCCTGCCCTGGTCTCTCTTTTTCAGTAGGCAAGTAAGAGAAAAGCTATCATCAGTATTAATACATCTGTCAGGAAATATAGCTAATATTATGAATGAAAAGATACATGAAAAATCAAGAATTTTTTTGAAATGGAAACAAACATATAATTTATATTCAGGCTGTTTTCTGTAATTTAAAAATAAATAGCCCTTTTTGCATCTAGCATTATTTAATGTCATTATCCTCATTGATTTACTTTTTATTTTGCAGGTGTGGAGGCAGATAATATTTTTTAAGTCAAACACAGGCTTATTTTATAGGATGACTTGAATGTCAGTTACTGAATAATTTTCGATTCATGAAGTGCTTTGAGCTCCTCAGGAAATCTGGTAAAACACAAATTAACAAAGAACTAGCTATATCTTTCATTTGTTCTAAAATTGAGTGAAACTTCTTATTGTGACTGAGGAATAAGTATTAAACAGTGATAATCTCAGATTAAGACACGTCACAATGCTATCTTCTGTGTCCCCCTTCCACTGAAAAAATCCATAGAAACCTTTTGTAGAACCTTCAGATTCTTAAAAGTCGGCCCAAAATGCAGCTCCAGGATGGAATCTTAGGTGGGTTCCCAATGTGCACACATATGAAAGAGACAGGAGGTTGGGAAGGAGGGTGCCCCCCACCCCCTGACCTCTGTTAGTCCTTCCTTATGATGGAGCAGCTGCCAACTGAGCCCCAAATGATGGGATCCCATCAGGCTGCAAACAGAAGCACTACTGGGGAAGCTGAGCCAAGGGTAAGGA
Organism: Ovis aries; assembly: GCF_016772045.2. Classification (NCBI taxonomy): domain Eukaryota; kingdom Metazoa; phylum Chordata; class Mammalia; order Artiodactyla; family Bovidae; genus Ovis; species Ovis aries. The sequence continues at coordinate 21,337,885 of NC_056066.1, forward strand.
TGATGAGCCAGAACTCATTTCTTATCAACCTCAGAGTTTGCGAACTACGGAGCCCCAATCACCAGATGACAGTATTTGGTGCCCCTTGAATGTTCTTTAGTACGTATACATCTTTTCTTTAGACAAGACACAGAATATCCTCTTTCTTTAACTGCCCTAAACAATTTGGCTCTGATCATGTACTTAACACCTCACCCTGCAGAATAGAAGCCCTGCAATTATGGCCCCACCCTTCTTGAGATGGGACTCTAGAAATGCCTCCATAACTAAAGCATGCCCCTCCCTTTTCCTCTTTTTTTTTTTTTTTTTTTTTGGTTAGTAGACTTTTTTTTTAGGTTTAAGAAAAAATTGAGCAAAGATACAGAGAGTTTCCATATATCCCCACTCTGCTTCCCACCCTCCCACTGTTCCTCCTGTTATTAACATCTTGCCGTGATGGGGCACATTTGTTATGACTGATGAACCAATATTGACTGATACATAGCTAAAGGTCCCTAGGTTAAATTGGCGTTCACTCTTTGTGGTGTACAGTTCAATGGATTTTGATAAATGTATAATGTCATGTATCCCTCATTACAATGTCATACAGGACGACTTAACCATCCTAAAAATATGAAGTATAGTAGCTCAGGCATGTCCGGCTCTTTGCAACCCTATGGACTGTGTCCATGGGATTTTCCAGGCAAGAGTACTGGAGTGGGTTGCCATTTCATTCTCCAGAGGATATTCCCAACCCAGGGATCAAACCCAGGTCTCCAGCATTGTAAGCAGATGCTTTACCATCTGAGCCACCAGAAGAAAAAAAAAAAAAAAAAGAATGACCCTCCCTTTTCCTTTAGAAGTAATTTATCCAAGTATCCTTTATGAAAGTCATCCATCTTATCACATCTTCAATGATGTTTCATCACCTGGGAGATTTTTTGTTTTTTTTAACATCCCTTATAGTGAGCCAACTGTCTGTCTGGTCCACAGTAATCAGATGCTGGCTATATAAACAGTAAAATTGCCAGTTTCCACTTCAGTCTTACCAAGATAGAATTTCAAAAATTATGGTTAGCAGGTGAGAAGGTAACATATATATATAGCCAGTCTTCATGCCTAAGCTCAAACAGGGGCAAGAATAATGAAGCACAATACCGATAAAGAGTTCTCAGTACGCTAAATTCACAGAAACACTGAGCAGAGATGAGAAAAGAGAAAATGCTATTGTGAAGGCAAGGGTATATTGCAAATCAAATTCTGATTCCTTTTTACCAAGTTCTCTAGAAGGAGAGTGGATCTCTTTCTGAAGCAGGTTCACATTTCCTTTCTTTGTAGGGAATCGTAAGTTCCAATCATTTGCTACCATTGTATTCAGGACTTGAGTTTTCTTGTTATAAGATATGTGACTCTAAATATAATGGAAAGACTGATGGATCATTCAAAGTGGATCATTCAAAGTCATTCAAAGTGCCTGAAGAGTTCTCCCAAATAATTTAACTCTGGGGTACTCTGTGCCTCTCCTTTTGAGCATTATACTTTTGGAAATTTTAAGAGAGAATGCATTGAAACATTTGGGTCAGTAAAGATCAATAAAACTGAAGCTTTTCAGATAGATGCAAAATTACTACCATGGAAGAGAGATGGGGCAGTGAAGTAGAAAAAGATGCCATTTAGAATCAAAGCTGAATTTAAATCCAACCCCAGCCACTGTGTAGCTGCATGACCTTGCCTAGCTTCCTAAATCTTATGACCCTTAAATTGCATCTATAATATGAAGAAGATAATTATTCTGATAATTAAGTTCAGTTCAGTCACTTAGTCGTGTCCGACTCCTTGTGACCCCATGAATTGCAGCACACCAGGCCTCCCTGTCCATCACCAACTCCCGGAGTTCACCCAAACTCACGTCCATCAAATCAGCGATGCCATCCAGCCATCTCATCCTCTGTCGTCCCCTTCTCCTCCTGCCCTCAATCCCTCCCAGCATCAGAGTCTTTTCCGAGGAGTCAACTCTTCACATGAGGTGGCCAAAGTACTGGAGTTTCAGCTTTAGCATCATTCCTTCCAAAGAAATCCCAGGACCGATCTCCTTTAGAATGGACGGGTTGGATCTCCTTGCAGTCCAAGGGACTCTCAAGAGTCTTCAACACCACAGTTCAAAAGCATCAATTCTTCGGAGCTCAGCTTTCTTCACAATCCAACTCTTACATCCATACATGACTGCTAGAAAAACCATAGCCTTGACTAGATGGACCTTAGTCGGCAAAGTAATGTCTCTGCTTCTGAATATGCTATCTAGATTGGTCATAACTTTTCTTCCAAGGAGTAAGCGTCTTTTAATTTCATGGCTGCAGTCACCATCTACAGTGATTTTGGAGCCCAAAAAAATGAAGTCTGACACTGTTTCCACTGTTTCCCCATCTATTTCCCATGAAGTGATGGGACCGGATGCCATGATCTTAGTTTTCTGAATGTTGAGCTTTAAGCCAACTTATTAAGTTAGATCTACATTATGGAGTCCCAGTGGGTTAGGACAAAAATTTGAACTACTCTTTTTGTAGCATGTAGGCTATTAAATAAGATTATATTTATATTTTTTAATTGAAGTTATTTTATTTCTATGGAAAAATGTCATCAGAATATTATCTGTTTCATAGCACACTATGCTTTGTGTTGGCTGATTGTTCATTGTGGCTTGATGAAAAATGTCTTCAGGTTTTTAATTTGATTGAATTATTCTATTAATAAGAATAGTCTGCAGAGAAATAACAATATGTCTCCCATTAGCAGAAATGAGTTTCCTATCACAATCTCAAATTATCTTTTGAACTTCTTTTCAGGAATGGCCTTTAAAACAAATGATAATGATTACATGAGTATAGTAACATTTTCTAAGCCAACAAGATGGAAGATTTAGAATATAGATGATTATCCTTTCAGAGGAAAAGCAAGCTGCAAATCTCCATGTTTGCCAGCTTTTCTTTCTTTAGGAAAGCAGGCGGAACCTAACCTCACACTGAGGCCACCCTGAAGAGAAATATGCCACATAGCAAAGGCATCTCCCTGAGATACAGATAAGAATGGCCATCATCTTCTTGAAGCCAATTGTTTTAAATTAGTTTTTTAGCTCTTTTGTCCTCATGGGAATTGTGGCTGAACTTTAATTTCCCACCTCTACAGTGAAGTTTAGGAAAAGATTAGAACCAAGAGACCCTTCAGATAAGACAAAACTTTTTCCTCAAGTAGGAATAAGTGATTTATGTAAAACAAGAAAACAAAAGACAGTTAAGACTAGGAGAATCAAGAGAACCTTCAGATAAGACAAGACTCTTCCCTCAAGTAGTAATGAATATTTTATGTAGAACAAGGCAACAAAGACAGTTAAGAGGAACATATTTATTATGAGTGCTGAGGCGCGATCATGATAGATTATTATTAATAACTCCATTTCTAGCTTCTCTCCCTTCTCTGGGGAATGGAGGGTGAGGAGGAAATTCCAAGCTTCGAATCACGGCTTGGTCTTTTCAGTAACCAACCCCCATCCAGGACTGCACCCAGGGTCCCCTAATTTTAACAAAAGACACTCTCATCACCCAGAAAATTCCAAAAAGTTTAGGCGCCCTGTGTCAGAAACCTGAGTCAAAGACCAAATATCAGAACAACAGGTGCTCTGGTTACTCAGGAGCTTAACTAGGGTTTCAGGAGTTCTGTGCCAGAACCAGGAGTACCAATATGTGTATTTCTCATTATATCACAACCTCAAATTAAACATTTTTCTGTACATGGACAAATACTATCAGCAAATCAGCACATCACCAGAGTCTGCCCACAGACACAGCTAATCAATTACTTGTGATTTTTAAATGGGCATTCCTGTTTTTCTAACTTTAATGTATCTTAATGAAAAACAATAGTTTTATTTGTGTATTCCTCTTATTATTGCTCTCATTATTCTCTATTAAGTTAGAGAAAAATGAGAATTTGGATGAAATGATTTTCATACTCAGGATATACAGGTTAGACAGCTGGTTTGAATGAACGCAGGTGGGAAGCCTTCTCTTCCGGTGTCTCAGAAACCAGGGAATGGATGTGCAAATAACAATTCCCCATAATGAATACTTTATGGTAATTCATAAAATATAATATGTAGCAGGTGTCAATGTGATATATTCATATGTAAGTATAAATATTGTTATCTGGTTGCTAACTGAAGCAGAGATTAAGCTCAACATACATTACCACTAATTTTACCTTTATTCTGAGAGACAGAATAATTTCTGTGCCTGGTTATGCTCAGGGGAAATCAAATCTATACATTGAGATGTAAACAATCCCAGCTCAGTAAGAAGAGGCTTTGGAGGGATGACACAAAGTCTATTTTAAACACTGAAAACTGAAATAGATATTTAGAAACCAACATCTGTGAGCCTCTACTTTTCTTGTTTAATTTTGCTAGAGTTTGACACTAAATGAATGGAAATTTACCTTTTTTCCATTTATTTAACAATAGTTTTAAAGTATCTGTTCTATAATGGGGGGTCTTCATTTTACATTTTGATCCCTAGAGAGCAAGAGTTATATCTGTTTAATTTGATCTGTGGCACCTGAAATAATGTTGCTGCTGCTGCTACTGCTAAGTCGCTTCGGTCATGCCCGACTCTGTGTGACCCCATAGACGGCAGCCCACCAGGCTCCCCCATCCCTGGGATTCTCCAGGCAAGAACACTGGAGTGGGTTGCCATTTCCTTCTCCAATGCATGAAAGTGAAAAGTGAAAGTGAAGTCGCTCAGTCGTGTCCGACCTCAGCGACCCCATGGACTGCAGCCTACCAGGCTCCTCCGTCCATGGGATTTTCCAGGCAAGAGTATTGGAAATAATGTTACTTGATTGCAATTATACAGATGCGACGATGATAAGAACTCTGCTGATGCTTCTCAGAAGAGACTCAAGAAAATCCATCCCTCAAGCTTAAACACAAGTTTCGCTGAGACAATATACTATTAGCTCATAGTAACTGCATCCACTTTTCAGAGGCCTGAAATCATTGTAAAAGTACAGACAACAATGAGAGATACTAATGTATTCACTCCAGGTGGGTTTTAGGCAATGCATTAATTCTTGAACATGAATATAAATAAATAATAAATAAAATAGAATTCATCCCAATCTATCATAGAACTTCCTTGACAACATAAAAGCCAACCAAATAAATCAGAATAATAGGATTTTGACAAAACAAGACATTTATCTATTACCAGAGAAACATTGGTCACACAACTTATAAATTGCCAATAGGAGTTTTTCATCCATCACCAAGATTCCCATCTAATGACAGGGAAATAATTGCCATACCTTTACCATGTCATGGAGTCTTTTGATGTGTTAGGAAGTGAAACAATGTGGAAATGCAGTCCTTGGTATGTGTACAACACCTGGGTGGGTGGGGGGAGGGGTAGATTTTTTTTTTTTTCCAGTAATAACAGCATCTAAATTCTCTAATGAATGAACAAGGGATGTTTGTCTGTACTCGTTCTATGGCTTCAAGAAAGACTGCAGAGAGGTTTTCCTGGAAGAGAGAGAAATGTTTAATCTTGGACCTTCCTACAGTCTGTCACAGCCTTTCCCCACTAACACATCCAAAAAAATATGCTTCCTAATATTTTAAAATAACATTGAATTGAAGGGGTTCCTCTGGTGGCTCAGTGGTGACGAATCTGCCTGCCAATGCAGGAGACACAGGTTTGATCCCTGGTCCAGGAAGATCCCGCATGCCGCAGAACAACTCAGCCCGTGCACCACGACAACTGAGCCTGTGCTCTAGAGCCTGGGAGCCACAGCTACTGAAGGCCACGGCCTAGAGCCTGTGCTCCACACCGAGAGAAGCTACAGCAATGAGAGGCCCGGGCACAGCAGCTTAGAGAGTACCCAGCTCACTGCAACTAGAGAAGAGCACAGCAGTGGAGACCCAGCAGAGCCCCAAGTAAATAAATTTAAAAAACAAAAACAATGAATTGGAAGCTTCAGACTCACTTCCATTCACTGGGTCCTGTCAACTTAAAAACGGAATTTTCCCTAACCTGAAACCTGTAGGCATCTATTAGCATTGAATTTGAATATTTGAATACATGAGCTGGGAATCTGTTCCCAAATTTACATATTTATTTTTTACATATATACATATATATTTACATATGTATATGTGAGATAAACCCTGTCCAGAACTGAAAGCATGAAAATCAATTCAGAATGAAAAAGAAACAAGGGACCCTGCTGTTAATCAGGCAGGGAGGACAGCCGCATAAAGGCAGCTGTGTAATCAACAAGCAACATTTCTCCCAAGGTCATGCAGCAGCTGGGAAACGCCATAACAACTTCTTCTTGAGTTACTACTGCTTGTCCCCAGTAACTCTCAGACCCCCTTGGCTGTAACTCCTCTATTACCGGGGTTACTCAGCCACTAAGCCTCGCTTGCCTCATGACAATGTGTCATAATCCCTAATTCATCTTCATTTCACCAAAAAATCCAGATCTGATCCTCACTGGCTTCCACTGGACTCTACTCAACCCTTCAGTGCGAACCCAAACCTCGCAACAGACACATCCTCTTGTCGAGCAGCATGCCTGACTCTTCGGAAGGGCCCTCCCTCTCACTGCAAGTCAATAGATCTGATTTTGTCAGGCTCCTGGTTTCTCCCAACAGACTTGTAACTCATTCGGCTATTTATTTCAAGTGGGAGGTTTGACTGAGAAGTGTGTACAGGCTCAGTTCAGTTCAGTCCTCAGTTGTGTCCGACTCTTTGCGACCCCATGAACCGCAGCACGCCAGGCCTCCCTGTCTATCACTAACTCCTGGAGTCCACCCAAACTCATGTCCATTGAGTTGGTGATGCCATCCAAACATCTCATCCTCTGTTGTCCCCTTTTCCTACTGCCCTCAAACTTTCCCAGCATCAGGGTCTTTTCAAATGAGTCAGCTGTTTGCATCAGGTGGTCAAAGTATTGGAGTTTCAGCTTCAACCTCAGTCCTTCCAATGAACACCCAGGACTGATCTCCTTCAGGATGGACTGGTTGGATCTCCTTGCAGTCCAAGGGACTCTCAAGAGTCTTCTCCAACACCACAGTTCAAAAGCTCTCAGCTTTCTTTATAGTACAGCTCTCACGTCCATACATGACAACTGGAAAAACCATAGCCTTGACTAAATAGACTTTTGTTGACAAAATGTCTCTGCTTTTTATTATGTTGCCTAGGTTGGTCATAAATTTCCTTCCAAGGAGTAAGCGTCTTTTAATTTCATGGCTGCAATCACCATCTGTGGTGATTTTAGAGCCCAGAAAAATAAAGTCTGACACTGTTTCCACTGTTTCCCTATCTATTTCCCATGAAATGATGGGACCAGATACCATGATCTTCGTTTTCTGAATGTTGAGCTTTAACCCAACTTTTTCACTCTCCTCTTTCACTTTTATCAAGAGGCCCTTTAGTTCTGCACTTTCTGCCATAAGGGTGGTGTCATCTGAATATCTGAGGTTATTGATATTTCTCCCAGTAATCTTGATTCCAGCTTGTGTTTCTTCCAGCCCAGCATTTCTCATGATGTACTCTGCATAGAAGTTAAATAAGCAGGGTGACAATATACAGCCTTGACACATTCCTTTCCCTATTTGGAACCAGTCTGTTGTTCCATGTCCAGTTCTAACTGTTGCTTCCTGGCCTGCATATAGGTTTCTCAAGAGGCAGGTCAGGTGGTCTGGTATTCCCATCTCTTTCAGAATTTTCCACAGTTTATTGTGATCCACACAGTCAAAGGCTTTGGCATAGTCAATAAAGCAGAAATAGATGTTTTTCTGGAACTCCCTTGCTTTTTCGATGATCCAGCGGATGCTGGCAATTTGATCTCTGCTCAGTGGTGTTCAACTGTTTGTGACCCTGTGGACTATAGACTGCCAGGCTCCTCTGTCCATAGAGTTTTCCAGCCAAGAGTATTGGAGTGGGTTGCCATTTCCTCCTCCAGGGTATCTCTACCGAGGGATCGAACCCATGGCTCCTGCGTCTCTTGTGTTGGCAGGCAGGTTCTTTACCACTGAGCCACCTGGGAAGCCCTCATAGACAGGGATCCGAATCCCGTAATAATGTGCATGTTCAAGACACTTTGAATCTCACCTCCTCCAGGCCTCTCAATTCCCAGTTGTGAGGTTTGCACTGAAACAGAGATCTGATAACCTTTGGCTTTTTCATGTCAGGTTTGTTATGTATCTCCCAAGATTTGGGGTTATGAATCTGATCTTCTCAAACTATAAGTTTGTTCCTGGTAGTCTAGGAAAATAGATAGGTAGATGGATAGATAGATAAATACATACCCATACATACATACATATATACATACATAAATGATAGAATTGTTTCTTCAAGGACAAAATCTTTTGAGATTAAAGCATATTTTTCAATCACAGATTTAGATACTTAACTTCCTACTTTTAAAGTAATCAATTGTTTTTATTAACTATAAATAAATGGATATATGAATATATATTCACATGAAGGTATGTGAATCCTTGGGAAAAAACCTTAGGAGACTGTATTTTTTCTGAGAATTCTTGATCACCTCCATAAAAATAATTTCCTTGCTCTGGTATGATTATATGAGTCAGAGATACATTTGGCCTCTTTCTCCTCTAGATAGCTGGTAACTCCCCTTTTTAAAAGATAATCAGGAAAGGTTTTTTAATAATCAGACAGAGAAGACTTGGGCTGATTAACAGTTTTGTCTTTCTTCTCAAGCCACAATTACCTATGATCAGAACCCTCTGATAATTTGTGCTGCTATTTTAAGATTCAGTTTCATTCTACAACTGACTGAAGCATGAAATGAACTACAATAAACTGAACTGAATGGAACTGAACTGAACTGAAGTGAGATGCTGTGATTTCCAGGATACTTGATGCCTAAAGGACAGAGCAGGGGCCTCACCCATCTTCCTCCCAGAGGTGCAAGCTCAATGACCAACCCACGCAACCCCCCAGCTGCATGATTGTTGAATTTCACTAACAGCAACTCATTTCTCTCCACACAATCCACTCTGCTTTTTACCAGGGCTGCAGATATCCCAAGCTACATTTAGCTCAATCTGTAAGCTAATTGCCAAGGGCTTCCCAGGTGGCTCATTGTTAAAAAAAAATTTTGCCTGCCAATATAGGAGACACGAGTTTGATTTCTGGGTTGGGAAGATCCCCTGGAGGAGGAAATGACAACCCACTCCAGTATTCTTGCCTGGAGAATCCCATGGACAGAGGAGCCTGGAGGGCTAAAGTCCATGAGGTCACAAAGTCAGACACAGCTGAACAACTGAGCACAGCACGCAGCACAGCAGTAAGCTACCTGCCAAAGCACACAATTTTGTTCAAATATATCCGTGATTGCAGTCAGATGTGAGAAAATACAGTTTACAAGGTAAATGAACTTGCATGCTCAATACCAATTTTCTCTTGATTTACCTGGTTTCCTTCTCTTCCCCTCACTGGCCCTTTGTTCTATTCTCAATCTCATCATTTCTCTAGTATTTGTTGAATGTTTACCACATGCCAGTCAACATGCTGAGCGCTTTTCCTGCATCGCATAATTGATCTTCACAGTAGTGTGCCATTTAGCATCAGGCTTGCCCACGGCCACTCCACTGATCAGTTTTGAAACACATCCTACTCAAACCTCATCTTTGGTTTTCTGAACCCACTTCCTCACATACTGGTGAGACTGGTTAACAATGCTGTTAACCGAACCCACAAATTAGCCACAGATTTACAGGCAACCGGGCAGGAACTTTCAAGGAAGTGAACACACCAGGTAGTGCTACTTGTGCCCCCTCCTCCAGTTATCCTCTGCTCTACCTCACTGCCTGCGACCTCCCCAGCACCTGATGCCAACCCTTGTCCCCTCCTCCCACCCCCCTCTTTTGTATCTTGTTCCACACAGCTCATGACTGACAAAATGATATGAGAAACATCACTTCCTAATTTCAAAGACAAGAGCTAGTGCATTAGACAGTCTATACCAAGATCTAAAGTTTAATGATATCTCAAATCAAAATTGGATTAACTGTTTGATTCCACTTATATGAGGTGCCTGGAAGAGTCAGATTCATAGTCAGACGGTACATTTGCAGATGCAAGGGGCCCGGGCTGCAGGTTGGAAGGCAGTGGAGAGGAGAGTGGGGACTTAGTGTTTATTAGGGTCGGAGTTTCAGTTTATGAAGGTGAAAAACTCAGGTAGGGGGTGATGCGAGACAGTTTAGTTGACGCTAGTGGAAAAGAACCCACCCGCCAGTGCAGGAGACATTATTAGACACAGTTTTGTCCCTGGGTCAGGAAGATCCCCTGGAGGAGGGCATGGCAACCCACTCAAGTATTCTTGCCCAGAGAACCCCATGGACAGAGGAGTCTGGTGGGCTACAGTCCATAGGGTCACAAAGAGTTAGACATAGTTGAAGCAACTTAACATGCAAGCACATACAAATAAGCTAGTAAATATATTAAAGGTAGTTTCCTTGGCTGTGTAAACAACTTATCTATAAAGTTACATCTGAGTTTAATGACTTTTAAGTGGTGTGGGTTTGTTTTTTGTTTTTTTTTTGCCTATCTTGATTGCTATTAACTGAGCACATTTCTATTTGTAAATCATCAGATAATGAATTTATATTTAGGAACAGAAAGTCATTTCCCTTGATAAGTATGCAGGTGTTGGTGTTCCAGAGCACCAAGCACCAGATGTAGATGCTGAACATTCAGTTTCATGGAAGGATTCACATTTGAAGATGCACTGGGATCATAAGGCTTTTGGAAGAGTCAATTTTCAAAAATAACCATTACCATTTTCATATAACAGACTGGTAAATCATTCTTTCATAAGTCTTTTTTTGTTGTGAAACAATGTACTCACTTGAATTCTAGGTAGCATGCTCACTTTAATATTCTTTCTTCCCACAGAAATCCATTAAAAATAAATCCACAATCTTAGCTAAAAGATTCATGTCAGACTTCTTAAAAAAGAAAATGACTTGAGCAGACTTCTGACTGAACAGCATGTGCCGTTTATTTATTTATTTTTGGTTCTTTTATTCTCTTTTGTTTCCTTTCCTTTCAGCTAGATTTTTGTTTTCATCAAGTTATAAATGCACATAGTTGAGAGAGTCAGATAGTTCTTTTAAACACGTTACGAAGAACAACAGAGGCCTGAAACCATTCTCCCACACATATGTGTGTTTCCTACTGTCTAATGGCAACCATTTTCAATTTACTGCTTTTGTGTTATTGCTGTTTATAGTTATCTCCATCACTCTAAATATGCTCCTTTTTGGTCTTTCTGCTTTTAAAATAATTTATAGTTTTCCCTCCATAGCAGAAGAAGGTTCAAGTCTCTTTCACTTTCCCTCAACTCAACTGACCTCTAGTGTCATCTCATACTACATTTGGTTAGATTACTATTCAATACTTACCTTATTGTAGTTATATAAACACTGGGCCACACAGGAAGAACTGTTCCTTATTCACTGCATCCTATTTTTGTTTTACTTGGTGTTATAAATTGACACATTTTGGTTTGCTTAGTTTTGTACATACTTTTAGCTAATTTATCTGCAAAAATTTTCCTCCAGTGTCTAGACTTCCTTTCAGAAGTTTTAAGCACCTGAGAAATTTTTATCAGGTTCATCTCCTGGGAGACATTTCTGACCTCTTCTGGTCTGCACAAAGCCTTCTCCCCAGCCGGCTCTTTGGTAACCACTAACTTAAAGTTGGGATCCTGTGCCTGGATCTGGTGTGTTCCTCATTCTTAGTTTAAGTTCTTTTATTTTTTCTTTTTGGTGGAGCATGTTCTCAACAGCATCCTATAAAAGCATGTGTGTGGGAAGCAAATTTTACAAAGCCTTGGACTGAAAATATCTTTATTCTCATTTGAAATTATTTTCCCTTAGGGTATTTAAGGTATTACCACTGACTCCTTCCTTCTGATATTGTTTTTGAAAAGTCTAAAGCCATTTGGATTTCTGATTCTTTATATAAAACCTCCTTCTGGAAGCTTTTGGGCACTTCTCTTTGTCCCTATATCTGAAGTTCATAATTAAGCTTTTGCTGTATTTCTATTTTCATGGATTATATTGTGAAATGGACCCTTTTCACCTGCAAACATGTCTTATAATTCTGGGTAATTTCTCAAGTTTTTTGGTTTGATAATTTCTTCTTTTTCTTTTCTCTCTGTTATTCAGATGTTAGAATTTATAAGCTAATTGTGTTTTCTCTTTCTCTCTTTCCTGCTGTATCTCCTGTTGAATATTTCATTCCAACCACAGCCTTATTTCCTGGAGCTCTCTCTTTTGTTGCTGTTGGCTGGTTCTTCTGTTTATACAGAATCTGTTTTTATTGCATGATATCCTCTCTTATCTTTCAGTTAAGAGTGGTTTTTTTTTCCTCCCTGTATAATCTTGGTTTCTCTCAAGTTGCTTTTCTCCATGTGTTTGTTTTGTTCACTTTTTTCTCATTAGAAGCTTTTCTCAGATAACTAGCGATCTTCTAAAGAGTTTACATTTAAAAAACAAAACTAATTGGGAAATCCATGCACACTGCTGAGGTTTATGAAATGTGAACTGTGACATTCATTGCTCTGGGATATGCTGGACCGTTTTGTTTGGAAAGCCTGATAGCAGTACCTTTTCCCCCACTCTCCCCATTGGCCAAGTTACATTGCCAAGAAAAAACTCTTCCAGTGTCCTGCCTTGAGGCTAAAAACCTGACCCTCTGTTTGGGGAACCAAGTGGGGAACAGTACAAGTGTCTCAAAGCTCAGTATGTAAACTTTCCCTTCCCTGGTGGCTCAGATGGTAAAGAATCTACCTGCAAAACAGGAGACCCGGGTTCAACCCCTGGGTTGGGAAGGTCTGGTGGAGGAGGAAATGGCAACCCACTACAGTATTCTTGCCTAGAGAATCCCATGGACAGAGGAGACTGGTGGGGTCCAGTCTCCCAGATTCCCGATCCATGGGGTCAGACACAACTGAGCGACTAATTTTACTTTCCTTTTTTTGACTTTTAAGCTTTCACTTAATACTCTGGCTTATAAAATGGTATCTCTATCCCCAATTCTTCTTAAAGGCTTTCAGCCCCAAACGATCTGCTTCATCCAGGGTTCTGGCATAAAGCTGATGGTAATAATTAGGATAACTTTAAAATAGTTTAATAGAGAAACCCTTTACAAAGGTATGGGCACTGTGAAAGGTGTAAAGAAACTGCCTGGACAGTGTTGAACTACTTGTAACCATGTGTTAACCCCCATACCCTAGGGATAGGGAAGGAAGGGAAAGGTTCTAGAACACAGGATAAAGCCCTGTAAAGAGACTAACTTCCCATGGCCTTCAGTAGAGAGAGGAATTCATCCCAAGGTGACCTCACAGGGAGAGAAGTTGGAGCATAAATGCCCTTACTTTCTAGCAACCTCTGATCTCCTATCAGGGCTCATCATTGACCAAACCAATGGGAAGCAAAAGGACAAGGAGATTCATTATTTAATCCACACGGGTCAGCCTCTTAAAGAAGAGGAAGAGCCAGAAGGGTGAAAAATGCATCCAGAGGGACACATGAGACATATCTAGCACATCTCTAGAAAAAAACTCAATACTGTACTGGAGTAAAGAATACCAGTCCTCAGGCTTATGGAGGATGGGAGAAATTCTGACTGTCTAAATGTTTCTTAAACTGACTTCATTCTAACCTTCTAATCTTGGGTCATATTTTTTAAACTATATTGAGGTAAAATATATATTGTATATTTATTGAGGTATATATTTAAAGTGTTCAGTTCAGTTCAGTCATGTCTGACTCTTTGCAACGCCATGAATTGCAGCATGCTAGGCCTCCCTGTCCATCACCAACTCCCACAGTTCACCCAAATTCATGTCCATCGAGTCAGTGATGCCATCCAGCCATCTCATCCTCTGTCATCCCCTTCTACTCTTGCCCCCAATCCCTCCCAGTATCAGAGTCTTTTCAAATGAGTCAACTTTTCACATCAAGTGGCCAAAATATTGGAGTTTCAGCTTTAGCACCAGTCCTTCCAAAGAACACCCAGGACTAATCTTTACAATGAACTAGTTGGACATTCTTGCAGTCCAAGGGACTCTCAAGAGTCTTCTCCAACACCACAGTTCAAAAGCATCAATTCTTCAGTGCTCAGCTTTCTTAGCAGTCCAACTTTCACATCCATACATGACCACAGGAAAAACCATAGCCTTGACTAGATGGACCTTTGTTGGCAAAATAATGTCTCTGCTTTTGAATATGTTATCTAAGTTGGTCATAACTTTTCTTCCAAGGAGTAAGTGTCTTTTAATTTCATGGCTGCAGTCACCATCTGCAGTGATTTTAGAGCCCCCCAAAATAAAGTCTGACACTGTTTCCCCAACTATTTGCCATGAAGTGATGGGACCAAATGCCATGATCTTAGTTTTCTGAACATTGAGTTTTCAGCCAACTGTTTCACTCTCCTCTTTCACTTTCATCAAGAGGCTTTTTAGTTCCTCTTCACTTTCTGCCATGAGGATGGTGTCATCTGCATATCTGAGGGTATTGATATTTCTCCCAGCAATCTTGATTCCAGCTTGTGCTTCTTCCAGTCCAGTGTTTCTCATGATGTACTCTGCATAAAAGCTAAATCAGCAGGGTGACAATACACAGCCTTGACGTACTCCTTTTCCTATTTGCAACCAGTCTGTTGTTCCATGTCTAGTTCTAACTGTTGCTTCCTGACCTGCATATAGGTTTTCAAAGAGGCAAGTCAGGTAGTCTGGTATTCCCATTTCTTTCAGAATTTTCCACAGTTTTTTGTGATCCACACAGTCAAAGGCTTTGGCATAGTCAATAAAGCAGAAATAGATGTTTTCCTGGAACTCTCTTTTTTCATGATCCAGCAGATGTTGGCAATTTGATCTCTGGTTTCTCTGCTTTTCCTAAAACAAGCTTGAACATCTGGAAGTTCACGGTTCACGTATTGCTTAAGCCTGGCTTGGAGAATTTTGAGCATTACTTTACTAGAGTGTGAGATGAGTGCAACTGTGCAGTAGTTTGAGCATTCCTTGGCATTGCCTTTCTTTGGGATTGGAATGAAAACTGACCTTTTCCAGTCCTGTGGCCACTGCTGAGTTTTCCAAATTTGCTGGTATATTGAGTGCAGCACTTTCATAGCATCATCTTTCAGGATTTGAAAGAGCTCAACTGGAATTCCATCACCTCCACTAGCTTTGTTTGGAGTGATGCTTTCTAAGGCCCACTTGACTTCACATTCCAGGGTGTCTGGCTCTAGGTGAGTGATCACACCATCGTGATTATCTGGGTTGTGAAGATCTTTTTTGTACAGTTCTTCTGCGTATTCTTGCCACCTCTTCTTAGTATCTTCTGTTTCTGTTAGGTCCATATCATTTCTGTCCTTTATCGAGCCCATCTTTGCATGAAATGTTCCCTTGGTATCTCTAATTTTCTTGAAGAGATCTCTAGTCTTTCCCATTCTGTTGTTTTCCTCTATTTCTTTGCATTGATCTCTGAGGAAGGCTTTCTTATCTCTCCTTGCTATTCTTTGGAACTCTGCATTCAGATGCTTCTATCTTTCCTTTTCTCCTTTGCTTTTCACTTCTCTTCTTTTCACAGCTATTTGTAAGGCCTCCTCATACAGCCATTTTGCTTTTTTGCATTTCTTTTCTATGGGGATAGTCTTGATCACTGTCTCCTATACAATGTTACGAACTTCCATCCATAGTTCATCAGGCACTCTATCTATCAGATCAAGTCCCTTAAATTTATTTCTCCCTTCCACTGTATAAGGGATTTGATTTAGGTCATACCTGAATAGTCTAGTGGTTTTCCCTACTTTCTTCAATTTAAGTCTGAATTTGACAATAAGGAGTTCATGATCTGAGCCACAGTCAGCTCCTGGTCTTGTTTTTGCTGACTGTATAGAGCTTCTCCATCTTTGGCTGCAAAGAATATAATCAATCTGATTTCAGTGTTGACCATCTGGTGATGTCCATGTGTAGAGTCTTCTCTTGTGTTATTGGAGGAGGGTATTTGCTATGACCAATGCGTTCTCTCAGCAAAACTCTATTAGACTTTGCCCTGCTTCATTTCGTATTCCAAGGCCAAATTTATCTGTTTACCCGGGTGTTTCTTGACTTCCTACTTTTGCATTCCATTCCCCTATAATGAAAAGGACATCCTTTTTGGGTGTTAGTTCTAAAAGGTCTTGTAGGTCTTCATAGAACCATTCAACTTCAGCTTCTTTAGCATTAACTGGTTGGGACATAGACTTGGATTACTGTGATATTGAATGGTTTGCCTTGGAAACAAACAGAGATCATTGTGTCATTTTTGAGATTGCATCCAAGTACTGCATTTTGGACTCTTTTGTTGACCATGATGGTTACTCCATTTCTTCTAAGGGATTCCTGCCCACAGTAGTAGATATAATGGTCATCTGAGTTAAATTCACCCATTCCAGTCCATTTTAGTTCACTGATTCCTACAATGTCGATACTCACTCTTGCCATCTCCTATTCAACTACTTACAATTTGCCTTGATTCATGGACTTAACATTCCAGGTTCCTATGCAATATTGTTCTTTACAGCATCAGACCTCACTTCTATCACCAGTAACATCCACAACTGGGTATTGTTTTTGCTTTGGCTCCATCCCTTCATTCTTTCTGATCTCCAGTAGCATATTGGGCTCCTACCGACCTGGGGAGCTCCTCTTTCAGTATCCTATCATTTTGCCTTTTCATACTGTTCATGCGTTCTCAAGGCAAGAATACTGAAGTGGTTTGCCATTCCTTTCTCCAGTGGACCAAATTCTGTCAGACCTCTCCACCATGATCCGTCTGTCTTGCGTGGTCCCACACGGCATGGCTCAGTTTCACTGAGATAGACAAGGCTGTGGTCCATGTGATTAGATTGACTAGTTTTCTGTGATTATGGTTTCAGTGTGTCTGCCCTCAGATGCCTCTCGCAACATCTACTGTCTTACTTTGGTTTCTCTTAGCTTGGATGTGGGGTATCTCTTCATGGCTGCTCCAGCAAAGCGCAGCCTCTGCTCCTTACCTTGCACGAGGGGTATCTCCTCACAGCCGCCCCTCCTGACCTTGAATGTGGAGTAGCTCCTCTCAGCCCTCCTGCACCCTTGCAGCCACCGCTCCTTGGACACGGGTTTGCTCACGTTTATTTAAAGTGTACAAGTGATATTTTTATATGCTAGATATCCAGTCAAGTTTATTAACACATCTGTCATCTAATATGGTTATTATGACTTCTTGTGTATAGTGAGAACACTTGAGATCTACTCTCTTAGCTAATTTCCAATATGTAATACTGTTAACTATAATCTTTTTCATCGTTTTATACAGTTCATGGGGTCCTCACAGCAAGTACCCTGGCGTGGTTTGCCATTCCCTCCTCCAGGGGATCGTGTTTCGTCAGAACTCTCCACTCTGACCCCTCCATTTGGGTGGCCCTACACAGCATGGCTCATGGCTTCACTGGCTTTTGCAACCCCCTTTGCCATGACAAGGCAGTGTCCATGAAGGGGCAGGGAAGCCTGGCGCATTGCAGTCCACGGAGTCGCAAAAAGTCAGACAACTGGGTGACTGGAAAACAAAAACAGCAACCACCACAATCACTAAGCTTCACCTTACATCTCGAGAATTTATTCCTCTTATGGCTGAAAGCTTGTACCCTTTGACGGACATATACCTGTGTCCCCCTATACCTAAGCCCATGGCAACTACCATTCTACTCTCTACTACCGTGAGCTCTATGTTTTCGGACGCCACATGTAAATGAGATCATACAGTATTTGTCTTTCTCTGGCTTATTTCACTTAACATAATGTCTGCCAGGCTCATTCATGTTATCACCAGTGGCAGGATTCCCTTAATTTTATGGTTGAATAATATTCCATTGTACTAATGCATCACATTTGCTTTATCCATTCTTCCACTGACAGACTTTAGGTTGTTTCAGTATCTTGGCTATTGTGAAAAATGCTATTTCCCAAGAGCAAGGAGGGAAGAGCATGAAATCTAAAGACGTAGAGCAAGGCTTAAGAAAATGTGCTATATAAATGGCAGATTCTAAAATATTAAGCCCAGAAAGTACTTTATTACTTTACTTCTGTGGTAGGAATTTATGGCCTCAAGTTACCACCAAAATTTTCAAAAATTAAGTTCTTATTTGTACTGATTTTTGTCTCAAACTTCACCAGATCCTTAAAAACCAGGAGGTTTTTAGCTGCTTTGCAGTATTTATGAAATATGAGGCAGCTTCTAAGCTGGAAGAGAAAGCAAACTAACAGAGCCAAAGAAATCTTCTGGAAAGAATGTTCTGTGGTGTTCTTCATCTGAAGCACTAAATAGAAAGTATGCATTCAGATGTTTCTTTCAAGAAACACCTACTTAGTTTGGTAACTAAGCTGCCAGATTCACTGTAGTTCATAATATTTACTTAATCTCCTCCATTTGCTTTTGTGGGAAGTATCACCCATTTTTACATGAAAATAAGTTAGATTTAGAAATAGCAAATGACCAGTTTTCGTATTATAAGGCCTAAATAAAATAACAAGATCACCTAATATGATGGCATATATTTGCAGAAGTTAGTCAATGGAAAGATCAAAATCTATTGAAAAATTATTTCAAAGAAATTTGCAATGAAATCAATAAAGTGGGAATCAAAGTATATGCCAGCCATCATTGACCAGACGAAGACTCAAAGGGGCCATTAAATGCCTTTATTTATAAAAGAAATTATTAAATAAAACCTATTTTATATATAAAACTATATATAACTATAGAGATATATATAAAAGAGATACACAGTGTGCCATTTCCTGAAGGGTCAGTTTGCCATGATCAAGATGCTTAGTGAAGGGAGTTTGGGGGAGAATGTATACCTGTATAAGTATGGCTGAGTTCCATTGCTGTGCATGTGAAACTATCACAACATTGTTAATCGGCTACACTCCAACATAAAAAGTTAAAGAAATGCTTAATGAAGATGAGGAGGTATAAGCAGGATGAAAAAAATCTCTAAAATATTGATCTCATTTCAGAAAATACTGGCACCATGGAAGACTAAGCCGTGGACTGGAATACATTCTAGTTGCAACCTGACAGAAAGTCAGGTATCCTCCCCAGCTCTTAAACAAGAGAGCATTAATTCAACCATTCAACAGATGAGACAGAGGGTCTGTCTCTTTCCTGTGAGGAATATGCATGGTATACAGTCTCTGCCTCTTCTGCCTCTCAAAATTTTAAAATCTAAAAATTAAAAAAATGTAAAATTAAGGCTACAAGAGTTAAATATAAAACAACAGTTCAAGAGTTATCACAAAGCAATGTGTTACTATTTACAAAGCATTTGCATAATCATGACCTTTGTCTTTCTTTTGGAAAAGGATGTGTGAAATCAGTTCTTTTTATAGTTAATGCCAAGCTTTGCATTATTGTGCTTGCACTACAATAAGTATTAGCTTATTACAATATGAAATTCAGAGCATAACCAGGCTCGATGACACACATAATTCAATAAAAAGAAAGAAATCCTTTGAGTCATAAAAACCCTACAAAGGATTCATATTTCTTTTGGCGAGATGAATTTTCAGAAGGTTTAACAGGGAAGTACAAAATTGATTTTGAATAAAAACAACAAATATTTTAATGAAGTGATTAAGTGCTAATCACTGAGGAAATAGATGATTCAGCATTCCTGAAGATTAGCCTAAGCACTTGGCTGCCTGGGGCTAGCAAGGAAAATGAATCTCAACAGAGCCAAGCATTTGGGCTCATCCCTTCATCCTCCCAATTGGCTTCTCCCCCAGGGTGAATAGCCTTTAGCGAATAGCCTTTCCTCCCTACAATACCCTTATTCTCTTCCAAACTTTCTCCCCACTCCTCCTCCAAAGCTGCTCTCAAAATGATGGCCTCCACGTGGCTGCATCCAACGATCAGTTCTTGGTCATCACACTCGTCCTCCCAGCAGCCTTGATTGCAGTGGACCACTCCATCCTTTAATACCCTTCCTTCAGTTGGCAGTACCTCCACATGGCTCATCCTTTACTTCACTTGTTCCTTCCTAGTTCTTCCTCTTCTCCCTACTTCTGGGAGTTGGACTGATTCTGTCGTTGATCTTCTTATTTCCATTCATGCTCTACATAACCGCATCCAGTGCTTTGGTTCTAAACACCATGCTTGTATCTCCTTCTAAGAATGTATATCTCCAGCTCAAAACTTTCTCCAGAGCTCTAGACTTGCTCATCCAACTATCAACTTGAATATTCAAAGTTGATTGATTCCTTCACTTTGAAACTGAAATCCTGGTGTTCACCATCTCACACTCAAATCAGAACCTTCATCATCTCAGATGATTTAACTCCATCTTTTTAGCTTTTCAGGTCAAAACCCACTGTTCCCTAATCTGTCAGAAAATCAAGAGGATTCTGTTTTTAAATGAATTCAAAATCCAGCCACTTATTTCTAGTTTTACAGCTATCTTTCTCAACCAAGCCACCATCAGCTCTCATTCAGATTATCACAATAACCCCCAAACAGTCCTCCCTGGTGTTTTTGCTGCCCTGTGACATATTCTCAGAGGAGGGGTCAGAGTCAGACTTAATGTATGGATACCAAGGAGGGAAGGGGATAATGGGATGAGTGGGGAGATTAGAACTGACATATTTACACTATTGATACTATTGATATGCATAAAAGAGATAACTGATAAGAACCTACTGTATAGCTCAGAGAACTCTACTTAAAGCTCTGCGTGCATGCCAAGTCACTTCAGTAGTGCCTGACTCTTTGTGACCATATGGACTGTAGCCCACCAGGCTCCTCTGGCCACAGGATTCTCCAGGCAAGAATACTGGAGTGGGTTGACATTTCCTCCTCCAGGGCATCTTCTTGACCCAGGAATCGAACCCACATCTCTTATGTCTCCTACATCGTCAGGCAGGTTCTCTACCACTAGCACCACCTGGGAAGCCCACTCAGTGCTCTGAGGTGACCTAAATGGGAAGGAAATCCAAAAAAGAAGGGATATATTTATCTGTACAGCTGATTAGCTTTGTTGTACAGTAGTAGAACCTAACACAACATTGTAAAGCAACTATACTCCAATAAAAAAAGTTTTTTTTAAAGTCAGGTCATATCACTTCTCTGCCCAAATGACCCTGACATGACTGCACATTTCATGCAGAATAATAGCCCTCCACAAGGTCTCCAAGACCCAAGGCAATCAGACCTCCTGGTTACCTGTCTCTTTTTATCACCCACCATTCCCTCTCCACCTCACTGGGCTGCAGCCTCATGGCTTTCTTGCTGTTGATCGGGTTTCACCATCTCAACAAGACTAATGATGACAACTCTTTTAATGAAGGGATGTCTTCTGCCACCCATCCGTTAGCTTTCCTTGTGATTTATTTATTTTTTTTTTTACCCACATTTCTCATCTTCCAACATATTTTAAAATATAAGTATGTTAATTTTTACTGTCCTTTTCTTTCAGGGATCTCTGTTTTGCTCAATGGGATAACTCAGCACTTAAGACAGTGCTTAAGACAAATATGGATTTAATTAATACCTGAGAAAAAAGTGAATAATGGGCTCAGCACTTCCCAGGAGTTACCCTCAATTCCTCACTTTCCTTAACACCCACCCAATCCATGAGAAAAAGCCTGCCATTCACCACTTTGATTTATATTTGGGGATAAATCACTTCTCATACCCACCTCCTCACCATTGCTGTGACAGCAGTCACCATCACCTGTGCTTAGCACTGGCCCAGTGACCTTCCACTTGGCTTCCCCACTTCCACCTTTGTTCTCCTCTATTTTCCATCTTCAACAACACAGTCAAAGAGACTTATAAAATTCTCCATCATCTAATGTCGTTTTTCACAGAATCATTCAGTGATTCCCATCACATTTAAAATCCAGATGCTAACCTCACTTATTGAGGCTCCTCTTCATCTGGACCCTGTCTATGCCCTAAATGTGTTTTTGTGTTTTTTTTTCCTCTCTCTGCTTCCTCACTTTACTCCAGGAACATTGACTTTCTAGATGATCTTCAAATAAGCAAAATTTAGTTCCATGTTAGAACATTTGTACTTGTCTTTCCTTCTTTTTTTAAATAGCTTAGATAGATAGATAGATATTTGGCTGTGCCAGGTCTTTGTTGCAGCATGGGGTATCTTTAGTTGTGTGTGGCATATGGAATCTAGTTCCATGACTAGGGATCAAACCAGGGCCCCCTGCATTGGGAGTTTGGAGTCTTAGCCACTGTACCACCAGGGAAGTACCTGTTCTTCCTTCTGACTCTTCTTCCAGATTCCAGACTTTCTCATGTTTCACTCTATCCTTCCACTGAAGTCTCCCCTTAAATGTTAGAGCCTCAAAGCCTGCCCTGACCACCCTATGTAAAAGAATCCCTTCACCTGCTTTCAATATTTCCCTTCCACTTGCTTTATTTTTCTTCATAATGTGCATTATATCTGGAAATATTATAATATATGTGTATACTATATATTTGTTTATTGACTTCTTCCTCTAAAATATAATCTCCATAAAACCAGGGACTTTGTTGTGCTAGCTGCTCCATCTCTGGTGCCTAGAACAGTCCTGATATATGGCAGGAAACTCAACAAATATTTACTGAGTGAATGAGTGAACGAATTATCCAGAGAACTTACTCTAATCCTTGAGCTGGATAAAGTAACAAATAGAAATATATTCCAACCCATTTGTTTTTAATGTTAACAAGTACTAAATTCCATTCAATAGATTGAGCTTTGGTGACCAGGACAAAACATGAGGTCACACAAAGAAACCCATACTATTTTTTGGCTCCAGATTGTAGACAGACATAATAAAGTTTTAGCCATAAACATTGCTACATCTCTTTGTGAAGATCTGTGACTTCTTTCTAAATGGAATAACTCTACTCTGCAAAATTGAAAAGGGTTTTATTCTCTCCTATTTGGCTATTATTTCATGTAGAAACTCAACTATGTACGTTAATTGCTGAAACAAGAATGAATAATCCCAGAACAAGGCTTTGGTTGAGATTAGAGTCACAATTCATAATTGCTTGGATACAGTCCCATTATCCAGATGCTCAAACCAAAGGAATTCTCTTTGAGGTTTCTCCTGCTGCGCATTTTTGCATCACAGGCAATGCTTTGCTGAGTATTTATGGCTAAAGTAGACAGACCCACTCCTAAACACTTAGTAAAATTTTATCTCTAAAGCTTCAATGTGTTATTTCCTGTAACTTTATCATCCATTGACCTAGGTCATAACCAGAAAAAACAGTGATAAGGAGAAAAAAGTAAAAGAAAAAATAGGTACTGATATAACAGATGATTGCTACTGTTGATTTTTTCCTATTTTGGATTTGAGTTTTGACTGTGTTGTCATAAGTGTTGATTTCTGATAAAGATTCATCAAATGTTGACTTTCTTTCCTCAGATTTTGTCTAAGTGGTAACCATGTGGAAATAATTACAAAGTACCATTATCCATACATGAGTTGTTTTATTAGCAGAATGCAGAAACATCTTTGAGAATTGGCTAAAACCTGAACAGTGGTGTATGCAGTAATCCCCGAGCTATTTGCTAAATATTTGAGCAAAGAGAGCATTGTTTACTTAGTTCCTGTCAGCTCCCATGGGCATTCTTGGAATGAGGCGGTAGGTTTTCTGTTTGGTTGTAAGGAAGGCCACAGTGAGAAAATCATCAGCTTGAGCCTAAGAAGCTACACCATCATTCTGGGCATGAACCTTTCTCTGACTCTTCACCTGTATCTAATGACATCCCCAGCCCCATGCTGCTACAGCATGACCTTTGCTTTTGCCGGTTCACCCTTCATATGCAGGCACTGAACCATTCATCCTAAAATGACTTTTTTTTTTTTTAACTGCTGGAGGCAATGGGCTCTGCTGGCCCAGGAATTTGAAAAACTCTAAGGTCATGTGTTTCAGAGTAAAATAGACTTCCCATCGCTGGAGCCAGGAGGTCCCAGGCTTATTTCTGATTTATCCCTCCTACATTTTCATCTGTAAACACCCACCTCCAAGTTCAAAATGTCAGAGGGAAAATTTTTCTCCTGCAGTTCCTCTTCGAGTCTTTCTTAACTCTACCGCCAAAGATAATCAGAGGTGTCAGTAGAATGAACATTAAGGATGGATGAAACTTAGAGGTTTTCTAATCTATTGCCCTTCCTCAAGCAGGATCACACCTTAATGATCTCAATAGAATGATGGTTGGGTACCAAAAGAGCCAGATGGCAATTTAAGACACCACACTCCAGTACTCTTGCCTGGAAAATCCCATGGACGGAGGAGCCTGCATATCCTGCAGTCCATGGGGTTGCTAAGAGTCAGCATGACTGAGCGACTTCACTTTCGCTTTTCACTTTCATGCACTGGAGAAGGAAATGGCAACCCACTCCAGTGTTCTTGCCCGGAGAATCTCAGGAACAGGGAGCCTGGTGGGCTGCCATCTATGGGGTCGCACAGAGTCAGACATGACTAAAGCAACTTAGCAGCATCCTGAGCTATCCAACCTAACTGTTTTACAGTCAGGACCTGTCCTTTCTCAAGTCATGCTCCTCAGGAAAGATAAAGTCACAATACTTTTCAAGGAAAAAAAAAAAAATCCTTGAACAATATACTCAACAGCATACTCTGTTGTATTGTCTTAACTTGTTATCATTTAACATCAGAAGTATTCACTAAAAAAGAGTGGATATATTTGTGTGTTCTAGTAGCTCAGCTGGTAAAGAATCCTCCTGCAATGCTGGAGACCCCAGTTTGATTCCTGGATTGGAGAGTTCCACTGGAGAAGGGATAGGCTAACCACTCCAGCATTCTTGGGCTTCCCTGGTGGCTCAGCTCGTAAAGAATCCACCTGAAATGTGGGAGACCTGGGTTCAATCCCTGGCTTGGGAAGATCCCCTGAAGAAGGGAACGCTACCCACTCCAGTATTCTGGCCTAGAAAATTCCATGGACAGTTTAGTCCATGGGGTCACAAAGAGTCAGACACGACTGAGTGACTTTCATATATATATGTATATGTATAACTGATTTATATAATAAATGATTTATATCATATGATTTATATCATATATATGTGTGTGTATATATATATATATAACTGATTTACTTTGCTGTACAACTGAAAATAATGCAGTATTGTAAATCAACTATACTACAATAAAAATTTTTTAAAAACCAAGACCTAAATACATGTATATACATGCATATATATATATACATACACAACAGAATTCTCCTCAGCCATAAAAAAAAAGAAATGTTGCTGTTTACAACAACATGGATTAGCTTTGATAATATTATGCTAAGTGCAAATATCATATGATCTCACTCATTTATGAAATATAAAAAACTGAACAAAGTCATACAGAGAACAGAGCAGTGGGGAAGGGGTGGGAGGGGAGGGTGAAATAAGTAAAGGAGGTCACTGTATGGTGATGTGTAGAAACTAAATTTGGGGTGGTGAGCACTGTGTAGTGTGTATGGAAGTAGAAATATAATGTTGTGCACATGAGACTCAAATGATGTTGTAAACCAGTGTTACTTGAGTAAAACATTAGAAATTAAGAGTATGCAGTGTGAAAACTGTTTTAAAACAAACTCAAGTTTCTGTGTTTGGAACAAGGATCTTTCATTACATAGCGGCAACTTAAAACTTTTGTAATCCAGTGTCCTTGAAGAGTTTTTAGTGAAAATGTGTAAATAGAAGAGGTCTGTTGAGCAGAAGCATCAGGGAGATTACAGGACAGTTTATAGATCAGGACCTTTGCTACTGAGATTTCTAATTTATTTTTCAAAAAACAGAAAGAATGAAATTTATATCAATATTTCTAACACTAGTGGGTTATTTTTGGCTATCTTATTTTTAATAATTTAATGGTTTAAAAGTAAATATAGACATGCACAAATATATGGGAAAAATTATTTTAACTTAAATACCAAATAACTTTTTAATTTTAAAGCCATTATTTGAATGGAGACCAGTTAGTTTCCAGGGAATGAAATATAGGGAGAAAAGCTAATTAAGTTATTTGATTACAACCTCAGTTCGGTTCAGTTCAGTCGCTCAGTCATGTCTGTCTCTTTGCAACCCCATGAATCGCAGCACGCCAGGCCTCCTTGTCCATCACCAACTCCGGAGTTCACTCAGATTCACGTCCATCGAGTCAGTGATGCCATCCAGCCATCTCATCTTCTGTCATCCCCTTCTCCTCTTGCCCCCAATCCCTCCCAGCATCAGAGTCTTTTCCAATGAGTCAACTCTTCACATGAGGTGGCCAAAGGACTAGAGTTTCAGCTTTAGCATCATTCCTTCCAAAGATCACCCAGGGTTGATCTCCTTCAGAATGGACTGGTTGGATCTTCTTGCAGTCCAAGGGACTCTCAAGAGTCTTCTCCAACACCACAGTTCAAAAGCATCAATTCTTTGGCACTCAGCCTTCTTCACAGTCCAACTTTCACATCCATACTTGACTACTGGAAAAACCATAGCCTTGACTAGACGGACCTTAGTCGGCAAAGGATTCTTCAAATAATAATACATAATAAATGCTTTTCAAGGTTTTAGAAATCACAGTCCACTTGATTATAATTTATTTAAATTTAATTTTAATAAATTTTTCTTCTTTTTCTGGCTCTAATATTCAGAATTACATGAACTTGTGTGCTTAGTCTCTCGGTCGTGTCCAACTCTTTGTAACCAGTGTTTCTTTGTCCATGGAATTTTCCAAGCAAGAACACTGGAG
Organism: Ovis aries; assembly: GCF_016772045.2. NCBI lineage: Eukaryota > Metazoa > Chordata > Mammalia > Artiodactyla > Bovidae > Ovis > Ovis aries. Next base: position 21,364,745 of record NC_056066.1, read on the forward strand.
TGGGTAGCCATTTCCTTCTCCAGGGAATCTTCCAGACCCAGAGATCAAATTTGCGTCTCCTGCATTGGCAGGTGGATTCTTTACCACTGTGCCACCTGGGAAGCCCTATATTAACTTACAAAGATTTATTCTTTCTCTTCTCATGTCATATCCATTTAAAAAATGAGCTACTTATGTTAGTAAAACTCTGGGAGGATTAAAATTAAGAACAGAATTTTGCAATCAATCCTCTTGTTAACAAGGAACACCATACCACTTAAAACCTAAATGAAATTTGCATAAAGTGGATTTTCTTCCACTTCTGAAAGACTTGGTTATTTTGCCTAGCTGCCCTATAAGCTGATTGGGTTTAAAGCCTAATAATTTTATTAGATATATTATAGTGTTGATTCCGCTGGATCAATTTTCCTGAAAAAAATTATATTCCTTTTAAAATATGAATATTCATGTTTTCTTTAATTTACAGGAAATTTTCTTAAATGTCAGATTAAAATATATAATTAAAAGTTCTCTTTTCATGCTATTCTGCTAATCTGTATTTTATATTCACATTATAACTCACTGGCAGAATTTAATATTTGGGAATGTCTATATTGTATAACAGGAAATTAAAAGACGCTTATTCCTTGGAAGTAAAGTTATGACCAACCTAGACAGCATATTCAAAAGCAGAGACATTACTTTGCCAACAAAGGTCCGTCTAGTCAAGGCTGTGGTTTTTCCAGTGGTCACGTATGGATGTGAAAGTTGGACTGTGAAGAAAGCTGAGCGCCAAAGAATTGATGTTTTGAACTGTGGTGTTGGAGAAGACTCTTGAGAGTCCCTTGAACTGCAAGGAGATCCAACCAGTCCATTCTGAAGGAGATCAGTATGGATGTTCACTGGAAGGACTGATGCTGAAGCTGAAATTCCAATCCTTTGGCCACCTCATGTGAAGAGTTGACTCATTGGAAAAGACTCTGATGCTGGGAGGGATTGAGGGCAGGAGAAGAAGGGGACGACAGAGGATGAGATGGCTGGATGGCATCACTGACTCAATGGACATGAGTTTGAGTGAACTCCGGGAGTTGGTGATGGACAGGGAGGCCTGGCGTGCTGTGATTCATGGGGTCACTAAGATTCGGACATGACTGAGCAACTGAACTGAACTGACTGATATTGTATGAGGTTTCATCCAAGCTGCTTTACATATGCTATTATATAAACATATATGTTACCTATTTGTAAGCCCATGACATAGGCGTTAATATTCCCATTTTTATAGATGATGACTAAGATTCAGAACTAGTAAGTGTCAGAACTGGGACTTGAATCATGTCTTTTCCTTCTGCAAACCATATATTTTCCTGTACATCATCTTTATAGTATCTAAGGGGAAGCTTATGGTATATAGTCTTCTCAATTCAGTCTAGTATGAAATGAAATTGCTGCTTGCCAGAGTCCAGCTCCAGCAGCCAAGGAATAAGCCTGAAGGGGTGAGCAGTGTCGGTGGACGATGATGTAGCCTCTGACTCATATTAGGGAACTACATGTTTATTTCAAGCTTCAGATTCTCTTTTATACTTTGACAAAAGCATTAGTTCAGAGGTTTTTTTAGTTTCCCCCACCCAGATTTACTGTACTTAACTTGTGATCACATTGAAACTCATGCTATCCCTGTTTATTTCTTATCTAAATACTGTTTGCCCCTAGCATCTTAAGATCACTATCTCCTAAAAAGTCTTCTAGCTATTCTTAATTATTCCTAAACCCTAAACTCAGCAATCTTCTTTTGCCTGTAAATATTTCCCTCACAAACAGGTCTCAGATAACAATCCTTCCCATGGCTTCAAGCTGGGGCCTAGTGTTCATCCAGGGACATTCTTTCTAAAGATCCTTGAGCAAATGTCAATGGTTATTTCATAGATTATTTTCTGTGCACAACTGTAGATGGCTTTGTGCTTTCTCATGCTTCTCTCAAGCATCTTAACATTCTTTCCAGACAGAAAGGAAAGAACAAGTCAGAATCACAAGGCCTAACTCCTTCATCCTGGGGCCGTGCCTGCGAGATGAGGAGAGGGGGTTGGTGCCATGCCTCCATTTTGTCACTAATGCCTAACACAGCTCCCGACAGCTGCTTCCATGTTTGGACATATCACAGACGTTTTTTAGTCTCTTTGTGTATGACTCAGAATTGGAGTACTTATCTAGCTTGAGACTAGGGTGATGGTAAAATAGAGAAATTAAAAATCACCTTTTTTTTTTTTTTAATGAGGTAACTCTCAGTTCAGTTCAGTCGCTCAGTGGTGTCCAACTCTTTGCAACCCCATGAATCGCAGCACATCAGACTTCCTGTCCATCACCAACTCCCAGAGCCCACCCAAACCCATGCCCATTGAGTCAATGATGCCATCCATCCATCTCATCCTCTGTCATCCCCTTCTCCTCCTGCCCTCAATCCTTCCCAGCATGAGGGTCTTTTCCAATGAGTCAACTCTTTGCATGCGGTAGCCAAAGGATTGAAGTTTAAGCTTCAGCATCAGTCCTTCCAATGAACACCCAGACTGACCTCCTTTAGGATGGACTGGTTGGATCTTCTTGCAGTCCAAGGGACTCTCAAGAGTCTTCTCCAACACCACAGTTCAAAAGCATCAATTCTACGGTGCTCAGCTTTCTTCACAGTCCAACATTCACATCCATACATGACCACTGGAAAAGCCATAGCCTTGACTAGATGGACCTTTGTTGGCAAAGTAATGTCTCTGCTTTTGAATATGCTGTCTAGGCTGGTAATAACTTTCCTTCCAAGGAATAAGTGTCTTTTAATTTCATGGCTGCAATCACCATCTACAGTGATTTTGGAGCCCCCAAAAATAAAGTCTGACACTGTTTCCCCATCTATTTGCCATGAAGTGATGGGACCAGATGCCATGATCTTCGTTTTCTGAATGTGCTTTAAGCCAGCTTTTTCACTATCATCAACGAGTTTTTTAGTTCCTCTTCACTTTCTGCCATATTGATATTTCTCCCAGCAATCTTGATTCCAGCTTGTGCTTCATCCAGCCCAGTATTTCTCATGATGTACTCTGCATAGATGTTAAATAAGCAGGGTGACAATACACAGCCTTGACATACTCCTTTTCCTATTTGGAACCAGTCTGTTGTTCCCTGTCCAGTTCTAACTGTCACTTCCTGACCTGCATATAGGTTTCTCAACAGGCAGGTCAGGTGGTCTGTATTCCCATCTCTTTCAGAATTTTCCACAGTTTATTGTGATCCACACAGTCAAAAGCTTTGGCATAGTCAATAAAGCAGAAATAGATGTTTTTCTGGAACTGTCTTCTTTTTTTCATGATCCAGCAGATGTTGGCATTTTGATCTCTGGTTCCTCTGCCTTTCCTAAAACAAGCTTGAACATCTGGAAGTTCACAGTTGACATATTGCTGAACCCTGGCTTGGAGAATTTTGAGCATTACTTTACTAGCGTGTAAGATGAGTGCAACTGTGCAGTAGTTTGAGCATTCCTTGGCATTGCCTTTCTTTGGGATTGGAATGAAAACTGACCTTTTCCAGTCCTGTGGCCACTGCTGAGTTTTCCAAATTTGCTGGCATATTGAGTGCAGCACTTTCATAGCATCATCTTTCAGGATTTGAAAGAGCTCAACTGGAATTCTATCACCTCCACTAGCTTTGTTTGGAGTAATGCTTTCTAAGGCCCACTTGACTTCACATTCCAGGACATCTGGCTCTAGATGAGTGATCACACCATCGTCGTTATCTGGGTCTTGAAGATCTTGAAGTTCTTCTGTGTATTCTTGCCACCTGTTAATATCTTCTGCTTCTGTTAGGTCCATACCATTACTGTCCTTTATCGAGCCCTTCTTTGCGTGAAATGTTCCCTTGGTGTCTCCAATTTTCTTAAAGAGATCTCTAGTCTTTCCCATTCTGTTGTTTTCCTCTATTTCTTTGCATTGAACGCTAAAGAAGGCTTTCTTATCTCTTCTTGCTATTCTTTGGAACTCTGCATTCAGATGCTTATGTCTTCCCTTTTCTCCTTTGCTTTTCACTTCTCTTCTTTTCACAGCTATTTGTAAGGCCTCTTCAGATAGCCATTTTGCTTTTTGCATTTCTTTTCCATGGGGATGGTCTTGATCCCTGTCTCCTGTATAATGTCATGAACTGCAGTCCATAGTTCATCAGGCACTCTATCTATCAGATCTAGTCCCTTAAATCTATTTCTCACTTCCACTGTACAAGGGATTTGATTTAGGTCATACCTGAATGGTCTAGTGGTTTTCCGTACTTTCTTCAATTTAAGTCTGAATTTGGCAATAAGGAGTTCATGATCTGAGCCACAGTCAGCTCCCGGTCTTGTTTTTGCTAACTGTATAGAGCTTCTCTGATGCCGGGAGCCAGCGTGAGGAATTCCACCCATAGCAAAGGTCATGAGGAAGGGGGCTTTGGCATACGCAAAGGCGGGATCGAGCCTCAGGAAACCCCTGTTCCCAAGCATCTACCCCCAAAACCAGAGTCTGCCTACTTTACTGCTTTATGCTCTCACCTACACCTCTGACTTTATGGGGGGCCATCCCCCACCACGTCTTTTGGAGAAGGAGTTAACCTACAGCTCCAGTGAATAAAAATTCCTAGGCGTGACAAGGGTGTCTCAGGTCAAACCTCTCTGCTGGCAGACTAGCTTGTATGACAAGATTATCCACACTTTTGCTACTATGTACATGATTGTTTACAACCTCTCAACCATAAATAGCACAGAGAGTTTGGAGTATTTTGAAAGTCTTAGTTAGCATTGGGTTTTTCTAAAGATAAAAATCATGTTAGTGAAGGGTTTTTCATTTATTGGGCCAATATTTGCTGCTAAATCCCCTGCCCTTATACATGTTAATGAATATATGACTAGCATATAGGAGAAATAAGTATTAACCTTTAAGATTAATCATGTTAAACCTTAGGCTAAGTAAATTCCTTTCTTAATTGTAACCCACTACACCCTCACCCTATAGGAATGCAACTTTATCTGGTACCTTCAGAGGGTAGTGCCTGGTTTAAGAAAAATCACCCTGGGAAAATAAGTTTCTGGTTGACTGACCGTTATCAGTAAAGAAAGGATCATAAAATGTCAGCAGACCTCATGGCCAGAAGATGATGTAAAACCCCTAAGACCTTTTTGTATACATTTATATGAAGCACCTGATTTTGATAAAGGTCAGGACTGCTGACCGCCATGCGACTTTAAAATTTCCATTTGTCTCTATGTGTAACAAAAGGTATATAAGCAAACCTGAAAATAAAGGAAATGGATCAGTTTCTGGAAAGACTGATTTCCCCGTGTCTCTTTTTCTTGTTCTCCATTTTTCTGGCTGAATTCCCATCTGGAGCGTGGGTACTCACCAAGCCTGCTAATTTTGCCCTGGCTTCTAAGATCACGAGAGGGAGCCCAAGGCGGGGCACCCTCCGCTATTCAAGTGGGCACTGGTGGCCTACGTAGGTGGTGCAAATCTCTTGTCTTGAGATTTTATTGGTACCCCACGTAAACCAAGTTATTCAGCCTCTTTTCCTCCACTAGTATTTTCCTACTACACTATTTCTTTCTAATCTCCCTCCATATCTTTAATTAAGCAATTATTTCCTATGACGCTGACTCCATCCCCGCTTCGAATTACCCTAGATCCACCAGGGCTGGACCCCAGCACGTGGCGCCTGAACAAAATATAATCAATCTGATTTCGGTGTTGACCATCTGGTGATGTCCATGTGTAGAGTCTTCTCTTGCGTTGTTGGAGGAGGGTGTTTGCTATGACCAATGCGTTCTCTTGGCAAAACTCTATTAGCCTTTGCCCTGCTTCATTCTGTACTCCAAGGCCAAATTTGCCTGTTACTCCAAGTGTTTCTTGACTTCCTACTTTTGCATTCCAAGAGGAGCTACTGAGAGGAGCTACCCCACACCCGAGGTCAGGGGTGGCAGCCAAGAGGAGCTACCACATGTCCAAGAAGCTGTGGCTGCGCTGGCACAGAAGGGCCAAGAGGAGCTACTCTACGTTCAAGGTCAGGAGGAGTGGCTGTAAGGAGATGCCCCTCCTCCAAGGTAAGGAGCAGTGCTGCACTTTGCTGGAACAGCCTTGAAGAGATACCCTATGTCCAAGCTAAGAGAAACCAAAGTAAGACAGTAGGTGTTGCGAGAGGGCATCAGAGGGTAGACACACTGAAACCATAATCACAGAAAACTACCCAATCTGATCACACAGACCACAGCCTTGTCTATCTCAGTGAAACTAAGCCATGCCATATGGGGCCACCCAAGACAGACGGGTCATGGAGGAGAGGTCTGACAGAATGTGGTCCACTGGAGAAGGGAATGGCAAACCACTTCAGTATTCTTGCCTTGAGAACCCCATGAACAGTATGAAAAGGCAAAATGATAGGATACTGAAAGAGGAACTCCCCGGGTCAGTAGGTGCCCAATATGCTACTGGAGATCAGTGGGGAAATAACTCCAGAAAGAATGAAGGGATGGAGCCAAAGCAAAAAAAATACCCACTTGTGGATGTGACTGGTGATAGAAGCAAGGTCTGATGCTGTGAAGAGCAATATTGCACAGGAACCTGGAATGTCAGGTCCATGAATCGAGGCAAGTTAGAAGTGGTCAAACAGGAGATGGCAAGAGTGAACATAGACATTCTAGGAATCAGTGAACTAAGATGGGCTGGAATGGGTGAATTTAACTCAGATGACCATTATATCTACTACTGTGGGCAGGAATCCCTTAGAAGAAATGGAGTAGCCATCATGGTCAACAAAAGAGTCCAAAATGCAGTACTTGGATGCAATCTCAAAAACGACAGAATGATCTCTGTTTGTTTCCAAGGCAAACCATTCAATATCACGTTAATCCAAGCCCATGCCCCAACCAGTAACACTAAAGAAGCTGAAGTTGAATGGTTCTATGAAGACCTACAAGATCTTTCAGAACTAACACCAAAAAAAGATGTCCTTTTCATTATAGGAGTGGTAACTGTAAAACCCATTAATTCATTGGTGAAGTAAAGAAAATAAAAAATAATACCTAGCCTTCCAGCTTGAGCAATTTGGTAGATAGTAATGAATTTTACTGTGACAGATAGAACTAGAATAAAGTAGGTTTGGTACAGGGGAAATATCACGGATTTCATTTGGGGCTCATTAAGTTTAAAAACCCTATTAGACATCTACATGAAAATATTGGGAGGCAGTGGCAACAGAAGTTTCAACTGGGAGTAAATTTGGGAGATTTTAGCATATAAGTGATATTTGAAGCCAAGAAGAATGGCTGTAATGAACAAGGGAAAGTAATGAATTTGGTCTAAATTGTACATACCACCTGGTGCCAAGGTCTTTACCCTTTTATAATGTTGATTTGCTTTCCAAATGTCTTCCTTGGTGGCAACTAACTGGGGGGTTTACCATTTCTTCATTTCACTTCTGCTACATACTTTAGACAACAAATCTCCTAACAAATGGGTTATTCCTCATTTTTCTAATGCCAATGTCTTATCGTTTTCTTTTTTCTTCAGTGAAGAATATATGGTTTATTTTATATTGCATTAAATAACAATCTAACATGAATTCTCTATTGCAGCATTGTTGTAAGAGCTTTATAATTTATTCATTTATTTAACTTTTATTTTGTCCAGGCTGCATGGCATGGGGGAGGTACGCACAATCTTAGTTCCCCAACCAGCCCCCTGCAGGGGAAGTGTAGAGTCTAAACCACTGGACTGCCAGGGAAGTCTCTCTCTGTGTATTTATTCATTAAATTCTCACAGCAATTCTTGAATATAGAAACAATTACTATTCCCAGTTTATAGATGAAGAAACTTAGGCTTAAAAAGGTTGTATAACCTGCCCAAAATCTAATTGTTTAGAAGTGCTAAAGCCAGAACCCACTTATAGAACCAGTGACTTTTATGTGTTTTTTTTTTTTTTTTTTAACTAGGGGGATTATTTTTTATATTGTATCAGGTAGCACTCCACAGTCACAAAAGAAGAAAGAAGAGGCCAAGCTTAGAGACTCCATGACTCAGCACCTTTCTTCTTCCATCTGTTTCCCCTCTCCCTCCCTCGAGTAGCTTCCATGGAAACCTAGAGTTCATTGACCTAATATCTAAATGTCATTCCTGCTCATGTAATCACATTTAATCTTTTGATTTCTGGTTCGCAATCATATCATATCCAATTTAGCATGAATTCTTTCTATTCCAAATATCTTATATTTGTATTTATAATTGTCCCTGGCCATCTCTGTGCAAAGTTAGGTATTTTTCGAAATGTCTGCATTCTGATTTTTTTCTACATTCTTAGTAGGACTGAGATGAAACTAATTTGAGTGAAAATTGCTCAGAATTAGTCATTTCCTTTTCTAGTAAGCAGTATTCACTAGAGCTTGTCGATTTCTCTTCTAAACAAAGTGTATTTACCTCTCTCTCTCATTTTATAGTTATCATATTGTCATCATAATATATAATAATAAAAGCTATTTCAGAATTACAAGATTCTTTATAAAGATTTTATTGAGTATATTTTGCTGTTTGGGGGCTTCCCTGGTGACTCAGTGGTAAAGAATCCACCTGTCAATGAGGAGACATGGGTTCAATTCCCAGTCCAGGAAGATCCCACAACTAAGCCCGTGTACCACAACTACTGAGCCTATGCTCTAGAGCTCATGCTCTGCAACAAGAGAGGAGATAGTTGCTTAGTCATGTCCGACTCTTTGCGACTCCTCTGTCCATGTAATTCTCCAGGAAAGAATACTGGAGTGGATTGCCATTCCCTTCTCCAGGGGATCTTCCTGACCCATAGATCGAACCTGGATCTCCCGCACTGTGGGCAGATTCTTTACCTAAGAACCACCAGGAAAGCTGTAATGAGAAGCCTGCACACTGAAAATAGAGAGTAGCCCCCGCTCACTGCAACTAGAGAAAGTTTGAGTGCAGCAATGAAGACCCAGCGCAGCCATAAACAAATAAATCTTTATTTTGCTGTTGTTGGTCAGAGAGGAGTATTGAAAATTTTTACCAGGAAATTATTTTTCAGTGAAATGAATTATTGTTACTATTTCTGTAAGAAGAGAAAAGCATATTAATCCAAACATGTAGAAACCCATCCAAATCGGATAATATTGTTTAAAAGTAGAGGATATGTTGATGAATGGCAAAAACTACCACAATATTGTAAAGTAATCAGCCTCCAATTAAAATCAATTAACTAATTCTTAAAAATAGTAGAGGATATGTTAAAGTATCTATATTCTTAATTTCCTATCCTCAGAGATAACCAAAGAATAGCTGGAGTCATGTACTTACCTCTTACTCTTACTGATTCTCAGACCAGTACTGTGGACGGTGAACTTACACATTAGAATAAAGTACCATAGTCCTCCCAGCTCGGCCAAAAACAGAGAAGGCACTCTAACGTCTAGAGGAATTTACTGAACCATTTTGTCATTTCAATAAGAAGTAATACAACTAACAAGGCAGCCTCTCAGAGTACTAGCCTATTTTTTTCTTTCTTGGGGCTGAGCTTATTCAAATTCTTTAAACCAGGCTGATTTATTTTAAAGGGGACCCTCTCTGCTCACCTGTGATGAAGACTGTTGATTTCACCTTTCCAGGCTTGTCTTTATTCTGAGCACCAATAACCATGCTGGTTAAGGTGTCAATAAAACTTCCTAATAGTTAGGATTACTCCTAGAAGTTTGCCTATGAGAGGAAAACAGTTCTTTATATGACTTAATTCAAGCTATTTCCCTGAGATCTCACAGAAGATGTAATCATGTAAAGGGGCAAGAAATGTGAATCAATTAATTATCCAGTGCACATGCAACTCTGTCCGAAGCAGCAGTCAGCAAGTTTATTAGCTGCTCCTCACACACAATTGTATTGCCTTCGTTTTGTTAGCAGTTTGAGGGTAAAGAGGGATATTCAGCAGTCAAGAAAGAGAAAGTGAAAGTTGCTCCGTCATGTCCGAATTCTTTGCGACCCCGCAGACTATACAGTCCATGGAATTCTCCAGGCCGGAAAACTAGAGTGGGTAACCATTCCCTTCTCCAGGGGATCTTCACAACCCAGGGATGAAACTCAGGTCTCCCACACTGCAGGTGGGTTCTTTATCAGCTGAGCTACAAGAGGCAGTCATGGGTCAAAGCAAATTTGATAAGCTGAGTTTTAATCTCTTATCTGTGCAATTCTCAGGCTTCCCAGGTGGTGCTAGTGGTAAAGAGCCTGCTTGGAAATGTAGGAGACTTAAGAGATGCAGGTTAGATCCCTGGTTCAGGAAGATCCCCTGGAGAAGGCATGGCAACCTATGCCAGTATTCTTGCCTGGAGAACCCCATGGACAAAGGAGCTTTGTGGGCTACAGTCCATAGGGTCCCAAAGAGTTGGACTGGACTGAAGCTACTTAGTAAGCACACATGCATGGGCAATTCTCTCAAAATTTTCTAAAGACCTGCTGCTGTTGCTGCTTAGTTATTTCAGTGGTGTCTGACTCTGTTTGACCCTATGGACTGCAGCCTGCCAGGCTCCTCTGTCCATCGAATTCTCCAGGCAAGAGTACTGGAGTGGGTTGCTACGCCCTCCTCCAGGGCATTGTCCTGACCTGGGGATTGAACCCAGGTCTTCTGCACTGCACACAGATTCTTTACCAACTGAGCCACCAGGGAAGTCCTCTAAAGACCTAGGACAAATATTAATTTATCCTTTAGTATTTGAGGAAAGTTGCTTGTTGCTTTTTAAAAATTTATTTATTTATTTTAATTGGAGGCTAATTACTTTATAATATTGTAGTGGTTTTGGCCATACATTGACATGAATCAGCCATGGGTGTGCATGTGTTCCCCATCCTGAACCCCCCTTCCACCTCCCTCCCCTTCCCCTCCCTCTGGGTCATCCCAGTGCACCAGCCCTGAACACCCTGTCTCATGCATTAAACCTGGACTGGTGATCTGTTTCACATATGATAATATACATGTTTCAATGCTATTCTCTCAAATCATCCCACCCTAGCCTTCTCTCACAGAGTCCAAAAGAAACTGTTCTATACATCTGTGTCTCTTTTGCTGTCTAGCATACAGGGTTATCATTACCATCTTTCTAAATTCCATATACATGCGTTAGTATACTGTATTGGTGTTTTTCTTTCTGACTTACTTCGCTCTGTATAATAGGCTGCAGTTTCATCCACCTCATTAGAACTGATTCAAATGCATTATTTTTAATGGCTGAGTAATATTCCATTGTGTACATGTACCACCGTTTTCTTATCCATTAGTCTGCTGATGGACATCTAAGTTGCTTCCATGTCCTGGCTATTGTAAACAGTGCTGCGATGAACATTGGGGTACATGTGTATCTTTCAATTCTGGTTTCCTTGGTGTGTATGCCCAGCCATGGGATTGCTGTGTCATGGTGGCCCAGAGGTTAAAGCATCTGCCTGCAATGTGGGAGACCTGGGTTCGATCCCTGGGTTGGGAAGATCCCCTGGAGAAGGAAATGGCAACCCACTCCAGTATTCTTGCCTGGAGAATCCCATGGACAGAGGAGCTTGGTGGGCTACAGTCCACGGGTCACAAAGAGTCGGACACGACTGAGCGACTTCACTTTCACTTTTCACTTTCATGGCAGTTTTATTTCCAGTTTTTTTTGCTTTTATTTTGTATTTACTCTACTAATTGAGGTATGGTATGCATGCATCCTCAACTGTGTCTGACTCTTTTCAATCCCATGGATTGCAGCCCTTGAGTCTCCTCTGTCCATGGGTTTCTCCAGGCAAGAATACTGGAGCGGGTTGCCATTTCCTTTTCCAGGGGATCTTCCCAATCCAGGGATCAAACCCAGGCCTCTTGCATTGCAGGTAGATTCTTTCCCACCAAGCCACCAGTGTGAAAATGTTAGTTGTTCAGTTGTGCCTGACTCTTTGCGACCCCATGGACTGCAGTTTGCCAGGCTCCTCTGTCCTCAGGTTTTTCAAGGCAAGAATACTGGAGTGGGTTGCCATTTCCTTCTCCAGGGGATCTTTTCTGACCCAGGGATGGAAACTGCCTTTCTTGTATCTCCTGCCTTGCAGGCAGATTCTCTACCAACACTCACCACCTGGGAAGTCAATTGAGGTAACATGCTATCTAAAATAAAATAAAGCAGACCCTGAATTTTTATTCCCACCTTAGGTACATTTTTAATCAAAATGTTGCTCTTTTTTCATAAGGCTTTGGTAATTAGTAATTCCCTTTGTAAAAGAAAGGAAATAGTTTCAGAGATCTCAGATGTCAAAATAAGAGATTATGCTTCAACCAATTCTCCAGTAAATTCTCCTGTTCTCCTGCAAAGTATCTGACTAAGCATTGACAAGACATCCTTAGGGATACTCCAGGTGACTGGAATTTAGGTTCAAGGCCACACTGAAATAATAGTAATGGGAATTTAGGAGTGTGCTCACTTATGAAGACTCTAGCCCCAGAACTCTGACTTGAGGGAGCTTCCCAGGAATGTCTAAGAGGAACAGAAAACCCCCTAGTCACTAGAACTACAATAATATGTGGAAATAGCCAGGTCTATAACCAAAGCTCTTAGGATGATTGAACAAAGAAGAAAAGCTCTTCATTCATTCGTTTACTCATTCAACAAATATTTGTTAAGACGTTGCTAGATATCAAGTTTAAAAAAAAAAAAAACTTCAATCTATTGTCAAATGCTTTTAAGTGTATTTATGAGTCTGTGAGCTGGGAGATGTCCCATGGGACAATATGTACCAGTATCTCTTTCTTTTCCACCACAAGGAAAAATACACAGAAGGACTCTTTCATGGCTTCTGGCCAGCACAGCAGATCTGCTATGGCCCATTACAGAACTCAAAGACAACAGAGAGAGGTATCATTTTTTTCTGAAATGAGGGTATATAAGGGTATGCTGCCCCAGAGGGAAAGCCAGGTGCTGACTCTGTTGGTAGCACTGCAGGGTAGGCTATAGGAATGGCTATTGTCAACCCTGAAAAGATAAGGAATGTCGCCCAAATAACACCATTGTGCATTTAACAAAATATATTTTGCTAGATAGGAACTCAATGTAAACTATGATTCTGGAACTGACAGAAAAATTCTCCTACTCTTTCTCATGTTGTCATATACAATTTGTCAATAATGAAATTATTTCACTGTGACTTTGATGTTCATGTATCATCTCTGATTTTACAGTCCACTTTAAGAAGTTCCTTTAAATCACCAATATAGGAGGTGGGCAAATTCAGAAAAGATCTTAAAGCATAAGTCCCAGATGCTGTGTGAAAGCTTCCCCTAACCCTCTAAAGTTTTCTCTGGATTCACTGCTGTCCTTTCAACTTCTCTCTTGTGACCGTGGAATCCTTATGCCATGTTCATGGTCCCGATTAAGGAATTTCTGAACAAACCTCCATAACCATGAAAATCAACCATTGCAACTTGAAAATGTTTTCCATTTGCATCACTCCAGGGTAGCTAGTGAAAGTCCTTATACCTTTTGTTCCAAGTCACCTTGGGCCCAAAAGAAACCTGATTTGAGGGCAAACACCAGAGTTGGCTAGATCTCACTAGAGGTTTAAGGAGAGCAGCCTCACTCAGGCTTTTCATCTTCTTTCTCCTGCTCAAGGGAATGCCTGCCTTCCCCAGAGGGCAAAAATCATTCAAATCAAGAAATATGAACACAGATGTCAGTACCTGAATTTTCCTTCAGCCTTTATTACAAATAACCAAGGATTAGTAAAAATGAGCCATTTAAATGAAAAAAGTAGGTTTTGAAGCAAAGCCAAAAATATTATTCTCTTTGCTGATGTGTTCTGTTGGTTGTTAAAATTATTTCTCTCACTCCCACAGGGCTTCCCCCATAGCTCAGCTGGTAAAGAATCTGCCTGCAATGCAGGAGACCCTGGTTCGATTCCTGGGTCAGAAAGTTCCCTGGAGAAGGGATAATCTACCCACTCCAGTATTCTTAGGGTTGGATAATTCTATGGTGTCACAAAGACTCAGACACAACTGAGCAACTTTCACTTCACTTCACTCACATCCACAAACTCTCTCTAATGTAAGGAGACTGCCACATGAGATTAAATGTTAGAGTGATATATCTGACAGATAATTCTTCCAGAAAATAAGGGATACAAGTGTTATCAGAACAAAATAGAAAGAGAAAGAGAGTTAGCTTCCCTGGGAACACCAGCAAAAACATCATAAACACAGAGCATATGGCTTCTGCTCTTCCCTGCTTGTCACCCCAGGGGTACTGGTTGGACTGGGCAGTAGAGTGATTAGGTGTCTGATGTTAGGAATGAGGGAGGTGCATGCTCACATTTTAAGACTCTGGACAAAAATGTAATTTTTTTAATTATTAAGAGATATAAAAGTATATAGGCAAAGACTTCCCTGGTGGTCCAGTGGTTAAAACTTTGGCTTCCAATGCAGGGGGTGCAGGTTCGATTCCTGAGCAGAGAGTTAAGAACCTGCATGCCCCTTGGCCAAAACACCAAAACATAAAGCAGAAACAACACTGTAACAATTTCAATAAAGACTTTTAAAATAGTCCATGTCAAAAAATAAAGTCTTTTTTAAAAATTACATATCAAAGAAAGGATATAGACAAATACTTCACTATTTAGCTTGAGCACTGAATTTTCACAGTATCAGAGCACATAATACATTTGTCATTGTAGCTACAGATATCTGTTAAAAACAAACTCTCAAAATTCCATTTGAATTCATACACTCGACAAAAACAGTGACTTCTGGAAGAAAAATCTGCTCCCACATTTAATAAATACTTCATTTTGAACTGGTTAAATAACATCGTAAGTCTCAGGGTCCTCATTTGTAAAAAGGAAATAACAGTGCCCATCTCAGAGCATTATTTTGTGTGTTATATGTGCTAATCCGAAAAACAAATCTGTAGCTGAATGTCTAACAAAATAAGCCCCCCAAAATATTAGCACTACCTGAGAAAAGCATTAGTGACCAAACAAAATAGCCTGGAGGTGAAAGAATGAGAGAAGTCCTGCTTTAGAAAGACGGACATCAAATATTTAAAATCTGGATCGACTGAGAAGGGACATAACACAATTCATAAAAGCACACTCCAAAGAAGTGTAGACTGAAAATATGTTGGTGAAATGTATCAAAATGACAAATTTATGCACTAGAAATATATAATAGGCTATTAGGGAAAAACAGGGATGCATTGAGGCCTATGCATATTTATTTTCAGATTGTTAATGGACAAAAAAAATATGACCTCTTCTTAAATTCTTTTCCAGAACTACCGTTGGGAGTTGAGAGCTCACCGGATGCACAAGAGCAACATTTTTTGGTTCACTGATAAGAAATTGCATGAGGCAGAATTTCAGTGGAGAAAAGTTATAGTCATTTATTCATTAGGTCAGCAACCATTTACTGAGTGCTGTCTGTGCTTGCACTCAATGAAAGACACAGAAAATTGCAATACAAACAAACCAAAAAAGCTCCAAAAGCAGTGAACATAAGCAAATATGGCTCACTTGTTTCCATATGTTGGCCCTTATCAGTAGTGATTCAGTAAACATGTGTTTGCAGATATCATTTCAAGATACTAATTTCAATTATTTTGGATATATACAAAGAAGTGGGATTGCTAGATCATAGAGTACTTCTATTTTTAATTTTTTGAGAAATCTCCCTACTGTTTAAAGACTTACCTGGTGGTCCAGTGGTTAAGACTCCAAACTCCCAATGCAGGGGGCCTGGGTTTGATCCCTGGTGAGAGAACTAAATCCCACCTGCCACAGCTAAGACTCAGTGTTAAAAAGCAGAGACATTACTTTGCCAACAAAGTCCATATAGTCAAAGCTATGATTCTCCAGTAGTCATGTATGGATGTAAGAGCCAGACCATAAAGAAGGCTGAGTGCCAAAGAATTGATGCTTTTGAACTGTGGTGTTGGAGAAGACTCTTGAGAGTCCCTTGGACTGCAAAGAGATCAAACCAGTCAATCCTAAAGGAAACCAATCCTGAATATTCACTGGAAGGACTGATGCTGAAGCTCCAATACTTTGGCCACCTGATGTGAAGAGCTGACTCATTAGAAAAGACCCTGATTCTGGGAAAGATTGAGGGCGGGAGGAGAAGGGGCCAACAGAGGATGAGTTGGTTGGATGGCATCACTGACTCAACGGACATGAATTTGAGCAAGCTCTGGGAGTTGGTGAAGGACAGGGAAGCCTGGCATGCTGCAGTCCATGGGGTAGCAAAGAGTCGGACATGACTGAGCGACTGAACAGCAACAACTGTATTTTTTTCCACAGTGTCAGCACCAACAGTGTGAAAGAGTTCCAATTCTCCATGTGCTGACCAACATTGATTTTCTTTTCTTTTTGTATAATAGCCATCTTAACAGACGTGAGGTGATATCTCATTGTGGTTTGATTTGCATTTCCCTGATGATCAGTGATGGAGAGCATCTTTGCAAATACTTGTCAGCCATTTGCCTATCTTCACTGAAGAAATGTCTATTCAACAAAGAGAAACACAGAGTAGGATGGTGGTTGCCAAGTGACTGGGAGAAGGGGGGAATGGGCAGTTGTTGTTCAAGGGGAACAAAGTTCCATTTCAGCAAGATGAGTGAGTTCCAGACATCTACTGCACAACCTTGTGCCCGTAGTTAACATGTTGTGCACTTAAACGTTTGTTATGGGGATAAATCTCAAGTTAAATGAAAAAAAGAAATAAGATTGATTGTGGCAAAAGTCATGATGTCAAAGGACTGACGAGTAAATGATAGGCAAGAAGGTAGAGTGAGGGATGAGGTCAAAGGTTCTGAGATGCTTTGATGAAAAGAGAAAATAAATATCAGAGGATTGAGAGCTGGGGTGAAGTGGCTACAGATCAAGGAGTTTGAGGTGGTTGTTACTTTCAGGTGTTTTAAGCAAAAGGCGCTGAAGTGGAGAGAGTGAGCAGGAGTCAGGATTCAAGTACAATTCAATTACTATATAAACTGTGTAAAACTGAAAGTCGCTCAGTCGTGTCTGATCTTTGTGACCCTGAATTCTCCAGGCCAGAATACTGCAGTGGGTAGCCGTTCCCTTCTCCACGGGGATCTTCCCAAACCCAGGGATGGAACCCAGGTCTCCCGCATTGAAGGCAGATTCTTTACCATCTGAGCCACAAGAGGAGCCCAAGAATACTGGAGTGGGTAGCCTATCCCTTCTCCAGTGGATCTTCCCAACCCAGGAATCAAACCAGGGTCTCCTGCATTGAAGGCTTCTATACCAGCTGAGCTACCAGGGAAGCCCCTATAAACTGAGTCAGTTCAGTTCAGTTCAGTCGCTCAGTCGTGTCTAACTCTCTGCAACCCCATGAATCGCGGCATGCCAGGCCTCCCTGTCCATCACCAACTCACAGAGTTTACTCAAACTCATGTCCATTGAGTCAGTGATGCCATCCAGCCATCTCATCCTCTGTCGTCCCCTTCTCCTCGTGCCCCCAATCCCTCCCAGCATCAGGGTCTTATCCAATGAGTCAACTCTTCACATGAGGTGGCCAAAGTATTGGAAGAGTAAAATCATTCAATTCCTTAAGAACTGATTCACTTTCTTAATTTCTGTAATGAATTGTATGTCCTTCTAGTGTACTCTTAGAAAGGGTTGTTGTTCATTTCAGGGGAATCTAGGGAAGCCATTTGGTGTCTGCCTCCAACTAAGGGGACCTGGGTTTGATCCCTGGTCTGGGAATTAAGATCTAGCTTGCCACTGAGGGCATGGCTAAAAAATAAACAAAAATAAATATATGTTTCCATCCAGGCTGAGTAATGAGAGTGAACACAGCTCAGGTTTAACTCTGTGAGACTGAGCTAAGTAAAACCTTTGCCCAAGGCTCCAGAAAACCCATTTCTAGAAGATAATCATATCCAAGTAACTGTTTCTCAGGGTGAAAAAAATGTAATTTTTCTCCTCTTGGGAGTAGGCATTTTTGCCTATTCATTCTTTTTTCTAATTATGGGTTTTATTACATTTCATCAATTTGCAGGCTTATCTCTGGTTGAAATATGTCTGTTTGTCAGAGCTCCAATTTACTGTGTCTGGGATTTATCCTGGATTTGCTAACCTCTGGCAAAGCTCTGCCAGGGCTGGGTTCCCTCCTTCTCACCAAGGCTGCCTTGACAGATTGCCTTAACCGAGGGATCTCATAAGCATGGAGGACGTCCTTGCTCTGGGAGGTTTCTATTTACTTTTGGTCTTAGTGCTGGGCCCCATTCTCTCAGATTCCCTGGAGCCTTCATCTCTTTATGTTCTCATGGTTACGCCTTGGTTACCAGCCGACCCTTTGTCCCAACTGCTGTTTACATAGAGAGTTTAAAGATTTATCAAATGACCTAGATAAAGGATTTCAGCGAATATCATCTGTTTGTTGTCTAAGAAAAGTATGACTTGTTTCTGACCTAACATGACTACAGATCACGATTATGAATGTATCATCTTGGAAGTGTTTGAAGATGACTTTAAAAAGAAAGAAGTGTTAGAGGTCAGTAAAGAACAGACCATTGTTGACAGAGAGACAAGGTAATTGGAATGTTCTGGAAGGTTCAAATCACCAAAAATGAGCTGACTTTAACTTTAAAAAGATAAAACAAAGATGAATATGCTGTCAGCCACATGTTCTAAAGGTAACCCCACAGCACTGTTAATGGAGATAAATGACAACCATGGTCAGATCATTCTCAAATAATAAGCAATTTTTGGGTAACAGGCTCTAGAAATTACATTTATTTGTTTTTCTAGGTTAGAAAGAGGCAAAGATTCAGTCCCCTTTGAACTTACATTCTAGTAGGGAAAGATTGGCAATGAAGTAAGCAAGGGAACGTTTTATGTGTCAAGCGGTGATACAGATAAAAGTCAGGGAAGGGAGATGATTGGTAGAGAGGGGAGTGTGGTGGGGGAACGTCTCAACGAGAGAACATTCTGGCAGAAATGTGAGCGAGGGAAGGGACTGGCCCTGCTGGTATCTGGGGTACGGACATTTCAGGCAGAAAGGTCAGCAAGCGCAAAGGTCAAGCACAGGCAATGAGGGTCTGCTGTGTCTGAGGAAGAGAATGAGTGAGGAAAGAGGTAGGAAATGGTTTGAGAATCTAGAATAAATGTTTAATCAAGTCTCTTGGTAGCACAGCCCAGCCAAGTTGTCTGATAAAAGTAACCATCAAGGCCATCCCAGGAGACTGTTGTAAAGAAAAGGAGGAGGTGGAGGGGGACATGGAGCCTAGAGATGAGTTTTTTAGGATAAGAGGACTACTAACATGTTTTTAGGCAAACAGAAATGAAAGTGTGGAAATGGGGGAGATGACATGCAGAAGAGAGAAAGGAGAAATGTAGGAACACTGTCCTTGAATGCGTGAGGAGAATGGTTCCCATGCGCAAATGGAAGGATTGACCTTTGAGGGGAGCCAGGTGTCACCCTCATCCCAGGAAAAGGTCTGGGGCTAAGACCCACGTACAGGCCCAGGTAAGTCGATGCAGTAGTGGGAGCTTATAAATGTTGTCTTCTGAATTCTCCTATTTTCTCAATGAAATAAGAAGCAAGGTCACCAGTGAAAGGTGAGAACAGAGGAAGTGTTAGAAGCTTGAAGATCCAGGGAAAGATATAAAACACTCCTCAAGAAGAACATGAGATTGAATCTCTAAGGAATCTGAATAGGACTTTCAGATTGCACTCAGGATTCATTTAAAGTTAAGTGTCCTGAATTGAAGGTGTGATCAGCCTGCACAGCTGTGTTTTTCTTGGCTCAGATGGTAAAGCGTCTGTCTACAATGCAGGAGACTCAGGTTCAATCCCTGGGTCGGGAAGATCCCCTGGAGAAGGCAATGACACCCCACTCCAGTACTCTTGCCTGGAAAATCCCATGGACGGAGGAGACTGGTAGGCTGCAGTCCATGGGGTCGCTAAGAGTCAGACATGACTGAGTGACTTCACTTTCACTTTCACTTTCCCATGATCAGCAGAACCATGGCAGGTGATGGGCCAGCTAAGAGCTGGAATTGATCAGACCACAGGAATTTGCCTGGTGAGTGCAATGAAAGGAGAAAGGGGCAGGGGGTAGACAGTTCATGTGAGGGAGTGAATATGATGATAAACCACAGAGTCTAAGCTGCATAAGACAGAAAGTACAGATGTGAGGGCGATGAAGGACAGCAAAATTAATGTAGGATCAGTGGATGCCTTGTTAGGGGCAAGGAATTGCTGATATTGGGATCCTGGAGGGAGTGAGCAGGGAAACACAGGGAGGGGACTCGGAGAATAAAATATTGGAGTTACAGAGATGACAGAGGGGTCAGTTCTTAAAAATGGCAACTGATATGGTGTGCTTCGCTGAGGACCATGTCAGGTACAATACTTCAGAGTTGACCTCTATGGATATTGAAATCACCATAAACACCAGGACACCATTGGAGAGAGTGACAGGGAGGCAGGGGCTGATAGCAAGGAATGAGGGAGGTGGCTTGGGGGTTGGTGATAGCTAGCATTAAAGGATCATGGGTTGAACAGCCTGAGAATCTGGTCACCATGGGCAGGAATACAGCTGGGCCTAAAGCTCTGCTGAGGGGTTTTAGGAGGCGAGGCAGAGCATAATCTGCAAGTGACGCAGAAGCAAGGAGTCAAGTTCTGTCATTTGTAGACCTCCTGGGAAAGGAAATGGCCATGACTCAAAGGGGCTGCCAGGGAGGACACAGCGTTCAGGGGGCTAGGCCTGGTCTCAGGTAGAGTGAGCAAGTGATGGTATCTGTCAGCAGAAAGGCTGAGGATGGAGGCCACGGAGCAGGTGATGTCAGGAAGGGGGCAGGCAGGTGAAGTGAGGGGAAAAAATGATGGATGATGATTAGAGTCTGGGGGTTCGGATTCCATGCTTCCTGTGGGGTCTGATAAGAGTAAACATAAAGAGTATGATGAGAAGAGTCTTGATGATCTCAAGGCAGACAGTTCCTGTGGCTCGTTTGCATTGTTAGGAAGGAGTGGATACTACTGTTAACTGGCAGGATTTACACTGGGGAACTGAGTCCCAGCTGAAGGGGACAGAGCTTCAGGCCCTGTTTCCACCCCTATCTCTGGTGACATGTTGGTGGGAAAGGTGTCTTATCTAATCTGAGCATGGTGAATTCCTGGTCCCTCCTGGCTTTCTCGGAAGCATCCAGAGCTCTCCAGGCCCGTTGATTTATTGATTAGGTTTTTTCTCCTCAGTCCGTGGGCTGGGTCTCTTAATCCAATTTGACTTGGACTCAGTGCCAAAGACTTCCATGAACAGTCCGGGTAACAGTCAATGTCCTTAATTTTGCCAGAACAAATCTGTCTCTCTCAGCAGAACTTCTTCCAAGACTCCTGTTTATGTCTTCATTTGCCCTGAGTTAAAATGCCAGAGTCAGGACAGCCTGGAGCCACAGCCCTGGACCGTGGGAGGAAACTTGGGCTCCAGTCCTGCCTTTGCCTCTCGGGGGACCCTAGACCTGTCTAGTTTGAGTCCTTGGCTGTTAAAGGAAAGCATGGAGCTGTAAGAATGGATTCAGCTCACAAATTTTCTAATGATCCCTCTGCTCAACGTGGCAGGCACACTGAATGATCATTTCTCAAAAGCCTGTTCAGGAATGAAGGAAACTAAAGGAGCGAAGGTAATTTTTTCCAGTGATGTGCATCAAAAGAAGAATGTCAGGTACTTTTGAGATGGTCCTTCCCATGCAGTGGGCAGGTCAGAGATATAAGGTCTTCCAAGAAGGGGACCACAGAGGATGAGATGGCTGGATGGCATCACTGACTCGATGGACGTGAGTCTGAGTGAACTCCAGGAGTTGGTGATGGACAGGGAGGCCTGGCGTGCTGCAATTCATGGGGTCGCAAAGAGTCGGACACGACTGAGTGACTGAACTGAACTGAACCCAGGATCATTAGGAATGGTCTGGAGATTGAAAGAAACACTGTGGACCTGGTCACTGAGAAATGGGCCAGCAATCTGAATGCCTATCAAGACCTAGAAGGAAGTAGAAGCAAGTATCATGGGCCAACTAGAATACAATAGGGCATAGTGGGGACTGTGATGAAACAGAACGAATACTAGGTTTAAGGAAAGCCATTAATTCACTCCAGCTGATTATTTTCTTCCAGGAGCACAGATCTTGTATTGTCAGATCTTCTGTATTTTGAAGCAACTAGAATCTTGATTTTTTAATGAAATTTCCTTATTTTTCAAAATTTTCAACTAAATCAAAACATTAAAACTATTCCATGGTGGTGGTGGTTTAGTCACTAAGTCATGTCTGACTCTTGTGACTTCATGGACTGGAGCCCACCAGGCTCCTCCATTCATGGGATTTCTCAGGCAAGAATACTGGAATGGGTTGTTGTTTCCTTCTCCAGGGGATCTTCCTGACTCAAGGATTGAACCCATGCTTCCCGTGTCTCCTGCATTGCAGACAGATTCTTTACCCACTGAGCCATTGTGGAAGTCCCCGGGGTGGGAACTTATAGGCTGATTTGACATTCAGGAGAGTAAGGTACAAAGAGTATTCTAAGATTATACACTAAGTCCCCTACATATGAACCCTCAGTTTGTGAACTTTCAGAGATATGAATGTGCCCCTCTATGCCAGCTGTTGTGCTGTATTACTGTACTTTTCAAGATACTGTACTGTAAGATTAAAACTGTTTTCTTCATTTATTGTATTTGTTTTTTCATTGATTATTTGCATGAAAAGTATTATAAACCTACAATGCTGTATCGGCAGTACTATATAGCCGATTGTGTTAGATGGGTGCCTAGGCTAACTCTGTTGGACTTATGAACAAATCAGACTTGCAAACAATGCTCTTGGGATGGAATTCCTTCATATATGGGGGACTTACTGTACATGGGAGAAGGTCAAGCTTAATCAAGGCATCTGGAAGACTGTAAAGTTCTCCAACGTCTCTAGTCACAGAGTTAGTGAATCATACACTCCTTGGCACAGAGGAGGTCCTCCTTAAATATTTCTTGAATGAATAAACATACAGTCAAAGAACTACAGCCACCGCTGAGTCCAGTTGTTTTCAAATGTCTTCTGGCTTCTTTGCTCTAGTCAGTTTTTCTAGGAAACCAACTCTGATGGAGGCTTGGCTACAACCACTTCAATAAGAAGATGCTGTCAGGAGCAACACCTTCTTGGGACTGAAGGAAGCGGGAGGAGGAGGTGGAGGGAAGTTGGGAAGCAGTCATGACACAGACCCAGCCCGTCCTCCGAGTTCTGAAGCTGGATTTGGAACATCTATGAGCTCCCCACTAAGGCTGGGGGATAGGTCTTGGTCATCAGACGTGAGCTGCCGCTATGATTGGGCAGGAAAGAGCGTCAGCCCTGAGCTGTCATCAGCCAACACCTTGGTGTCTGGGACAATGACTGCCTGGCCCAAAAGTGAGCATCTGGGCAGTGCACCATGGCATCCACTACACTTCCCAACTGTTGGGTATATGAAATCGCACACAGAAATTTAATGCAAAGTAAAGTCAAGCAGAGTCACTCTGGTTGCAAATGGGATGCAGACTCTTACCTCACCGTGGCCTTTCCTCTCCCCATTTCCTTCCTCCAAGGTGGCTCTAAGAAGGCAGCTTCATCTCTGACTATGGAAACAGCCCTTAGGAGTTACTCACTTAATTCTCGAGAAGCCCCTAATCTGAGACCCTAGAGAAGCCCCTTTGGGGAACCAGCCCCACCTCCCATCTAGAGCCCATCCCTGCTCCCCTTTCACATCCCACCTGGGCTCTCAGCACCCCAGCTCATCTCCTGGGGGGAGCCACACGACCTCAGGAGAACCTCTTAAATATCGCACGTTGCCTTCTTAGGAAATATTCTCTGATAGGAGTGAAATGATCTGAAAATCATGATCAAGGGTTTCTTTCACTGCAAGTGATTCATCCCTGTGGAGACTGCTCAGGTTTTCTTTTTCAGAGAAGTCTCCCCAGCATACTTGGCTTCCTCTTTGAAGAACAATATAATTATAGAAAAGAACAAAGAACACCATGCAGATTAAAATGACAGGTTCTTAGTCCTTACAGACACCCCAGTGCTGATGGAATGGCACAAATGTCCCCAAGCTCACCTTCTAAAGAGCACTTTTTCAGAACTAGAAACTTTTTCAAATGAGGCCTGCTTGCTGACTGAATTCTCTTTTCTTTCACTTAACCACTTACCTTCCTCACCTCATGCTAAGGAGCTCATTAAACTGCCTCAGACCTGTTTATTTTCCCCAGAAATTGCCTCTCTCTTAGTCCCTCCACTGGGTTTTTTTGATATCTTTGTTTGAATGGAGAATAATGCATTTGAGTTGCTGCTGTGACATTTTAAAAAAGTGCTGCTGGTTGCTCAGAACAGTCTCTCCACCACATCCATCACTTACAAGGTCTTTCCACAAAATGAGGTCGAGTTTGTATGCACGATGCCTCTCTTTTCTCTTTCCCTGGCCATCCTTTCACCTCTCCTCACCCTCACCCACTCAACCACACACCCTCCACTCACTCAGGGCAATCTTAGAGCAGATACCTGCCTCCTTGTCCCAGCAATGGCCTGATTCTTGCTCATTATCCATAACAGTGCATTTGGCTGGGTGCCAAATTTATTCCCTCTGCTTACTCAGCTAAAATGTGTTGTCTGGAAAGATTTCAACCATCAAATTCAAGAAAGCAATCTGAGGGCAGTGTTTGAAGACGGAGACATATTATTGACACATACTACAAATCCACAATTCACATCGTTCCCAAGAGTCTTGTGCCAGTTTCTCTCTCATCAGGCACCAAAATAAGAAAAGATGACACCCCACAGCACAAAAGCAGCCCATCAGACAACCAAGACGCCGACATGCTCAGCAGGACTATAGGAACTCTGCCGTCTCGCCTGTCAGATGTAACCTTTTCTTCTGTCCTCGGCTTTTCTGAAAAGGTAGGGAATGCCTGCATACATTTGTGAGGTCAGTGCATTAAAAACTCTGGAAAATAACACACAAAGCATTTGATGGCTTAAGTGGGACCTTTTTTTATCTTAATAACACAGGCTCCCTTCCCCCTACAGAATACACCTCCCTACCAAGGCCATCTTCAATCTCTACAGAAGTCCCCAACTCCACCACCTCTTCATGTGGTCACTGCATGGGGACCTTCCATGCCTGCTCTTTAGGATAAAGGTCTACACACAGCTGATCCCCTCCCCACAGAGGCTAACACTTTTGATTTCATCAATAAATCATTTGTAATCAAGACATTCAAGCTCAGGCTCAAACAGACCAGAAGTTCAGCTTCTGGGATTGACAGGAATAAATTTGTCAGATATAGATACATACAGATAAACAGTAGAAAATAAGGACCTCAGGAATTTTTTTAAAACTGGAAATTTGACCCAGGAAGTGAAATTAATGTTAAAAGCTTATTAAGGATTCACTCTTCCCTTTCTCAGCCCCTATACCTCCAGCTTCTGTTTCTACCATAATCTGAAACATATAATCTTGAGAGTGATAGCCATCTGTCTAGCCCAGTTGGTGTAACTTAACTGGAAGAAGAGAAACTTCTCTCTATATTCCATCAACCACATAATCAAATTAACTTCAGAAATTTCATGTAGAAGAGAGTGGTTACTTATACCCGAGTTCATAACACATGTCACCTAGAAACTCTTACAGAGACGCAGGTACTCTGACAGTCACCAGGTCCAACCAAAGGAAACACAAGAGAGGTGCTTTCTTTGTATTTTCAAAAGCAACAGTTGATGCTTTTACCTACACTAAAAAATCATGAAATAAGATGGTCTCTTTATAAAATGCATTATGTGTAAGCATGGTCTGAGTGGTGTTTATAAACCAACCCATTTTGAAAAGGCCAAAAATGAAAGACATTTCGAACTGGAAGGGATTATATAGCTGAATCCCTTAGGCTACAGAGGGAATGTCTACCTCTACTTGCGAGAATAAAAGTCACAAGCCCCCTAGGCAACAGCCTCTCCATCCACCTACTTCAACTGAAATTTGTCAAGCGAGCATGACCAACCTCAGCCAATGAAGAGTCAAAAGTGCAGCGACAGGCCACACCAGGATGAAAACTTCCCTCTGCTCTCCTCACTCCACCTCCAGGGAGTCTCTATAGGATGCTGCTCTCTTAAGAAGAAAAGGCATTTGTTTTTCATAAGATAATATAAAATATTCTGCTTGGTAAATGAGCAGTAACATGACAGATACAGATTATTAAATTACCAGCAAGAGAATGCTTACTTGGAGACCGGAGCTGGTCAGAGAATTCTCATATCCTGTGGTCTGATGGTAATCACTTCTTTTAACACAAGGATTGAATATCAGTTTGGAAGAATCAGAAAGCCAGATCCAGACTGTTTTTGTGTTTTTTGTTTAGTTTTTTTTTTTTTTAAGCAGAAACAATGGTATAGTGCTCTCCTATTTTTAAAATGCATTAACTGAATCTATATAGCTTATATTTATTTTATAGTTAAATAGCCACTGTAATTCTCATATCTTCTGGCAATTTTCTTTTGCTTTTTATAGGTTAGGCTTAACAACAAAGCCACCTAAATAACAATGTTGTGATTTTTCTATTTAAGAGTTTGCCCAGATCTAGGTTATTTAGAAATATGAGGTTTCCTAAGTAGGGTGAGAGTCTGAAATTAGTAAGTCCACTATTTAACATGAATGGAACCTTGAAATCAGTACTCTAGGTGGGGAAATACCTACTTGCTGGTGTGACTTCCTTATCATAATTATTGAAGGATTAATACTACTGATTTTCATTTAAATGACTTTTCTAGGATATAGAAAAGTAAAAACCGAACTTCAGCTTGTCTCATGCAAAAAGTGAATATGAAAATATGATATGTATTCGGGGATCCACTGATCACTGGCATCTGAAATTATGTCAACGAAATGGAGAAGAATGTTGTGAGTCCCTCAAATTGTCAAGACCCAGCTGGAAATATTATTGTTCAAAAACCAAAAGTAGGATGGAAGGTGCCAGGTCGATTAAATTTGACAGCAGGTTTAGGAGCTGATGGCCAGTTCTGGCCACTGTCTCTTTTGGCTTTTACCAGATTTTTTGCAAAGTTTTAAAACAAGACTAGGCTATGGATACAAAGGCAAAGGGAAACTATAAGGAGAACCCATAAAAACTAAAATTTATAAAAACTGAAATTATAGCCTATAAAAGACAGTTCAGGAGAAATTTCATTCTTGTATATAAAGTCTTAACTGGCCTAGTGAATGCCAAACTCAGTTACTACTTCTTCGAAAGACAGACAGGAAAGCTCCATGCATGACTGCAAAATAAAGAAAAATAAATTTGAAACAGATGTCATAAAATCACACCCAACTCTTGTTTTAATTATAGAAAAATCATGAGTTTGTATACACAAAAGCTTACTGGAAAAAGATAGCAAAACATGAACACTGGGAGATCTTTTAAGAAATAATTACTGTAACCAGAGTTCTGAGGGGAATGGAATATTAAAAGAAGATAAATCTTAGTGGACTGCATAGCCTTTCATTATTCCCTGAGATTTTTTAATTTTCCTAAACCTTAAAGGAAGTACAGTAGAACATGGTAAATTAGAAGGGCCCAGGATGAGGATGAGATGGTTGGAAAGCATCACCAATTCAATGGACATGAACTGGGCCCAACCCCAGAAGATAGTGAAGGACAGAGAAGGCTGGCTTGCTGAAGTCCATGGGGTCACAAAGAGTGACTTAGTGACTGAACAACAGCAACAGCATGCAAGGTAACTGTTTTGGTTTTTTTCTCTAAAACTTGATTCCTACTGAAAAACCAGTGTTCAATCTCTGTACTTTTAAAATGTTTGAAAGGATTGGACCTTTTTTTTTTTTTTTTTTTTTGCCCAGGAAAATCCAATGGCCCCAACTCTTGCCTAAGTTTCATTCAGCTGCTCCTAATCGCTTTTTAGTATTGGTTTCATAGCTTAAGATACCCAGAATATTTCCAGGGGAAAAAAAAAATCAGTAAATGTGCAAATCCTCACTATAAAATAAGGAGAAAAGTGTTTAGGACAAAAGGTACCATCTATGTACTAAATTTCCAAACAGTAGCTTTTGAGATCAGTATTTTGCTTCTGATGGTTTAAGTGTTTCAGAAAAAAAATTTACTAAGTTAGATTTTATTTCCCGCGTGGAAATTCTTTAGTTAATAAGATTTACTTCTTTGTTTTGGTAAAGTTGTTTGGTGAAGTTTAAATGAAAAATTACATTTAATGACTGAATAGAGGGTTAGATAGATGAGCAACAAATCAAATAGGGTAATGGTAGAAGCCAGGCTGTAGAAAATGAGTGTTCACTGTATACTTCATTTCAAGTTTACTGTGTATTTGAAAAATGTTATAATTAAATGCTGGGAGAAAAGAGTCATAGTTGAGAAGGAATGACCTTTCTGAACTCCACCACTACCACCACCACCAATAGATTTGTTTCACCAGCTGCAAGTCAAATGAAACAGCAACGAACTTTCAAGTGAGTCCCTGATGGGTGATTAGCTCATATCGTGTAAAGAGCTAATCACCAGAGGGTTGAGTCCAACTTAAAGACGCAGTTAGCAGATATTCTAGGTCAGTAAAAAGTCTGAATGTGTATGTGGACTGAATATTATTAATTTTAGAAAAAATCTTAGCCTATCTGCAAAGCCCGTAACCCTAGAGACTGGGCACTCAGAGGACCTCAAGGTGTCTTAGGCAAGAGCAGACAGGTCTAGACAAATTAGGACCACAGGAGTCTAGAACTTCTCTCAGCTGCCCAAGTACCTGTGTTTCCAAACCTACTTCTCCTCTCTTTTCCCATGGTTAGCAAAGTCTCTACCAGTTGAGACATCCACCAAGCGCCACAGGCTTTGGCAGCAACAAGAAAAGGCCTGAGACCAGCAGGAGCCCAGATGGGGTCTGCGGGTAGGGAGCATCAGGTTCCTCAGTGGGTTCAGATACATGGACACCCTACAGCTCAGGTGAGCCAGGAGAAGCTTCATAAGCAAATAGCCTTATGCCTCCCGATTCTAGGGCTGACTTTCAGCCTCAGATTTTGTCATTTAGTCACCTGGCAGGTGGGGCAGATGAGAGCTGCTTTTTCAGGTAGAGAAAAGGCAAGTTCCATAGTTCAAGGATTCTACGTGGAGCAGCAGTCTCCACTGTTTTTGACCTTAGGAACCCTTAACACATTTAAAAATTATGAGAGCCTCCAAAGTGTTTTTGTTTATGAGGGTCATCTATCAATATTTACAACATTCCAAATTAAAAGGGGGAATTTTTTAGATATTTATTTATTAAATGACAATAATGAATTTATTATACATTAACGCAAATAGCATCTTAACGTGACATGTAGCCTCTGGAAAACTCTATTGCTATTCATGCTTGAAAGAAATAGAAGGAAAAAAAATTAGAAATATCTTAGCATAGTTATTAAAATAGTTTTGACCTTGTGGTTCGCCTGAGAGAGTCTTGGCACACCTTCTCCTAGTAGTCCCTGGAACATACTTTGAGAACCACTGACATAGAGGTGATGGCTAAGACTTTGAGGGTTCCTGACAGTAACTGCCATTGTAAAAGCTGCCCCCAGAATGGTAATGGTAGTTTACACACATACACACACACATGCAAACACAACTTTGTAGTAGTAAAGGAGAGGTGAATGACTTATGTACTTTGTACAGGCTCCCAAAATGGCTTAAATAACTTTGACATCATAGGCAGATTATGATGTCAAATTTTAATTCTTCAAGAGGTTTTGCTTTCTTCCCCTTCTGAGCCTTTAAAGTTGTTGTTGTTGTTGTTGTTTTTTAAAGCAATTTAGCAGCTTGGAAACAGTTACAAGTGATTTCCTCATGCTATTACCCCCATTATAACAAAGAAATTAACTAAACCCAACACAGATCATCAGGGGCTGGAAGGTTGGGTTTGTTTTTTTTTTGGCTGCATATGGGATTTTAGTTCTCAGACCAGGGATAGAACCCATGCACCCTGCATTGGAAGTACAGAGTCTTAAACCACTGGACCACTAGGAAGTCCCTGGAAGACTGGTCTTTCCCTCTGATGGGCATCTAGGCATTGCTTGTAGGTCTCCATGTGGTCTCACTGAGCCCATATGAGCTCTGCAGATGGATTAGGAACCAGCTCCTTTGCTCATACCCTTTGGGTAGCAAGCTCCAACTTGTTCTGAAGGCCAACCAAAATTGTTTTTGGCAATCTATTAGCCCTTCTCACTAAACACTTCAGAAATTCTAAGTCCTGTTTTTAAGAAAGAACAAACTGAGCCACAAGGAAGAATCTCCTAGGATCCCATATAACTAATTGGCCCAGACAAGAGTAATAGACAGATCATCTTTGATTATCACCATCCACAATCCAATTAATAGTCTCCTATGCCTCTCTGCAAAGTAGACTATGTTCCTGACTCAATAAGTCAAATGATGAACACAATTTGCGTTTAAATCTGAACCAGAAAGTTGTTCAAGAGAAAAGGAGATATTCCTTCAGTGTCTCTTCTGTGGATTTACACAGTACTCTCTCTCCTCAGTGACTCAACAGGTAAACACTATGCTTCTTCCCCTCTACAGAGTTAACTGTTTAATTTCAGCACTATTTGTCTCATTCATTCATTTAGCCAACAAATGCTTATTAGACATCAATCATATGTGTTAAGTGCTGGGGATACATGGCTTCCACTTGTCTTTCTTACAAGGTTATTCGCACCTGAGGGGAATTCCAAAAACCTGTGTGATCTTGGTAACACCATTGTGCCTTCTAAACCTAAAGCCTCACCACCACCATCTCCTGAGAGACCAGTAGAAGGGCCCTGCCTGGTTTACTTCACTCACCCAGATGCCTGCTTCCTTCTGTGCAAGCCTCCTTCACTAGCTGCCTCCCATCTCCATCTCCTGAAGTGTTAGTGCTAGTCCTCAGTCATGTCCAACTCTCTGCCACCCCATGGACTGTAGCCTGCCAGGCTCTCTGTCCATGGCATTCTCCAGGCAAGAAGACTGGAGTGGGTAGCCATTTCCTTCTCCAGGGATCATCCTGACCCAGGAATCGAATCCGGGTCTCCTACATTGCAGGCAGATTCTTTACCAACTGAGCCACAAGGAAGCCTTCTTCATCTCCCAAAACCTTTCCAAATCCAAAATCCAAATCCAGCATGCCATTGTACAAAGTCTGGTTGCTTTTTCCTAACCTAAAGGTAAAGAGTAAAGGTTGTCCTTTCCTAGAAGGATCTCTCCTCTTCCCAACCTGCTCCCAACACAGAAACTGGTTGCAGGACTTCCCTGGTGGTCCAGTGGTTAAGACTCCACCTTGAAATGCAGGGGACACAGGTTCAGTCCCTGGTCTGGGAACTAAGATCCCACAAGCCATGGAGCAACTAAGCCCCATGCTCCAGTGCCACAGCTAGAGAGCCCGTGTACCGAAACCAAAGATCCCACATGATGCAATGAAGATTCTGTGAAGACCCGATGCAGCCAAATAAATAAAACTTTTTAACAAAAAATTTTTTTTAATTGGTTGCTTTTATGAAAGTATCTTCTGTCTCTTACTCATCTAAGAAGCCCTCGTCTTTGGGAAATTCAGTTCTTTCACACGTATTTGAGTCCATCGCTATTCCATGGTTTTAAAGAAAAATATGGCCGGCGGGTGGGGAGAGGTTTCATCTAAAAATGTCTTGTTGTTTCAGCAGAAATAAAGGTACTCCTAACTTGTAGCTAGAAGTGGAAACTAATACTTCTTAATGATGGTTTAAAATGTAGCATAAGGACGATGATGTCCAATTTACTTCTGGTAGCCTCACAAAATGACCAAGTGTGCTACAGGAACATTGGCTATTTACCCAAAGGGAGGATAATGACAGATGGTACTCTTTCAAGAAAAATAAAAAGGAATAAATGCTGCCTTGCATTCTAGTAATTGAAAAATAGCTTCATTGCTATTGCTGACACTGGAAATTTCATAGCATCTGTCTAAAGCAGAGACCTCTATTGTTAGGTATTAAAATAGCCTTTACTATAAATGGAGTTGGTTATAGGCAGTAACTGTTTGTAATCAAACTTCCATAAAGATTTTTGGTCAGTGAGCAGAAAATAACCACAGCTACACAATGAATGGGACAGACTCTAAAGCTTTATGATCTGTTTTGGTCAAAGCTCTCCTTACAGCTAGTATTAGCATCCTGGATTCTAATAACAATGCAGTATTGTTATAAGTCTATCAATATGTTTTACAAATAGTTCTGAATACTTAATGGTTTAGAAATCATCTTCCAAGGTGTCATCTGTAGTCATTTACCGCTGCTACAACAAAGTACTCCCTCCCCTAAACTGGATGGAGCTGCACAGAACTGGTTTTCTCTGTGACTCGGAATACTAGATTAGACCATGTAAACATTTTAAAGTATCCTGAGTCTTAGAGTCTGCTCTCTTGCCTCGAGTGTCCAGAGCCAATCAATCATGTAGTCTTACTCAGCAAGGAAAAATGGAATTTTCATTTTTAAGTTTTTTAATTTCTCAATTTTTTCAGCTGCACTGCATGACATGGGTCCCCAATCAGGGACTGAATTTGTGCCTCCTGCATTGGAAGTCTAGAGTCTTAATCACTGGAGCACCAAGGAAGTCCCTGGAACTTCAAATCATTGTTACAGATGAAGACTTCTCCCTATGACTCCTGTGTGTACTTTATGAATTACTCATAATTATTTCTGTGAATTTGTTTGAGAAAAGTTCTAATTTTATAGGTATATTGATCTAGGAATAAGTGCTGGGCAGATCATTTTAAAGAATATACCTGCAGTGCTGGAGACACAGGAGATACAGGTTTGATCCCTAGGATGGGAAGATTCCCTGCAGGAGGGCATGGGAACCCACTCTAGTATTCTTGCCCAGCAAATCCCATGGACAGAGGGGCCTGGCAAACTACACTCCACATGGTTGCAAAGAGTCAGACATGACTGAGCACACGTGCAGAAACTATCATTCTGCTGAGCATGCACACCGAGGAAACCAGAATTGAAAGAGACACGTGTACCCCAGTGTTCATCGCAACACTGTTTATAGTAGCCAGGACATGGAAGCAACCTAGATGTCCATCAGCAGATGAATGGATAAGAAAGTGGTGGTACATATACACAATGGAGTATTACTCAGCCATTAAAAAGAATGCATTTGAAACAGCTCTAATGAGGTGGGTGAAACTGGAGCCTATTATACAGAGCGAAGTAAGTCAGAAAGAAAAACACACCAATACAGTATATTAATGCATATATATGGAATTTAGAAAGATGGTAATGATGACCCTATATGCAAGACAGAGAAAGAGATACAGATGTAAAGAACAGACTTTTGGACTCTGTGGGAGAAGGCGAGGGTGGGATGATTTGAGAGAATAGCATTGAAACATGTATATTAACATATGTCAAGTAGATCGCCAGTCCAGGTTCGATGCATGAGACAGGGTGCTCAGGGCTGGTGTACTGGGATGACCCTGAGGGATGGGATGGGGAGGGAGGTTCAGGACGGGAAACACGTGTACACCCATGGCTGATTCATGTGAATGTATGGCAAAAATCACCACAATATTGTAAAGTAATTAGCCTTCAATGAAAATAAAATTTTAAAAAGTCATCATTTTAAATAGAAATTCTTGCTCTGTGATCCAAAAAGAAAACAAAACAAGTTGTTAAAAAATTCCCTTATCTCTTAACTTATGTTGCTTATCAAACTGGAGTCCTTTACCCTAATTACTTATCTCCCACCTTGCCAGCCCAACATCAGTGCTCACACACATTTGATCTCAGCACCCTGACCTGGCAGGTCCCAGCTGGGCAATACTGATACCAATAACCTAAATGAGAAATGTCTGAATTAAATGAGACCATCTCCCTGTTTCCCTCACCACACTCTTCACTCTATCTTTATAGATTTTAGTAACAGAGGAGTAGCATGAAATTGAGGAATCAGCTTGGATTTTTTCCTAAATAAAGGTCAACACACTTTTAAATGAAGGTTGTTGCCCTGAAATATATCATCACATTAGCCTTTGCTCCTGCCATGCCAAGATTTTTTGAAACTTCTCATTATTGTTATTATTATTTTGGCTATTCTGAGCAGCATGTGACACCTTAATTTCCCCAACCAGGGACTGAATTCGCACCTCCTGCAGCGGAAGAGTGGCATCTTAGCCTCCAGACCACCGAGGAAGTCCCTGAGAACAGCTTTTAAAGTCCGCGCTGCCATAGCAGCGTTGGTGGAGCAGTTTTCCATGAATAGTGGGTTTGGTTTTTGAGAATCAGTGTAACAGGACAATGTCATTTGTTTTGGAAAATACCTTGCTAGAACACTTGTGAGTGGAAAGACGCTTTATGCTGCATAGCCTACAGCAGTGGAGTAAAACGCACTTCACAATAGCATGAAACCTACAGGAAAATTCCACTTCCCATGAGCAATGCACTTGGGTATTTCCTATTTGATTACGTTTTCTTAAAATGCTTATTTCACTTTACGGAATGGATTTCTCAGCCCGATAATTGGTCACAACCTGCAGCTGAGAAAAGAATTTTTAAAACACAGAGGAAGCTAATCTATTTTGAAGAAAAAATTCACAGGAGTTTGGAGGCAAAAGGGAGGAGTGGGGAAAAGAAAGGCGGTGAAGACTGAGGGACATGGTAAGAGGTTGGAAACTGGTGAAACTGGCCAAGGAGAAACGCTCAGTGACAAAATGCATAAGGACTTGTAAGTTGAGGGTTAATTATCTGTGTTAAAGCGTCTAGGGACAGCAAGGTAATTAACCATCCTATTGCTACAAAACGTCATTAAAATTGTGCTGCATTTTACAGTTTTGTGTTTGAGAGAGGTCAATGAGAATGACATGCGCATAAGGCAGAACAAGAAGAGCTTGGAAAACACAGCAAGATCACTCAGAGACTGACGTGGTTCAGTGAAGTTAAGCTCAGAGCCAGCAGAGACCGCATAAAACAACTTTCTAGCTCCCCTAACCGTCCACTGCAAAAATAGATAAAAACAACAGCAACCAACAACTCAGAGATTATTTCAAGGACACTGGACATCTTAGGACTTGTACAGTGGTGCGTGCTCAGCCACTCAGCCGTGGTCCCACTCTTTGTGACCCAAAGGACTGTAAATCTCCAGGCTCCTCTGTCCATGGGATTTCTCAAGCAAGGATACTGGACTGGGATGCCATTTCCTTCTCCAGGAGATCTTTGTGACCCAAGGATCAAACCTGCATCTTCTGCATCTTCGGCATTGATGGGTGGATTCTTTACCACTGAGCCACCGGGGGAAACCCCTTTGTAGAGTGGAAATAGTTTTTATCTGAGTCTTAAAGGCTAGGTTGATTGCAAGTGGGATCAAGGTTGCACACCCACAATTTTATTCAGAGTCAAGTCAGGTGATTAAGGAAAATTGTCAAGCTGGGTGTTTCTATTTGAAAGAAAGAATCTCACAGGAAGCATGCGGCCTGTTGAACACTGTTGCAGTGAAAACATCAAATATGGGGACTTTGCCTTGGCATAGATCTTCTTAAATACTTCAGAACCTGATGCCCGGTCTGCCCTTGTGAAGACAAACTCTGCAAAATCTCTGAGCTCAAAGAAGCAAAACAACTCTGTCTTCACTTGTTCTAACACATGGACTTACTCAGATGTCAGATATTTGGCTTTGATATTTGGTTTCTTGATCGGAGTGAAAAGAATCTGTTATATTCAATATTTATTCTTGCCTTCCCTGGCCCCTGCACTAGTTTAACCCAGCCCGATGGCAAGTTCCTAAATCAGTCTTGACCGAAGTAGGCCAGAGATCAGTAGGCTTTCATGGACCAACCGGCGCCACCTGAAACTGCTCTCACTGCAAATAAATCAGAGCCCAGGGAGGCTGCAGTGAGCCTAGGCCATCTGCCTGCCTACTGCACATGGGCCATCAGGTGACTTTTACTCTTTGTCCAAGTCTATCTGACAGGGCTTCTGCTAAATTCTTAGGGAAACCTTATCATAAACACCAGTCAGCTTGACTTGGCCCTATGCCTCTCTCTAGTCACTGAATCCTTTCACTTGTATTCCTAGCACTGCAGGCAGGAACCCTAATAAATTGTGTGGATACACAGACCCAACTGACACTGACTGACACTCGTCCTAAGACCCTGGACCTCCAGGAGTGGACCATCTTAAAACCAACATTAATCCATATCAGATCTAGACAACCCTCTTCTGCCCATCCGCCCATTCCCAACCACCCCCAGGCTGGCCCAGGACTCCTTGTGTGTCTCACTCCCTGCCCCTCCTCTTCTCACTCTCCCAAGCAGGAGCCTCACGACACCCATCCTGTGGTAAACTCACCCAGCAGGGATGCTCAACATTAAATCAGGTCAACCTGCTTTTGGAAAAGAACAAAGATTTTAAGACCTTTTCTGTTTCTCTCCCAAGATATGGCTGGATCTTCAGAGAAATGTTTTTCATGTTCATAATTTTCTTTCAGACCAAATCTGCTTACCTGACTCTTCAACAATTTGAAGACCATCTATTAGAGAAAGCCAAGTCTCTGAATCCGGGAAATCCACCTCATGCCTCAACATAGACGTCTGCCCTTCCCCTCAGTCATCAGAAACTCTCACTCTCGGCTTTGCAATTGTTCCTTCTCCCTAGTCACGGTACTGCTCAGAGGCATTTTATGCACTTTAGTGAACATTCTTTGCTCTAAAGAATGGTGATTTATTTTTATGCAGATGTGAAATAACATATTTCAACAAACATAGCATAAGATGGCTCATGGGCTTCCCTAGTGGCTCAGACAGTATCCGCCTGCCAACTCAGGAGACCCATGTTCGATCCCTGGGTCAGGAAGATCCCCTGGAGAAGGGAACAGCAACGCACTCAGGTATTCTTGCCTGGAGAATCCCATGAACAGAAGAGCCTGGGGTGCTGCAGTCCATGGGGTCAATACTGCAAACCAAAGCATGCATTGCCCACCTATGACATGATTTATACTCCTCTGGTGGTAGGAGTCACTTACATCTCTCTCTAATTCACACTTTATATATCTTTTGAAATTCAAGTATATTTAAATTAATTTTGATCTAAGAAATTTAATATCCTCTAATATCCTTGGAGATGACTGGTAATGCCTTGGAGCAAAACTATACAGTAGGACATGACAATTTTCTCTCAACCATGTTACCAGCTCACAGAGACCCAAGTCCAAATGTTAATAGAGTAAATGCTTCAGAATCACAGATCTGTCTATATTTCAGATGCCACAGACAAGTTGGCATTCACAGGACCCTTTGTCTTCACAGAAATTCCTCACCAGTTATTTAAAGAAGTGATAATTCTGTTTTTGTTTGATGGCAGAGTAGTGAATTCTAATTTTTTTTTAAATTCCTTAAAGAAAAGGAATATCACTGATATTTGCAAATTTCTTTTTTAAATGGAGAAAAAGTTAAATAGCATATGTGACAGTGAAACAGATGCTTCTCTCAAAAATTCCTTTCAAAATTTAAGAGGTACCTTACTGTCAATTTCATTTTAATTTTCTTCCATAACAGCATAATAGTTCTCAAATATATTTTTGTTGGAGCCCCTGCTGTTTGCCGAGTCTCCTTATTGCAGCAGGCGCGTCTGGGTGACGGCAGCAGAATTAGTGCAAAGAAACCTTTGAAAAACAACAAGCAGCAGAATCTTCCCCCACCGCCCCCACCCCACTCCTGTTGACTGCAATTGACCTGTCAAACTCACTTTACTTTCCTGATCTGTGTGCTGTCGACTTTAGGAAAATTAGTCTAAGTAATTTTAAAAATTATTCCGGATTTCAAGAACAAGTGACAGAATTTGATATGAATGTTAAGATGACTTTGGGGAATTCCAAAGCCATCATGGGTTGAGAGTTTGTTTTTCTCTTGAAGGAAATTCTGAAGCTCAGGAAACCTGACCTAAAACAAAAGAGAAGGAGACAGTAGCACAAATAGGAGACTATGCTCACCCCCTCCTCCCGACCCCGTCCCGCTCCCCTATAGAGAAGTCTAGATGAAGATTTCTCCCTAATTGCTGCAAAGCAGTGAATGTTCCTCCCCTCTATTCAAATAAACCACAGCAAGATGCAGGTTAAAATTACTATCTGGAGAGAGTTTAACAAGTTTCAAATGTTACGGCTGGCTGCTCAGAGAGTTCCCACAACCATTACCATTACCTGCCATTACCTTGATGAGGTCACTACGGCCCAAGGACTGGTCCCAGGCTAGCAGGTTACCTGATTTCCCTGAGCCCTTTCAAAGTAGCTCTGCCACCCGTCAGAGGGAAGCTTGGCTTAATCAGGTCCATGGAGCCTGAATGCCTGTTTATGGATATCTAATGAGAAGCAAGCATATGGGAGACCGAGTTATTAGAGGGTTTCATGGCAAGCACAGAGGCAGAACTCAGGAGCAAAGAGGATCTTATAAAGAGTCTCACAGTGAATAATGTCTCAGACTCTTACCAGCCACAACAATAGCTCTGCCAATGAATCCATAAGTCAATGGACTGAAGTCTCCTCCTCCATGGATGATGTTTGAACATCACGGCATTGATTTGGGGGAAAAATATCTTTTGTCTCAGCTATCAGAGGGACCAACCCTTTGGGCTCAAACATTCACTGATAATACTTTGGCTTCCATTCAGTCACAACCACAAGGAAGCCCACCCACTGTGTTTGACTCCCAAGTCCTTGAGAGAGCAGGATAGATGCCTCTGGGGCATAGGGCTTACCTGCCATGGTTCTCATGTACCCACAGCAGCAATTAGGTCAATTAATGAATCCACTGATAATTAATGAGTACCTACTATGTTCCCGGAATTCTACTAGGTAGGATGGTGTACAAGACAGGTAAGTGTCTCCAGTCCCCAAATCCTCTTGTCTGTCTCTGGAGAGCAAACTACTTCATGTAAAAATAATTTAAACCATAAATAGCTGTTACAGACCGTATATGCAAAAAGAGTTTTAAATATGGAGGAATTATCATTGAGTTAAAATAGGAGTGGCTTCCTAGAAAAAGTAGGACAGAGCTAGAATCTGAAAGCTGAATGGAAAAAATAATAGAAAGTGATTTTCCAGTTAGGAAAAGTAGCATTAACAAAGGAAATACTATGGATATTAGTACAAAAGTCTGGAAAGTATTGGAACATAGTAGGCACTCAGAAATATATATTGAATAAATGAATGTAGTTAAGGGGGCATAGTTGAAACGCCACAAGAAATAAGATCATTTAGTAATCTGGGAAAAAGTAGATCAAGTCTTAAAAGCCAGGAAGAGAAATATACACAGATTTGATATCTTATTAGATCCAAAAAATACTGGAGATTCACCTAGAAAAATTACTTTCCAAGTTTCTTTTTTTTCTTTCCCAATTAAAAAGCCAGCATTTTTATCATGGCATAATTCCATTTGCAGAAGTGCTACTCAAACCACACAGTGCTTAGAATGAAATTTCCAGACAAATTACAGGTAATGATCCAAGTAGATAGTTTATATAATAACCATTCGCCTACAGTGTTCTCTATAATTCTTTTTTAAATCAAAAGCTTTTCTCAACTTTAAAATTATGAGGGTGGGGAAGACCCACTTATCCTCATTTTTCTCTTTTCTTTCCCCTTTCTTTCTACACGTCTCATTCACTTATCCATTCAACAAATATTTAGTGCTTATGATTTTCCAGGCTTGTGGGAAGAATACAGTATGTGTTGAAAAGGAAAACTGACAAGATGCTCACCTAGTGAAGAAAATTGACAGGAAGAAGTAAGGAAAGAAGGAAGACTCCACAGCGAAACTGTGATGAGGAGCAGGTTGCGTGTGTGAGTGTGTGCAAACCTCTGTGCACGCACACATGTGTGTGCTGGCAGGGCATGCTGGTGAGAGCCTAGTGCTCCAGGCAGAAGGCCCTGAGGCAGAGCGGTCCTCCCCAGGCGTGAAGACCCGTGAGGAGAGCAGTTTGCCCAGCGGTGTTGGCGTGGAGGACAGAGTATGTGGGACCCCAGGCACAGCCCACGAAGCACCTCACAGGCTGAGTTTAGAGTTTAGTCAAGGGTGAGCAGGCCCAGGACTATTCCCACAAATGATGACCCAGGTCTCTAGGTGGAGGTCTGAAGGACAGAGAGTAGAAGCAGAGGAGCGGCAGGAAGGGCTGGTACAGGACCATGGTGAGGGCGAGGGCGGCTCAGCCTGAGAAGGGCAGGTAGAGAGGAGTGCACAGAGTTCAGACAGAGTCGGAGGCAAGAAAGATGAGGCTTAGTACACCACCCTTATGGCAGAAAGTAAAGAGGAACTAAAAAGCGTCTTGATGAAAGTAAAAGAGGAGGGTGAAAAATGTGGCTTAAAGCTCAACACTCAGAAAACGAAGATCATGGCATCTGGTCCCATCATTTCATGGCAAATAGATGGGGAAACAGTGGAAACAGTGTCAGATTTTATTTTTTTGGTCTCCAAAATCACTGCAGATGGTGACTGCAGCCATGAAATTAAAAGACGCTTACTCCTTGGAAGGAAAGCTATGACCAACCTAGATAGCATATTGAAAAGCAGAGACATTACTTTGCCAACAAAGGTCCATCTAGTCAAAGCTATGGTTTTTCCAGTGGTCACGTATGGATGTGAGAGTTGGACTGTGAAGAAAGCTGAGTGCCGAAGAATTGACACTTTTGAACTGTGATGTTGGAGAAGACTCTTGAGAGTTCCCTTGGACTGCAAGGAGATCTAACCAGTCCATTCTGAAGGAGATCAGTCCTGAGCGTTCTTTGGAAGGAATGATGCTAAAGCTGAAACTCCAATACTTTGGCCACCTCATGCGAAGAGTTGACTTATTGGAAAAGACTCTGATGCTGGGAGGGATTGGGAGCAGGAGGAGAAGGGGACGACAGAGGATGAGATGGCTGGATGGCATCACCGACTTGATGGACATGAGTTTGAGTGAACTCCAGGAATTGGTGATGGACAGGGAGGCTTGGCATGCTGCGATTCATGGGGTTGCAAAGAGTTGGACACGACTGAGCAACTGAAGTGAACTGAACTGAACTGAAGTCCAGTGATGGACTGGAGTTCAAGAGGGAGGAAAAGGAGAAAACAAGATATCTGCTTCTCTCTCCCCACCTCCTTCTCGTATAAATCCCACAGTCTAGTCATGAATATTTTATGGTACATATTTCTTGGTGCCCCCTTCCTGCCTTAGGTCAAATGAGAGTTGAACAGCAGTCAGCCCCAAACAAATAAGCATTCTTATTTTAGACAGTGCTAGAAACAAGTAGAAATATCTGGAATACCACTCTCAAATGACACCTTTAATTGTATCAGAAGGAAGCATAGGAATGACGGCATCATCAAATGAGAAACCATTATCTTTCACTGGGAATCAGTCAGAGAGACCACAATTAAAGTTACAACTTCTGCCGTGGATTTAATTAACAGGAGAGAGATTTAATCATATAAACCCATGTAATGTCAAGGAGTCTCTATACATACCATCTATGAGTGGAAATTTAGTCATGGAGTCCCATGACGATAAATGCTTAACAAACGAAGCTGAGTAAATGGGGGACGGGAGGGCGTGTGTCATGGAGTGTAGCCCCCAAATCACAACTCACAAGGCCCTGGCCCAACCTGCCTCCAGCACCAAACTCAGCTCCCACGTGAAGGCTTGTCCATCTCCAAACTGCCAGGCCTGATACAAAGTGATTACAAGGAAGTCCCCTCTTTGAATACACAGACTGGCTTATGAGCAGGAGTTTTTCAGTGTTTTCTCAAAACCACCCTTAGCAGACGTCTCCCCCCATCTTGTAGCAAGGTGAAAAATTAAGTCTGCAAGTTCCTTCATCTCCTGAGTCCTTGCCTTGACACAGTCAATACTGGAAAGACTTGTTCAATTTCAAGTCTGATCGTTAAGTGAGCAGTGACTTAAATAATTGTGCACGAGAGATTTGTCCCTTTCAAGCAGTAGAACACAGAGCTCCCTAACATCCTGTTAGGATTCTAAATCATAATGGTAGCCAAAATACATGCTGGTCCAAGCCCAAAAATCCTTCTCATACTTGCAGTTCTGAATTAAAAGTGTCGTCTGAATGCTATTTGGTTTATGAATATTATTCATAGTAACACAAGTAAAACTTCCTTTAAAAAAAAAATTGTTTCTGGGCTTCCCTAGTGGCTCAGTGGTAACATACCCCCTTGCCAGTGCAGGAGACCCAGATTCAGTCCCTGGTCCAGGAAAATCCCGCGTGCCATGGAGCAGCTAAGCCCATGCCCCACAACTATTGAGCCTGGGCTCTAGAGCCCACGCTCTGCAACAGCAAAAGTCACCACATTGAGCAGCCTGTACACGCAGCTAGAGAGTAGACTCCGCTCTGTGCAACTACAGAAGAGCCCACACAGCAACAAAGATCCGGCACAGCCAGTAAATGAGTGTTTTAAGAAGTTGTTTCTGTGTTATTTTCCTCTCATTTTCAACCAGCACTATGAGGTTAGTTACCTTCAGACAGTCCCTTAGTGACACAACACATATATCTTAAAGCTCTATTTTTTGTTCAGAAACCATATTTATCTTGGAGAAAAATGTCAGAGATTCAGAATCTCTGAGAAGCACATCTAGGTCATGTCTACATAAAACACACATAGTACTTTGGTCCCAGCAGTGGGAGAAACTGTATCTTAGTCTGACGTCCAGTTTAAACTGGTTCCACATCCAGGCATAAAGCAG
Source organism: Ovis aries (assembly GCF_016772045.2). Classification (NCBI taxonomy): domain Eukaryota; kingdom Metazoa; phylum Chordata; class Mammalia; order Artiodactyla; family Bovidae; genus Ovis; species Ovis aries. Next base: position 21,407,516 of record NC_056066.1, read on the forward strand.
AAAGAAGACCTGAATTATGCCCACCCCCAAATGCTTATGTTGAGTTGCTAACCTCCAGTACCTTAGATGTGGCCCTATTTGGAAGGCGAGTCATCACAGGTGCAATTACTTAAGATGAGGTCATCATGGAGTAGGGCCCCGGCTTCTGCATAACCAGTTTTCACTGCTGTATAAGGTGTCACAAACAGCCCATGAGTATCCAAATAGACTGTATGCATTTTATCTATTTATTATACATGCATGTATATTACATAAACATAAATATATAAATAAAATCATTTTGTTCAGATTTTTAAAAAGCCATGCTCACAGGGTGAATGCCCTGTGAGGGTGAGAGTTAAGCTGATAAGAGCTGAGGAACTCCCAGAAGCTAGGAGGTAGGGCTAGAAGTTAAGGAGGCTTCCTTAGCATCTTCAGAGGGACCACGTGGTGCTTTGCTACAGTAGCCTTGGAAATCTAATACACAGGGACCTCAGAAGTATCCCGCGGCATTACCTTCCTTATGAACTGCTGTGTTCTCTACTGAAAAGATCCTTTTCTTTCCATTCTATGCTTTTTTCCCTTACTTACCAAAATCTCACCCAATTCAGAAGTACCTCCTTCCCTAATGCAGGGCTTCTCCATTCTGAGCACACATTAGAAAGTCCTGGGTGATTCCTGGGTTCAGTCTGGGTGGACATCACCATACATCTTCCCATAGACTTGAAGAGTCAACTGTGTGACCAGGCAGGCAGAATTCAGGTAAGAAATGGCCTGAGCAAAGCCACTGACACGTGGTGGAGCCCAGGGTTCCAGGAGAGAAAAAGGGGTGGAACTCATGGGGTAATCTGGGTGGAGCTGCTCAAGAAGAATTTCTAGATTAACCTAAATTATGTTCACTTTAAGATTTCGGAATGACAGGAGAATGGTTGGGATAAAATCCTCAGAAGATCATTTATCAGATGAAGCAAAAATTATCCTGGCGTTAATGGGGAGAAGGGAGAATCATATCAGGAGAGATAAGTTATATATGTTTGGTAATAGAAGAGTCAGGCTTCCCTGGTAGCTCAGCAGTAAAGAATCTTCCTGCAATACAGGAAACGTGGGTTCGATCCCTGGGTTGGGAAGATTCCCCTGGGAGAAGAGAATGGCTACCCACTCCAGTATTCTGGCCTAGGAAATCCCATGCACAGAGGAGCCTGGTGGGCTACAGTCCATGGGGTCCGAAACAGTCATACACAACTAAGCAAGTAAACAACAGCAGAAGAGCGGCCTCTCATTGAAAAGGACCATCCCTAGCACAGTAAAGTTCTCTTATGTATGAGCCTTCCAGCCTCTCACCCATGGATTCATGGGCAAAAGTATAAACCACAGGAATACAAATCAAAACATCGATGGCACCAAAAGTTCAAGTCCCAAAAGCATCAGTGCACAGCAGTCAGGCATGAGATCCGACACTCCCTGGAGCAGACAACATCCTGACACTGGACACAGAGAGCATTCTGAGGTCTTCTAGAAGCTGTATCTGCAGCAACCAGTCAGCTACACCCCCAGGAATCATCAGGGGATCCCACAATGAAGGGCAGACCGTAGTGCCACAAAGCAAGAGGAAACGTGTTCATAACACATCTGGAACATCATTTAGGAACTAACTCAGCTTCTCTGGAGGAACTTAAGGAGGGGCTATGGGCAGGGCAGGGCTATAGGGGAGGAAACGGAAAAAATACATGTAGTTGTGATTCTTCCTGTGGTCCTGATTTTATTCCCAGGAAAGGGCTACAGCTTTCTTTTTCATCACTGCTGACATTAATGGAGAGGCAGATCTGAGTACGTGTCAGTTACAATAAACCCAAATCGAACTGGGAGGACTTGTGAGAGCTCTGATGATCTGGGACACTTTACCTAGTGAGTTCACACCATTATTATTTAAAAATCAACTTCATGAATGAGTGCCTATTTGCTAACACTGTCACCTAATCAAGGTAGAAAAGATATGAATATATGATTGATATGCTTCAGTTCAAATTATTGCAGGAAAGAATAGCACAGAAGAGGAGAGATGCAACTGGAAAGAAATGGAAAGAAAGCTACAGGTAGTTCTGAGAGGAAGGATGGTGAGATGCCATCAAGACCAATAGACCTAACCAGTAAAACCAGTTTAAAAAAAAAAAAAAAAAAAACTTTAAAAAAATGTCTAAAAGCCACACGAAAGACTTCCAACTTCTCTAACAAAGAGAGCAATTTCCCTTTTTATTAAGAAGTGCTCCAGCTATGATTCCGGAAAAATTGAATCTCAAAGAAAGTTGCACAAGATCAAATAAATTATTTTTAAAAACCATAAAAAGATGCAAAAACTCTGAAATTCCATCTGGTCCCTCACTCTTATCAAAACACTAAGCTTTTGATTTTGTTTGCAATGCTCTCCCCAACCCCGAACCATAAAAATGCTCTAAAAGCATGACAAGGGCATCAAATAGCCCTCCCTCCTATGTGAAGGAATCTTCCTTCCTTAGCCCCAAGCACTATGAATTTTCCCTCACATTACCCATCATAAATTCTGTCACTGTCGGTCACAGATGCCCTACTTATGAGGCTAAATGCTGAACTGTTGGCTTAAGGTCTTCTGACTGAAAAATGGGTGTGTGTGTCTCACTTCTGACCCACTGGGTTTAGACACAGCTTCCCTGTGAGGAAACACTGGCCACCAGGTCTAACCATACTTTCACAGCTGCTGAGGGTGTAGGACCCCCGCTGGCCACGAGCAAAAGGGGGCAGGGGAAGGAATGCCACCTGGAGCAAGTATGGGGATGTTCCCAGTTCCATGTGAGGTGCAGGTGGAAGGGGAAATGCTGGTCAGGAAAGCACAGGACACTTGAAACCATGCATATGGAGGGCGAACAGAACCCTGAGGATTACATTAGGGTCAAACCTACGCCGACCAATCAGAACATCAGTCCAGGAGATGGGATGCAGAGAAGCAATGTGTGACTAACCATTCTGTCTTACTTAAACAAGAAAGAAAGGAAGGGGGGAAGCAAGAAGGAAGGAAGAAAAGAAGTAAAGAAGGAAGAGGGGAAGGAGCAACAAAAGAAGAGGAAAGAAAAGAAAAGAAAAAAAGAGCCCTTACTATGTATCTTCTCTTTACCAGCCTAGAAGCTTTGTGTCACATTTTACTTTCTGTAGTGGGTATTATTAAACATAAGCATATAAAAAAATCCACTATGAATACCGCCTCCTCCTCCATGCCAGTGTATTCTTCTCTGTTGGGATTCTCACTCTCGTATTTAGAGAAGAAAAGAGCAGGCATTTCTGGGGTGTGATGTTGCTCACTTAGTGTAGGTATGAAATGAGAGAAACCAGGAAGCACCTTCACCAAGTGCCATGTTGCATGGGAGGTGGGGAATGCAAAACGACTTCCTGCATCACAGAGAATGTTTTCAGCTCAGTCCCAAAGTTCAAGTTACTCTTCCCAACAGAAGAAGAAAAACCACGAACACAGTTCCCATCTCTGCTAAGTGCCTGATCAAAGATGCCACGGAGTAAGAGACCAAGATAAACAGAGAAGAGCTGTGATACCGGGACAGCAGGGGCCACACCATTGCTGGGGTGATAAGTAACAGCAGTGGGTGTTTTTGCAGAATGCTGGATGGAGAAAAAACCATCTGGAAAGCAATGGTCAAATCTCTCTATTTTGGGTGAACTTTGAGATTTTTGGCGTAAGTTCAGACTAGAGCTTCTGAATTTTTTAAAGCTTAAATATAGTTAGTTATATCTCTCTGCATATGTCCATTAGTCAGTTTCAATTCAGAATGACACAAGTCGAGTCTGGCACAGGACTTTCCAAACAGAATCAGCAGAACATGAATCATATAAGTTGAAATAAGAGAATTCCCCAGATCTACTTGGCTGATGATGCCACCAATTTCTATTGAGGAAGAATGGAAAGCTTAGAAGATTTTATCAGAACACCAATGTGTATTACATCTGGTTCACAGCATAATTGTACTTCAGTTAACTGTATGGTGAACTATTATTCTCATTCCATAGTTAATTCTGTTTCAAATAAGTTTATTGGAAACTTTTTATGGACCATTAAGTGTGTTAGGTAGGCCTTGGAGATATGAAAAGTCTGAGTCCAATCATTCTCAAAATCCTTTTATCTTTGTACAATTCCTAGTTAAATCCTCCTCCAAATATTGCCATAACAAGCCAGATGGAGCCCAAAAGGCCAGTCACAACTCCAGTGGGCAGAGAGGGTGTATAAAGTAGGTCATCATCCCAGCTAAAGAATTCTGCCTTGAATCTTTTATCCAAGTTGGGGTACTAAATGTCAAAAATGCATTTGCTTTATTCCTGATTGAATATTTCTATGAACTACTTTTCTGGCTGTTTGTGGTAACCATACAATCCACTAAAATGGAATTTTAAAAGTTCAAAGGAACTTTTGAAATCAGATACTTCAAGTACATTTTGGATCTTCTGAAATTTTCAGGTGGATATTTTTGAATCGTACTCACTAACGCACACTCCTCCACTTAAAACAGAGCAGCCGTGATTGAACTAATGTTTAAATGATCTAATGACCCGGAAATCTAGAGTTTTCTAACACCTTGCTTTCATCTCTGGGCAAAACGATAAGCATTCATTAAAATAAAAATCTAACTTAAATAGCTTGGACAATTTCAAGCTGTGAACATCAGCCATATGTGCAAACCTGGGCAAGTTTCATCTCTGTGGGATTTTGTGAGTGGGAGGAGGAAATGGATTATCAGACGACCAGACAGATGTTCAAAAAGATCCTGACATGGCAAGGCAGCCTGCATCCATTTCAGCTTCTTTAGAGACAAACAGAAAGGACAAACAAAAGCCTAGAGGTAAGGCAAAGAAAGCAAATTGCAGGCTGAAGGATATATCAACTCAAAGACAAGATTCAATTAATAGCAAAACACATGTTCCCCCCTTAGGAACAAAAACACTCATTGAGAAAAGAAGTAAATGTATGGTATTGGTACCTAGTAAATGTGTAACCACCACAAAGGGTTTGAACCCAGGACAATTTCTCAAATCTATACATTGCAGTTGATATAAAAACAAAAGGATAAGACAATCTACGTGGATCGGGGGTAACTTTTCCTTTGTCTTTGGCCTCCAAGGAAATGTTTCAGATAATGTTTACTTCTGCTTTCAATGACTCACAAACACCTACCTAGGAATTGAGCTATGAAAAGAAGCTGAGGAAGGCTGCATGGAAACCTGAGAAGAAAGTGACAGAAAATCTTAAAGAGTCTTATTATGTGTTACTCTGTAGGGAATCTTGTTCACTGGGTTTCCTTACTCTGGGCATGAGAGTCATGACTGTACAAAACCAGTAGGGCTCACAGTGGGTTTATTCATTAGAAAAGTGGCTTCCATGACACTTTCAGTAACATCATTAAACAACTCACCTGGGTACCAACTGGATAGAACCATTTCCACCTGTCTTCTTGGGGTCCACACTTCTAGCTCTTCAAACCAATCAACTAACTTTTCTGAGTGATGCAGTGATAGATATTGATAGAGGAGAAGCTGAAGCTGCTTTGACTAATCCTCATCACTGACTGGTGAGAAATCTTTTTTTTTTTTTTTAATGTATTTTACCAAACTGTGTGGATGCTTTCTTTACACAAGGTATCTCGTTCTAGGACCTCCTTTAAAGATGTTGGCCAAACATCTTTCTTTTCTTTGACTTGAATCTACTTCCAAATATACGTTTTGCCAAAATAAATGCTTATAAGGTCAGTTGTCAGCTAAGAAATATAGGCTGAATTAATGAGGTTTTCCTGTTTCCCTGCTCCCCGAGCTGAGTGTTTATCTGTTTCTCAATTTCCTAAAAGGAGTCATTATAGATTCTTCAATAAGTTAGAGATTCTCTGCAGCTTTTCATTGACGTAAGTGCATGTCACATTAAAAGTAAGGAAATAACATGAATACTTACATTCACACAAAAATCTGCACATGAATATTTAGAGAAGTTTCATTCATAATTGCTAAAACTTAGGACTATCACAAAGGTCTTTCACCTGCTGAGTGGATAAACACATACATACAATGGAGTACTACTCAGCAGGAACCTTTTTATCACTACTGAACCCTGTGAAAACATGGATAAGCCTACTATGCATTATGCTATGTGAAACAAATCAGACTCAAAAGGCTATATAGTGTATGATTCAATTTCCTCTGAAAATGCAAAATCACATGCACAGAAAACAAAATCAGTGATTGCCAGAGGCTGGAAAAGGGTTGAATACAAAGAAACAAAGGAACGTGGGGGAATTTAAGGGATAATAGAGCTATTCTTTGATTATGTTGATTATACACTGTATGCAATTGTCGAAGGATGAGATTTTACTATATGTAAATTATATGCATCCCTCGATGTTTGCTCCCCATCAGCAGCTGCTCATGGCTTGTCTTCTTAAGATGTATAGGGGCAGGTAGACCTAAACATGAATTGCTCCAGAGACCCCTTCCAAAACCTGTTGTAAATGGAAGGTATGGTGGCATACAGTGTGACAACTAGAAGGCAAGTTTCTAGGCAGGACTTCGAACTTTGCCTACCTACAAAGTAGGTGAATAATGGAACTCTTGGTTCCATTCTTCATTCTATATGCTAGTCAGAATATGGAAATAAGTGGCCAAGAGGCATGCGCAAAAGGAGATGGTAGATCTGGATCAACTCATTCCTTCCTTGCTGCAGGGCCAGTCCTACCTAGACCAGCTTTCAAAATCGATGACTTGAGTCTCTGGCCTGCTACTGTTTCTGTATTCCTTTCCCCAGTCTCCTTGCCCCTTGTCTCAGGTAACTATTGTCTTCAAGAGATAGAGGGACCATGCTCAGGTCTGCCCTCCTTGCCAGCTCCACCAGCTGGGTTTTAGGAGAGAAAAGACTTCATAAAATTGCTTCATATTAAAGTATAAAGAACAAAAAGAATCTTTTGATCCTTCCAAGGGATTCATAATTAAAAAGAAATGCATCACTGAGTCACAAGACAAACTGGTAATTTATCTAGCTTAACACAGCTTATTTTACATAAATAAATTTTAGCCTAATATAAAGTTTCTTACCCAAGACAGGGATCTTTTTAGCTTAAGTAAATCACAAATTTATAACAAAGTAAAAGAAAAAGCTAGTAAAAGAAGCAAGATTTTTATGTTCTACATATGTAAACAAAATTAACTATTTGAACCTAATTAATTCTTGTTGTTGCAAGTTGAATCATTTGCAATTTTTTCTATTCTTGTTATCCATCCTACTATCTTGGCATAAAAACATGGAAGGGTTTACATGTATAAATTCTTTAACACTTACACATGAACCCATGAGACAAAAATCCAGCTTTGCTGCAACAAGTCCAGTCTACATGCAGTCCTATCCAAATACTTATGCTAATGGCATAACATAATGGCTAGAGTGTATAACCAAACCACAAAACCACATAACCAGCATTCAGTTGGAAGCACCTCTGTCTATTAGCTGGAAGTTAGAGATTCTTTCTAAACCCCAGTAATATTATGTATAAAATAAGGGTATAATAGCATTTACCTCATTTGTGGTAAAGATTATATGAAGTAATAATGCATACAAAGTGCTCATTCTGCACAGCCTGAGCACACCCTAATTATTCAATTATTGTTGGCAATTATCATGATGATTGATAGTGATGTCAGTTACTAGACTATAATTGTTGGGAGAATATCAGAAACACTAATTTTTGGAATACCCCAGAATCCAAAAATTTCAAAATGATAATGCAGATCATTCCATAAAGATCCTTGCCCAACTTCCTCATCTGTTGGAGGGAGAAGTTGAGTGCTTGATGGACTGGGTGTCACGGAAGACCACCTTGAAGTGTCTGTGGTTCTCATTGTCAATGGCACTCAAAATCAAAGAGCTTTGCTGAACTCTTAAATTAGATACAACTTTATAGAAGTCCTCTTTCCTGAAAACAAAGCACAAGCTAATGAATGGTTTCCTATCTGATTCTAGTTTTCCATCAATCCCTTCAAATGTCAAAGTTAAATCCTCAGTAGGAGGATTTAATCACACTGAGGGTGGAAACAGAGAATGTGGCAACAATCCTGCTTCTATTAAGCGTAATAAAGTCATTTTTATAAGTGAATTCTATTGAAATGCCACTGATTTTTACTCCCCGACCTGGCCAAGTAAATAAATGAACTTAAGTTTTATAACTAGCTTTACAAGTCCTAGCACAGAGTTCTTCTGATTTTCAAAATTCAGACACATTCCAAAAATCCAGAGGAAATAGTCAGAATAAATACCCTTAAAGAAAAGGAGAAAACTAAAAATTATAAAATATATCTATTGTATTAACTCTCTATTTTTAAAATAATCATTTTTAAACTGTAAGGTAATTCTTAGTGCTTGCCTTTTTCCCCCAGCCTCAGGAAGTCAGAATTGAGCCCAGAACTAAATGCGACACAAAGGTTTAGCAACTTCATGACCCTGGGTTTCTGGTCTGATTTGTTACACATACATTTCTTCTCTTTCCCTCCTTCTTTCTGATCACCTTATTCTCCATGACCTTTGGTCTTGTACTGTTTCATTTATGCAAATATTAATTGAGAGTCTACTTAAGGACGGGATGTTGGTGAAGTGAAATGGAAAGCTGTTATTGGCTGAACTGTGCCTTCCCCAAATTCACATATGCAAGTCCTAACCGCCAGGGCCTCAGAATGTGACCCCATTTGGAGACAGAGACTCTCCAGTGGTCATTAAGGTAAAACAGCACCATTCAGCTGGGTCCTGATCCAATACAACTGGTGCCCTTACAAGAAGAGATAAGGATACAGAGAAGATGGCTGTCTACAAGAGACCTAGAAGAAACCAAATCTGCCGACACTTTGATCTTGGACTTCTAGCCACCACAACTGTGAGGAAAATAAGTTTGTGTGTTTAAGTCACCCAGTCTGTGGTATTTTGTGACATCAGTTGCAACAGGCTAATACAAAGGCACAATTCCTACATCAGTGAGCTCATGATTTGGAGAGAGGGACAAGTAAGAAATGGCAAATTGCAGTGTGGTAATTGCTGTGATGCAAGGAAGCATGAGAGAAAAAAGTGGTGCCCATATTGAAGGTGGGGGACATCAGAGAAGGCTTCTTGGAGGAGGAGAAAAGGAGCTACCAGGCATTCTAGAACAAAGGAACAGCATGTGCTAAGACAGTGACAGAGTCATAACACAGAGGAAGTTTGAGAAAATGAACACCTTGTTATACTAAAAGGTGGGTAGAAAATGGGTGAGGAAAGTAACGGAAGAAACTGGAGACGTAGGAAAGGGTCAGATCAGAAGAGGCACGGTTGCCTTGCTGAGGGGGTTAACCTTGTGAGAGCAGAGGGGAGCCACTGAGGAACTGAAGCAGGCAAGACAGTGGATCATAGAGAAGCGATCCTGAAGACAAAACAATCTGCTAAAGGGTAGTTCACCAAATCTGGGCGCAGAATAATGAAGATCTGTCCGCTAAATGGACAAGATGCCTCCACCAGTTGAAGGTCATCAGAGACAGTCTCCAGGTTTATGGCTTGGGTGATGGGGCACCATTGACCGAACAGGAATAGTCTGGGAGGTAAGGGTCAGTTATCCAGACCAAGCAGGGGAAGGCATAGGTTAGGCAACGGAGCAGATGGTTGGAGAAGCAGGTCTTGAGTTGAGAACACACCTTGAAAAGACTGGGCTAAGTGCTAAGCCAGATGTGAAAAAAGACCACTTGGGCCGCTCAGGCTGCTATTACAGAAATACCATAAACTTGGCAGCTTATAAGAAATACACATGTACTTCTCAGAGTTCTGGGAAGTCCAAGATCAAGACACCAGCAGATTCAGTGTGTGGTGAGAGCCCACTTCCTAGATGGTAGCCTTGTGACTATAACCTCACGTGGCAGCAGGAATGTGCGAGCTCTGTGGCATTTCTGAGGGCTCCACTCTTGTGACCTAATCACTCCCAAGGCTCCACCTCCAAATACCATCACATTAGGATTTCAACATGTGAATTCTGAAGGGATACAAACACTCAGACCATAGCAGTCACATTGTATTATTCCCTTTTTATGAAATTTCCAGAACAGGCAAATCTATCAAAGTAGTTAGTGACTGCCAAGGATTTGGGGAGAAGAGCTTGATTGTAATATGTACAGGACTTCTCTTAGGGGTGATAGAAATGTTTTGAAATTCAATAGTGGTAAAGTGGCAACCCACTTCAGTATTCCTGCCTGGAATCTTCCATGGACAGAGGAGCCTGGTGGGCTATAGTCCCTGGGGTCCCAAAGATTAGACATAACTGAGTGACTGAGCACAATGGTTATACAGGGCTTCCCAGGTAGCTAATTGATAAAGAATCCGCCTGCCAATGCAGGAAACGTGGGTTCAGTCCCTGGGCGGGGAAGACCTCCTGGAGAAGGAAATGGCAACCCACTCCAATATTCTTGTCTGAGAAATCCCACGGACAGGGGAGCCTGGAGGGCTACATTCCTGAGATCTCGAATGAGTCCAGAGACAACTCTGAGACTTAGAACAAACAAAAACAACAGTTATACAACCTTGTAAATAAAATATACTAGAAACTACTGAATGATACTTGTTTAAAGTGTGTTTGTGAACTTACATACAATTTATACTGTGTGAATATACTTCAATAAAAAAATTTTGGGACATAGGAAAAAAAAGTATCCATCATAACATATAAGTGATTGTTGAAGTCATGGGTATGAATGAGTTTTCCCGGGAAGAGTAGGAGAAGAACAAGTTATGAATTATGCTTTTATTATAAAAATGCTAAGTCTTTTTTGAAAGTGGCCAAAACAAACAAGTAAGTAAGCATGAGGCTTCCCTTATCTTTTGGGAAGCTGAAATCTTTCAAAGTATATGTGAATTCTTCACAATTTATTTTAAAACTTGGGATAAAATGTGAGTGACAGCAGCATACAAAACCAAGGCTTGGGGGGTCCAGTCCCTGCCTGGCCATGAGCTTTGTCCCACTACTTGCTAAAATGCACTGTTCAGTTCACGGCAAATGTCCTCTCCAAGGGACAAATCTGAATACAAAGCTATAGTCTAATTTTAATATAATATTTTATTCATTTAGCTATTGGTCAGTATCCCCGCTAGTGGTGGTTTAGTCGCTCAGTGGTGTCCAACTCTGCAGTCCCATGGTCTGTAACCCATCAGGTTCCTCCGTCCATGGGATTTCTCAGGCAAGAATACTGGCGTGGATTGCTATTTCCTTCTCCAGAGGATCTTCCTGACACAGGGACTGAATTCACCTCTCCTGCTTTGCAGACAGATTCTTTACCAACTGAGCTGCCAGGGAAGCAGGGAGCCTTCAAAAACTATGATTGTTCAGTATTATTTGTTGTTTTCAATTAGCTTCTAGATAAATGTTTGCTATGTAAAGAAAGATGGTGGATGATGGTTAATTGCACAGCTATGTAACCTGTGGAAGTAAATTTCTTAATGTCTTTGAGGCTGTAATTTTATTTAGTGAATGTTTGTTTAGGGCAGTATGTTTTAAAGCTGTGGATTTTGCTTACCTTCCACCCATGATATTTGCCAGTGTCCAGAGACATATTTGATTGTCAAGTCGTGACCAGGGGTGGAGATGGGAGTTCCTATTCTGTTTAGCGCTAGAGGCTAGAGATGCTGCTAAATATCCCATAATGCACAGGACAGTCCAATATGTCAGTAGCTCCCAAGTTGAGACACTCTGCCTTAAAGTAACACGGACATATAATGGCCATGAAATTAATAGGAGACTATCTATGTTCCAGGATCACATGAGTCAATTCAGTATAATAATTTGTTGTAATGAGACCAGATTGAGGCAGAACTTTTGTAAACTCTTACCAATATTTTCAAAACTTGTGCATGAAAAAGCAATGGCCACAGGGCATTTCAGAACACACATATTATACATTTCGTCCTCACATTATTTCCATCCATATCACAGACTGCAAATCAGTGAGAAACTACACAGACACAACAGTGTCACCTCATAGACCTACAGAGATCCTCTAGTTGGGCAGACTAATTTGCCCTGAGCACACAAAAGTCTGATCTTTTTCTCCATTCATTTAAATTAGCAAATGAAGAAGCTGGTAAAACAAGTTTATGGCCTGCTCAAAGTTCAGCATTGTTTTGAAAGTTTCACCTCCTTATGAGGGCTTCATATAAACATGAAATCAGCTTAATTAATCTTGACCATGAGAACTATAAAAATTATTCCCAGCAGGAGTTCCCATAAGCCCTGGGGGATATGCAAGGTTAATTTAACTAACTACCTTTCTCCTGGTCCAGAACCCTGAGACTTTCTAGCTATTTCCTCTTTCCTAATAATGAGCAGGACAATGAGCACTGCAGATAATGTGTGAGTATAAATAGACAGGTGACAGAAACTTGTACTGTGATATGGTTTGACAAAGATAATCCATCACTCACAGTTTCAGCTCCTTGGGAATGAAACGATCTGTCTCCTTTCCAGTCTCAGGGCCCAGGAGGATGTGAAAATATTTCTCCTCCAATTTTCTGTCAACTGAGATAAGCCCGAGTGTGAATGTTGACAGTTTGGAGAATGAAGACAAAGCCTTTTTCCATGAAGGAACTACTCTCCTTAGGCTCCCTTCCCCTCTAGAAGCCATTAGGCTGGAGTCTGCTAGCCTTCAGGACAGAGAGACAGGATTATCTGAGGTTCAGGTTACAGGAAATCCCCTACATGCAAACCTTCAAAGATAGGAACGTCCATTTGTCTGTCCAATCCCGTGTTGGTTCATGTATCTATAAGATTACTTAGTGTAAGATTAAAAATGGTTTCTTTATTTTTTGTGTTTGTTTTATGCTTTATTTCTGTGAATTTTTACAGTACAGTTCTATATAGTTGAGTCCCTGGGCTAACCTTGTTGAATAAATTGGATTCATGAACACACTCTTGGAATGGAACTCATTTGTATGAAAGGGACTTACTGTATTTCCAAAGAAAAAAGAAGGGTTTTACGGGTCTTAGACCCAAATTTTTAATCACTCTGTTTTTTAATTTCTGATTTATCATGCCAAGATGATCACTGACTATAGGATACACTTTACGTGTTTTATGAATATAAACTTGAATAATAGAACAAAGAATTGATGATTCAACTCTATGACAACTGCCCAAAGTAACTGGAAGCCAACCGCTTACACAAAGAAAAAAAAGTTACTTGATAAATGAGTTTAAAGGTAAATCTAAACTGCCTCTGTCAGTCTATTAAAATGAAACAAATGACTAAGCATTCTATAGGTGAGAAAAAACTGATACAATTTCATTCACTGATTAATTTAAAACAATCCTAGGAAATTTGCTCTCTGCAAAATGTTTTTGTAGACTATAGTGAACACAAAGATGAAACAAAGTAGGCTCTGTCCATGAGGAAGATATAGTCCAGTCCAGGCTCCTCCGTCCATGGGATTCTCCAGGCAAGAATACTGGAATGGGTTGCCATTTCCTTCTCCAGGGGATCTTCCTGACCCAGGGATCAAACCCATGTCTCCCGCATTGCAGGCAGACGCTTTAACCTCTGAGCCACCAGGGAAGCCCTAATTATAAAGTAAGGTGGAGAAAGATGAAAAGTGAGACAAAATCTTTCAACTACTTTCAGACCTTGCAGAATGAAGTCCAAACTCCACTGTTCATCAAACCAAACACTCTATGGTTTGGCTTCCGGATACATTTCTTGCCTCTTTTCCTGATGTTTCTCTATATGCTATGGTTACTTCCACCAGAATGAACTGTTGCTGCTACTGCTGCTAAGTCACTTCAGTCGTGTCCGACTCTGTGTGACCCCATAGATGGCAGCTCACCAGGCTCCCCTGTCCCTGGGATTCTCCAGGCAAGAACATTGGAGTGGGTTGCCATTTCCTTCTCCAATGCATGAAAGTGAAAAGTGAAAGGGAAGTCGCTCGGTCGTGTCTGACTCTTCACAACCCCATGGACTGCAGCCTACCAGGCTCCTCCATCCACGGGATTTTCCAGGCAAGAGTACTGGAGTGGGGTGCCATCGCCTTCTCCAAGAATGAACTGCTAGCACCAGGCTTTCACACATGACTTTTGTCTCTAGCTGGAACATGCCTGCCACTTCCCTTTTCATCTAATCAACACTTTGCCTTCACAATTCAATGCAAGCATCATCTGGCAGAAAATCTTTCATGAAGACTCTTCTACATGACCCCCAAGGTCTATGCTTCCCTACTGTACTCACCCCTACAACACAGTAAACACGCTGTTTGTCTCTCCAGCTAAGTCCTGGAGTGCCAAACGCAGACCCTGAGCAGTGAGAGAACTTAGAAGATAAGATTAAGAGAGATTTTCCATATCACATAAGTTGTACCTAAAAGAAGGTAGGGTTCAGATATGCATAGGTCAGAAATGTATATTACACCCAGAATGATGCGATGAAGATAAAACTTGTGCATGAGATGCATGCAAGTGTGGAAGCCATCCTGCCTTTCCAGAGCCTTCACTAGGTGCAAAGAGGATACAAGTTGCTTTATTAATCTCATTTCGTCTTTACGGTGGCAAGTAGCAAACATTATGTCTAGGGCATAGTATTCACCTATTGGAATAATGGGAAATAAGTGGGAAAGGTAGACCAGGGCCATACTCTGAAAAAGTGGTTCTGAACAGGAATATTACCAACTCCTGGGGGGTATGTGGACCTGTCTGGTTGTCAGAGTAACAGGAAGACCATGCATGCTGAACATCCTGTGATGCATAGGGCACGCCTCCCGAAGAAGGATGGTCTTGTTGAAATGTCACTATGGACCAATGGAACAAGCTCAGAGATCTTATAAGCCAGACTAAGGAGTTGGAACATTATTTGGTAGCTAAGCGGGAGTGGCTGAAGGCCTTCTAGCAGCACAAAAATTCTGAAAATAAGACTTTGACCACTTGCACCTCCCTGTGAAGCTCTGGTCACATCCCAGAGGAAACCCAAGGAGGACTGACCAGGAAAACAGAATTGCTCACTTCTCCTTCTCAAGTGTAGGTGGAGATCAAAGCCTCCTGGCCAAGAGTTCACTTGGAAATCTGCACCATGATATTCCTCCTGTCCCAGATGTGCTGCATGAACAAACTGAAACCCCCCAGGAATAGTTCTGGAGCCTACACAATCTTTTCAGAGAGATCTAAGCTTGGTTTTGGAAAAAGAAAGTGTTTGATTCTGAGTTGAGATTGAAAGGGAAATATTTTTTATAGTTTTTGGAAGAGACTTCAAATGAGCAACTTTTCAAAAAGAATGTATCACTAAACAAATCTTAGAAGTCAAACCCCGATCCAGAGGTGTCACAACAATGATGGTTTAATCCTACCATTGGTCCCAAGAGGCCCTTCCGGGAGAGATAGTTATTAGCCTTTAAGTACAAAACATATTACCATCCCAGGGCCTCTCATATAAGAAGCACAGGGCCTAAGCAGTGTTTCTAAAGGAGATTTTAGAAAGGAGATTTTGGAAGGAGATACAGTTTTGAGTACCTAAGGTCTCCGAACTTCTTGTTGTTCAGACGCTTAACAGTGGAGAGTTCAAAAGTAATAGCTGTGCTCTCCTAACTTAGGACTCAGAAAATGGGGCTGAACATGAGAATCAGGAGGATAATTTAGTAATCTGACCATCTTGGTAGACAAATTTACATCTCTGAGTGGCCCTGATGGCCCATTTACAAAGACACTCTGAGCTAGTACAACCTCACCTATCTGCACTCTGCAGATATAAAACACCCCACCTGAGGGAAAGACAATGGATGGACTGTGTTCCAGAGTTTCACTCTGCAGTCTAGACTTTGCATTTTATGTCTGCCTGAATGATGAGGTTCTGTTTTCAACTCTTTTCCTTAGATTTTTGCATCACCTGCTGCTACATATTTACTTACCTGGGCTTACAAAAGCACTCTGATACAAAAATTGAAATGTCACTCTATCCCCACCCAAATCCTGGGAACAACAGCTGGCTCAGTCATCTGCAAAATATCAGGTGCTAATAACTGGAGTGAAGGTGAACAGGAGAAGATTATCGATGCGAACTGCTGCAGCTAAGAAGTCAGATTTCCTTTTTGGTGTATTTTTGAAGAGTTCTACCTCCATCTGCAAGTGCTGTTGTTGTTGTTTGGTCAATAAGTCATGTCTGACTCTTTGTGACTCCAGGGACTGCAGCACACCAGGCTTCTCTGTCCCTCACCATCTTCCAGATGAGTTTGCTCAAACTCATGCCCATTGAGTCAGCAATGCCATCCAGCCATCTTGTCCTCTGTTGAGGGACTTTCCCGGTGGTCCATTGGTTAAGACTTCACCTTCTAATGCATGGGGTGTGGGTTTGATCCCTGATCAAGAAGCTAAGATCCCATATGCCTTGTGGCCAAGAAACCAAAACATAAAACAGAAGCAGTATTGAAAAAATTCAATAAAGACTTTAAAAATGGTCCACATTAAAAAAAAAAAAAAACTTTAAAATATAAGGAAAATTGTTAAGCAGAAACATTCATTCAATTCCCAAATTTCAACATGTTGAAAGGGAGCAGTGATGTCCTTCTTAACCACAAAGGCATAATGTTTTTAAATATGTATTTAGCTTTGAGGTAAGCTGGGGTGTCTGTATTTGAACACTAGTGCACTCTGATGCTCTAGGAATTCACATCACTAAAAGCTGTTGTAGGGCCTGGAGGAACTAAATGGTTATCCATCTTCCTCCAATCTCTGCTCCCTTCCCCATTCAGTCAACCCTGCAACAAGAACAGGTTTTTTCTCAGACTAATGGAAAGTAGAGATCAAAACAGGAAGATACATGTTCTCCAGTCTTTCCAGAATTACAGTTGTTCTTAAGCTTCAAATAGGAGTCTTTCCTTATTAGACTCTGCACTCAAAGTAGATAGTATACAGCTTGCCTTCAACCAGGACACAGTGCAAAAATCACTGGTATGAATTTGTAAGAAAAATAATTTTAAATGGTACACTACAGGTACATTGAAATGTCAGTATATTGTGAAAATGAAGTGTTAACTTTGATCTTAGTGGTAAACCAAGTAGCTGTGTGCCACTAAAAAGAGCATAGGAAAAAATTCCATCATCTACCAGAAACTTGATGTGTCTCCTATCTCATTGTGTGCTCACTGGGTCATGAAGAGAAGCATAAGACAGCACGTGTGAAAACCAGCCAATGTAGGGAAGCAAGTTTGCCACCCGGAACGTCTCTTTGGCACGTGGATTATTTCAGACTGAAAACAATCCAGACCCAAAAGACTCAGGAAGAAATTTTGACCTTACCCCTAACTGCCTAAAAGAGTTTAGATTGAGAACCTGTTCCTAGAATACAGCTATCACTAGACATGTCTGCAAAGATTCTGGGCTGAGTGTGGTGGGGGAAACTTGGCAGGGCCTAGAAATCAGGGTCCTCTCTGTGTCCCATTGTCTCTGCAGACTCCGCAAACATTTGTTTACCAAACATTTGCTTTTCTATCTCCACGGTGAAAAAGAACCCACTTGTCAATGCAAGGGATGCAGAAGACATGGGTTTGATCCCTGGGTCAGGAAGATTCCCTGGAGGTGGGCATGGCAACCCACTCCAGCATTCTTGCCTGGACAGTCCCATGGACAGAGGAACCTGGCAGGCTACAGTCCATAGGGTCACAAAGAAGCGGACACAGCTGAAGCAACTTAGCACACATGCACGCAGGCTCCATTTCCTTCTTCCTCCTTGAAGTCCCAAACCACTACCCCCAACATCCTCTTTCATCTTTAACTGAAGATGGTATTTAAGGGAGGGCTTTTGGCGAGTTACACAGTTTACCTAGGTCTCTCTCATGTGTACATTATTAAACTTTTGTTTGACTTTCTCCTGTTCACCTGGCTCAAGTCAATTTAATTTTAAGACCACTCAGAAACCTACAAGGGTAGAGGAAAATTTCTTCCTCCCCAACACAAGCACTGTTGTTAACGTTCCCCTGAAAATCCTAAAGATGGGCCAGAAATCCTGAGATAATACTATCTTCATGAACAAAGATCAGTGACACAAAGGAAAACCATAGTGTAACAGATCCTGCCTCTCAAGGTGGAGAAAACTTAAGCATGTGAAATGCAAAATGACGTAAATTGTTGAAACTTCTGTGGTGCTTGCCTAACATACAGTCCAGCCAAATAAACACAAGGACATGGAGGAGGCTGTGTAAACAGTGTTTACCAACCATGTCTCCCCAAGATGTTGTGGAAACAAGTTACAGCTGTGGTTTTGGAGGGACCCAGATTGCAGCCTGGAGATTTCAAAGCCGAGCTATTTGATGTACAAATCTGGGTTCAAAGAACTTCGGTGAAGTGGGAGAAGGTGCCAGGGACGCACCTTCTGGAAACAATTGAAGACCAGACGTGAACCTACAGATTGAGAGATATGACCTGATGAGAAGAATAAACTAAAAAGGTTCAAGGACAGGAACATGATCCCAGAACCTTGACTGTCACATTACTTGGTAGAGATGTGATTGGGAAAACCCTATAATTTCAAAAATCACAAAAACAGAGTGGGCATAAAAGTCATATTATAATTTCTCAAATACAGACCTCAGTTCAAGGCAGTTTAATCCAGTGAGCATTTAGTATGATGAGTGAGTTAGTGTAGCAGTTATCAAAGATTCTTCACTGAGCTATGGCACAAAATGCGAGGACTTCCTCCCTTTTTACCTCTCTCCTTTTGAAAAAAAAGTATTGCCATCTTTGGGCTTTAAAACATACATTTGAAATGGACTGAAAAAGAATCCAGTCAGAAAGTGTCAACTTGTGAATTAGATTTAGAAACATTTGCTAATCTTAGCTTTGATCTGGGAAAGTAAGGATAAACCTAACCTCAAGATGAAACCTTAGGATCTATCTGCAGGAGAATTGTGATGATCTTCAGTGGCCTCCTGATATAGGAGGCTAAACAAAAAGTCCAAGTTAAAGTGATTTAAAACTATGACTCTTTTAATTAAGAAAAACACTTTAAGTATAACCAACAAATATGTAAGAAATTTTTGCAACTTACAAATTCTTGTACATTGAGACTGTGATAAGATTCCGCTACCAAGAATTGTTCCCAAGTAGCCAAAATCTTAGGCAGCATATAGAACATATAGACTCTGCAGTGGCTCAGACAGCAAAGAATCTGCCTGCAATGCAGGAGACCTGGGTTTGATCCCCTGGATCAGGAAGATCCCCTGGAGAAAGGAATGGCTACCCACCCTAGTATTCTTGCCTAGAGAATGGAGAATTCCATGGACAGAAGAGCCTGGCAGGCTACAGTCCAAGGGGTCGCAAAGAGTTGGACATGACAGAGCACTTGTATCTAAATATTAAGATTTCCTGGTTAAAGGTAAGAGTTTTATCTGGGAGAATCATTCATAACTTTATGTTCACTAACATCACAGGGTCTCATTGGCAGGTGATGAAATAAGCTTTTCAGAGGGAACAGGGTACAAAGCAGGGTGGATGGACCAAATGAGGCCTCAAGCAGCAGGAAAAGAAAGAAGAGAGAGCTTGGAAGGAAGAGGAAAGATGTTCAACAGCAGAATGAAAAGCCGCAGATAACTAACTTTCCACCAAATGGATCCTAGGCTCATTGGAGACCAGAGGCATGTTTCCCAGAGCTCAGCTAGCATGCGATAATATATCCCCACCTGTGAGTCTAGGAAGGAAAACTGAGCCGCTCCATAGGCAATGAAAGTAAAAAGCAGCAACTAAAAGAGAATAGAGTGGGTAGTAAAATACAATGGCAATTTGGGGGAGAAAAGCTACAATTCGGTATGGGTGTGCCATTTGCGTGTAATATGATACTGATACACATTCAATAAGAACCTCACCACTTCTAACATTTTCCTTCTCCCAGGATATTGTGATACTGGAGATAGAGACCTATCAGCCATCCTTAGTTACCACTTGAATAAATATTCATGAAGCGTTTTAAAGTAATCCTTTCAGGCTTCCACACAGGGGTGCTACAATTAAGCCATCCCACAAGCCCTCTTCCATAGACAGTGCTGTACTGAACATCTGTTTATACTCTGGATGTTTTGCAGTTGAATTTTCGTACCTGGAATGTTTACAGCTTGGCTTTAAAAGGAAATGCCCCCAACTTGAGATCAGGATTCAGTACGAAGAAGAAAACTTCTCAGGAAGCTTCAGAAAATCCGCTACTGTTCATTTTGCCTTCTCTAACCTGTCGCCTAGAGTTGAGAACTGCCTAACTGACTTCTCCTGGTGGCTACAAAAATGAACTTTCAATCAAACACAGGTTGACGTAATCATTTGCTTAAATTGACCAAGCCATGGGATGACAGACTTGATCTGAAAGGGGTAAAATGTTTGCAAGAACTTGAAATCTTAAAGAATTTTGCCATCAGCAAGAGTTGTGACAGGAAGTGGGGTGAAACTGCCAAGTATTCAAAATCAACACCTCAGCTGTTCACCTTTCCTTTTTTTTTTTTTGCTTTCTGAATCATTGTTCCCAGCACTGGGTACTTTTTCTGATGGCTAGTTTTTCCTTCACATTAGAATGGTTTTGTTCTGTTGATTTGTCTAGGGTGGAGAGTCTCCCCCGATCTGTCTCTTTTTCACATTGCTTTCAGGCACATTTCTTCTCTGAGTTTGAGTTGGGTGTGTATTCACAATTTCCCATGGTACCTGGCACCTACTTTTTCTTAGCACATAAAGAGGATTTTCTCTCTCTTTGCAATCTACGTCATGCCTGTCCTCACTTCAGCCAATACCATGTCAGCTTCAGGACTGCAGAAAATGAAGGATAAGTCAATGATTTCTACGCAACTGCATGGTTTTAACTTGGGACCTTTTACTTTATTTTTATTCCATTTCTCTGCTTCAGTCATCAAAGCTTTCTGGGTAGCTCAGCAAAGAGGCAGTAGTCGCCATTTTTATTCAACTTAATTCTTATTTTGTGAAGATATCCCCGCCCCAAAAAAGCAAAATCAATCAATCAAAATGAAATTCTGACTTCAAATGGTTGCTTCCTTTCCTATTTCTTTTTTTGACTGTTTTCCATCACCTTTTCACTTTCCATCGGGTACTGGTTTCTTGTTCTCCTACTCTATTTCCTACTTCATCTACCTCAACCCCAAGCTGTCCATTTGGAAAGGTTCAGATAAACGACTATCTTATCTCTCTGAGGATTTTCTCTTAATAGAAAATGCTTCTTAATCCAAAGGAAAAAATCTCTAATGGAAGAAATTCCTGAGAATAGGGGTTGGGAGGGATGGGAGGGACTTTGAAGGAGCAGAAGAAAATTTGGGGGAATTATGGGTAGGTCCCTTATCTTGATTGTGGTGATGGTTTCACAGGTATATGCCAAAATGTACCACATCATGCTCTTTAAATACATGCAGCTTGTTGTATGTCAATTATACTTCAGGGAAACTGTTTAAAAATAAACATGATGCTGGAGAGGATTATGGACTATTACTCAGCCATAAAAAAGGAATAAAATAATGCCATTTGCAGCATGGATACACTTGGAGATCATCATACTAAGTTAAGTCGGACAGAGAAAAACAAATACCATATGGTATCACTATATATAGAATCTAAAAAAAAAAGAAAGATACAAATGAACGTATTTACAAAATGGAAACAGACTCAGAGACTTGGAAAACAAACTTATGGTTACCAAAGGGGAAATGTTGTGGGGGGTGGAAGGGATATATTCAGAGTTTGGGATTAACATATATACACTACCATATATAAAATACATAATCAACAAAGACCTACTGTAGAGGAAAGGGAACTCTGCTCAATATTCTGATAACCTATATGGGGAAAGAATTTGAAAAGAATAGATATATGTATATGTATGACTGACTCACTTTGCTATACACTTGAAACTAACATAACATTGTACATCAGCTATACCTCAATATAAAATAAAAATATTTTTAAAGGAATAAAAACGGAACAAAACCTCTCGAGTGTCTCTCTTCTATGCATAGTTCTTTCTCTGGCTCCACCACTGGCAGAAAGCTCTCACAGAGAAGGAGAACATGGGTTTAGCTGTACATTTCCCAGAGTGTTGTCTGGTTCACTGGTGGTGTTCATTCAGTATCTACTGAATTGTCCTGTGACGTCTGATCGTAATGGTTACCATCTCTGGTGTCTTTTGTCTGCCACCACTTTTCGCTGATTAACTCTTTAATCCTCCCAATAGTTCTCTAAGTTGAGTCCTGTTACTATTCCACTTTGCTCTTGAAGAAACCCAGGGGCCCACTGCAGGGCTCTTGCTGTCTTTCATATGACCCAGATACTGCCTTTATGGATTACACTTGAAATAAATGAGAATCTTCAGAGATCTGAAGCCAAGACCATAGAGCCTGTGGTGTGGGGAAGCCAGAAAGTTTAGGAATAAGGTAATGAATGCAAAAGACCAAAGGAACAGTACTAAACTTAGAATTAGAAAATTTGGTGTTGAGACCCAACAGGGCCACCTCAGAATTACTGCAAGGATTAGGTGAGAAAATGACTGGAGAATTACCAGCGTCAACTGAACAGCATCATGACCATGCTCTAGGATAAACCCTTTTGGATTATAATAATCCTAAATTGGAGACAATTTTCTTAACAATACCTAGTTCTCACTGCAGCACATTTCCTTTCTATTACAAAGATAAATTCAGTTTTCACGTACCAAGCAGTATGATCTAGATGATGGCCTTTACTCTGAAGGCATGACCAAGACACCCATTTGCTCTAAATGAAAAGCTGTGCTTCTCAGAGAGACATCTAAATAGATCTTCTGCAGTCCCTGTGATAACTTGTTAGCTTAAAACAATTGATTTTTTAAAAGATAAAGATGCTTCCTTGATAGACCTGTGTCCTTAGGTCTTCATATGGTCGCTAATATTACTATCATCTGCCTCACAGATGAGAAATGTTTTAAGTTACACATTCAACATCAACTTGTCAGAGAAACTTAAAAATCAGTATTTAATTTATCAGAAAACATGTATATCTTTTTCTGACATTATTCTTTAAATGTTTTTTTCCATTACAGTTTACCACAGGATTCTTTCTCTTTTTTAAGTCATTTTAAGTCAGTTCCGGATGGTTTGTTGTAAAAAAAAAGAAAATTAATTGCCAAATAATCAAAGAAATAAATAGTGGTAGGTTTATCCTATAGAATGAATGAGTTACTGGAGTAAGAACATGCGACCACTGTCTAAATTCTCTGTGGTGGAAATGTTTAGCCTGTAGCTCTCACACAAATATAATTCCCATTTTCCACTGATTTCATTGACCAGCAGCCTGATGATTTTATATACCTTGAAGGTTATAGCAAAGCTAAAGGACAACTAGCTGATACCCCAAGTAACAACAGGTAACAGGCAGCAAATACTTCTATCATTATCTGAAACAGGAAGGAACTGAATTATTTACCCTTTGTGTGTCCAAGAGCACCTGGCTTTATCACTGGATGTCCTGAAAAATTAATGTCCTTTAAAGGATATTATTAGTTATCTTGAGTCTGGAAAGACTCATATAAAAAGAGAGACTGGTTAATGTTCGTGGTCTTTCATATTTAACCATGCTTTCAGGCTATTAACAGGAAAACTATTCACTCATGCCTTTAACATAATGTGGGATGAGACCATAGCAGAAGATAAAAGGATACAATGAAGGTCTATCAACCTCCACCCTTACTGTAAATGCAGCTATTAATAGTAAGATTAATCATAGTTAAAAACCATATCAATGAAACTATTAATTTTTAAAATATATTTGAAAGAATTTGGACACAACTTGGATGAATCCCAGGGCAACTGATACAATTCAGGATTGATTGTGCCTGGCAAACTAGGTTGTGTGATCATCCTGCTAGATAAGCTATTTAAAGAACAGTGAAATTCTTAAAAAATGAAGAGGAAGAAGGAGGAGGGGGGTATAATGGAGGGGGAGACTATGACTGTATGAGGAAGAAATGATATTTCCATGTCAACTTGGAAAAGTGAGGCTGTTTTTTGACACTAAAACACACTGTTTTTGTTCTGGTTTAGGCTGTAGCCTTGTGGTGTTGTTTCTTCCTATCCGTTTCCAAAAATGATTTGTGCTTACTTAACTGCCAAAAGGGAGGAACAAAATATTATATAAAATCCCTCTGGCTTTCATATATTGTGGTCTCTTTCCAGCCTTTTAAGCCTAACATATTTTTTAAAAAAATCAGAAACATTTCTGTGCTTTACAACAGGGGTTCAAAGCTAATTTAATATTTTTCATCGTCATTCTATTTTTATGTTGATAGTTCATCACATACAATAGGTGGAAATGTTGCATAATTCCACTGCCATGTAACAATATTCACAAATAACTTAGGTTTTATTTTCAACTGTGAATTTTAAACTTAATTACTCCATGTGTGAGAAGTAATATTTCTTTTTTCTTCACATATTACTTGTCATTCCCAAAGCTATTTCTAATGAAAGAAAACTCTCCTGATCCTGAAAAATACACAGAAGTCACCATCTTCACCTCTTCTCTTTTACTTTCACTTATTCAGCATTTATTACCTACACTAATTAATTTATGTATCCTTCATTAAATGTGCACTGATTGGAGGCAGCAGTTGAGTGCTAAGAAGATCGTCAAGCAATTTCTTCTGTTTCACTGTAATGCATCCACCAGGAACAACAGCCGGATCTGTGGAGTTCTAAGCTGACAATGATCACCCTTGGCTCCACACTGAAGACTGGTCATTGAACCGGACCACGTGGTAGCTCTGCCCTCAGCCTGGTTCCTAACCGAAGGGCAATCCTTATACCCTTGGAACTGGAAGTGTGAGAATGGTGCTTATGAGAAGAGATGTGTGATTCTTAAACTGTGGGTTTCTCAGACTATAACTACCACCCTTGAGCACAAGTTCAAAAGTCTGAGCTGCTACTTTGAGTTCCCCTTCTGTTTCTGAGTAGCATCTGTTTGGTTCAACTCTGCTGTTGGTATTCTTGTGTGTTTGAATGGACCCTTTTTCATCAAGCCCTTTAAGATATCAGTAAAATATAAAATATACAAACAGCTCATACAACTCAACATGAAAACAAATAAACCAATCAAAAAATGGGCAGAAGATCTAAAGGGACATTTCTCTGAAGAAGAAAGATAGATAGCCAACAGACACATGAAAATGTGCTCAATGTCACTAATTATTTGAGAAATACAAATCAAAACTACAATGAGGCATCGCTTCATGCTAATTGGAAAGGCTATCATTAAAAATTCTACAAATAAAAAATGCTGGAGAAGGGGTAGAGACAAGAGAACCCTCCTACACTGTTGTAAGTTGGTACAGGCACTGTGGAAAACAGTATGGAAGTTCCTCAGAAAACTAAAAATAGAATTACCAGACAATCCAGCATTCCCACTCCTGGACATATATCCAGACAAAAATCCTAATTCAAAAAGATACATTCACCCCTATGTTAATAGCAGCACTATTCGCAATAGCCAAGACACATAAATAACCTACATGTTCATCAGCAGATGAATGGATAAAGATATGGTACATAAATACAATGAAATGCTACTCAGCCATATAAAAGAATGAAATGATACCATTCTTAGCAACATGGAGGCAGCTCAAGATGACCATACCAAGTGAAGTAAGTAAGAAAGGAAAAGACAAATACCGTATGATATCATTATATGTGGAATCTAAAATACGGCACAGGTGAAACAACTATGAAGTCAAAGCAAAATCAGGGACATAGAGAATAGACTGGTGGTTGCCAAGAGGGTTGGTTAGGAGAGGGTAGGAGCGGGAGTTTGGAATTAGCAGATGCAAACTGGTATGTATAGATAAAGAACAAAGTCCTACTCTGTAGCACAGGGAAATATATTCAATATCCTGTGATAAACCAGCAAGAAAAAGAGGATGAACAAAATTGTAATCATTCACACACATATACATGTGTGTCTATATACATGTGTATGGGTATATGATGAGTTATGATGTAAAATATAATTTTTTTCTACTTTGAGTATGAATCAAAACAAGTAGGAGGAATACCACCTCCTTGGTTAACTCAGGATATTTACTAAGAAAGAATTTATTTGAAGGCCCAGGTGAAAAGAATGAGTACCTAGGCTATAGGAAGGAGGAGAACTAAGGGTGAAAATTATACATCATAAAGGACAAATATAAGCTTAGCCAATGGGAGAACAATTCCTTTCCCGTAATGAAACACCGAGTCTCTCCAAACTCATGGGAACATGGGTTTCTATCAAAAAAACAGTCGGTTGGTCACTTGGATGAGCTGTAGAAATAGTGATTCCTGCATTTAGTAGGTAGTAGCTCGGTATAGCTCAGTTGGTAAAGAATCTGCCTGCAATGCAGGAGACCCAGGTTCAATTCCTGGGTTGGGAAGATCCCCTGGAGAAGGAAACAGCAACCCATTCCAGTATTCTTGCCTAGAGAATCCCATGGACAGAGGAGCCTGGCAGGCTACAGTCCATGGGATCGCAAGAGTCAGACATGACTTGGCGACTAAACAGAGAGATAACTCTGTATAATTTCTATCCACTCCTTTGGATGTCTTCATTTTTCTACAATGATCACCAGTTCCCAAGTTGCTGATTGTACTATTGAACTCTAAGTTTTTAAGCTATTAAGGATTTCTTTTAAACTTTTTTTTTAAATAACTTGACCCTTTTCCTGCCTTTTGATATATGCCCTTATCTTTAAAATAGCACTTTTAAGATTTGGGACTGAGAAATTTCAAAATGGTAAAAAGCAATTGCCATAGCTGAAAAGTAGTCCAGGTTATGTTTCATTTTATTTCTTTTTCCTTTATGTTACAAAAAAATCACATATCACAAAATAAGCAAGAACAAATAAAATAATATCAGTTGCAGTGGAAACACTTTGAAATTAGTAGTTAGAAAAATCACCTTATTTTTTACTGAAGACTACAGCATATTTTAAAATGAGAAACTCTGTAAAGTGGTCAGTATCAGTAGGCTTGTGTTTCTCAAGGAGGAAGGCATATAAATTCAGCACAGGATGTTATGTTGGACAAAGAAGCCATAAAATAAAATAAAATGAGTACTTGTGTGGGTTTTGATTTCTAATTTCAAAATCCGGCATCCTGAATTTATGGCTTCTCAGATACAGGCCTAGACCCTAGTATCTGGTTGTAAAAGATTTAAACATTTTGGATAGGGATAATCACCAATAAATAGGATGAAATGCCAGTCTGGGTTTTACAAAGATCATTTTGGTAAAGAAAAGTTACAAGTAGAGTTCACGTGAACTACACATGGTTTCACAGTGGAGGAGAGAGACTGTAAGGTGTGTGGCTTGCTTGCCAGAGAGAAGGTAACCTTGGAATCCCAGTCTTCTCTTCTTTCATTCTCTTTATTCCATTCTGTTCTACTTACGTTAATGTCCCTAATTGCCCAGAGGAATCAACAAATTCAAAATCCACAGAGAACTATAATCTACATGGGCCTTCAGGGTCCCCCATGGGTGAACATAAAGCCCATGGAAATAAGAAATGACTTCCTGAGACTAACTGGCCATTCACCCCAAAATGACAAGACTTGGAAGACGTGTG
This sequence comes from Ovis aries, assembly GCF_016772045.2. Classification (NCBI taxonomy): domain Eukaryota; kingdom Metazoa; phylum Chordata; class Mammalia; order Artiodactyla; family Bovidae; genus Ovis; species Ovis aries. The sequence goes on from NC_056066.1 coordinate 21,435,135, forward strand.
TAGGATCACAAGCTTTAAAAGCTCAAAATTCATTTTAAGGTCAATCCACTAAGGAATTCAAGTGCAGTTAAGTAAGCTACACTGATAAATTCAATTTCATTAAGCACGCAAAACATATTCTTCTATATGGTTAATCACAGGGGTTGGAGTATGTACTAAATTATTTCACAAACCTAGAAATCATATTCTAGTGTGGAAGCCCAAATTGCTCACACTATCTAGCTTTCCATCAGCAACAAAATTTCCACTATAGCTTAAAAAATTAGGTGATATAATGCATAATATGTGTGAGACTTGGAACATTCTCCATTTCTTTTTTCTTTCTCCATAATGTAGCTGCCAGTGCTCCTATTATGTAGAAGGAAGACACTGAGTTGGTACAGGGGCCAGTGGTCTAGAATGGCTAGCTTTTAAAAACCCAGTAATTAATTTAGGCTATTTATACCTTAGGAACGCAGTGTCAATCACTTGTCATGGGCTAAAAGGCTCCAGAGCTTTTACCCCCACAGACAACCGCTCCTTCCTGTCATAGGATCTCATTATAGCAATGATTTTATAAGACATAGCCCTATCTATGACCCTGGCCTTTGCCATTGGTAGGAAAGATATCCTTAGTTAGGCAGGGTTTTCATATGTTCCACAATTTTCTCATTCATTAAAATCCCTGCTAATAGGGAAGCATATATTTTTCTCTGATGTCTCTCTGTAGTCATTATCCCTTTGATGGCACATCTAATTTCAGCTTCTATATCATATTCCTTAAATTTTCTAGTATCATTTCATAAAAATTCCTTTTTATTTCCTTTCAGTTCCACTGCTTGCTTCTCAGTTCATGAGCACTTTTTACTCCAGTTGCTCCCTAACTAAGGGATCTTTTCAGTCGGACTACTCTCTAATCTCTTAGGCCTCACCAAGATTTTCAGAAGTCAGGCTTAAGTGATACAGGCCATTCCAGCTTCCTTTTTTGCTTAAAGCAAGGAAGTCTGCTGTGTTTGATTATGTCCCCAAGTTTCTACCGCACTCGTGAGTTTTAACTCTTCTTTCTAGTGCACCAAGATGACCCAGTTTCTAAATTCACTTCCAAAAGAACTACTACTAACTGCAACAACTCTATTTTGATTTCATACCTCAAATCTAATCTTCTTTTAAATTGAAGTATAGTTGATATACAAAATTATATTAGCTTAAGGTGTACAGCATAGTGATTCAATATTTTATAGATATATTTCATTTAAAGTTATTACAAAATATTGACTAGACTCCCTCTGCTGTACACTCAATCCTTGTAGCTTATTTATTTTATACATAGTAGTTTGTGTTTCTTAATCCCTCACTGCAATTTTGCCCCTCCTCTCTTCCCTCTTGCCACTGGGAACCACTAGCTTGTTCTCTATAACTATAAGCTGTTTTGTTATATTCATTTGTTTGTTTTATATTTAAGAGTCCACAAACTAGTGACAAAATACAGTATTTGTCTATCTCTTATCTAATGTATTTCACTAAGCATCATACCCTCTCAGTCCATCCATCTTGTTGTGAATCGTAGGATTTCATTCTTTTTTATGGTTGAGTAATATTCCATTGTGGAGATATATATGGACCCTTAGGTTGCTTCCATATCTTGGCTATTATAAAAATTTTGCTATGAAAACTGTGGTGCAAGTATCTTTTCAAATTAGTGTTTTTATTTTCTTCAGATAGGTACCCAAGAGTGGAATTGCTAGAGCATATGGAAGGTCTGTCTATTTTAGTATTTTGAGGAACCTCCATACTGGTTCCTATAGTGACTACATTAATTTACAACAGTGTGTTGGGGTTCCCTTTCTCCACACCCTCGCCAACATTTGTTATTTGTAGATTTTTTTTGATGACAGTCATTCTGACAAGTGTAAGGTGATATCTCACTGTGGTATTGATTTGCATTTCTCTGATGATTAGTGATGTTGAGCATTTTTCGTGTGCTTGTTGGCTATCTGTATATCCTTTTTGGAAAAACATCTATTTGGGCCTTCTGCCCATTTTTAATGTTTTTTAAATATTAAGTTGTATGAGTGAAGAACCGACTCATTGGAAAAGACTCTGATGCTGGGAAAGATTGAAGGCAAAAGGAGATAGGGGCAGCAGACAATGAGATGGTTAGATAGCATCACTGACTCAATGGCTACGAATTTGAGCAAACTCCAGGAAATAGTGAAGGACAGAGGAGCCTGGTGTACTGCAGTCCATGGGGTCACAAAGAGCTGGACACAACTTAGTGACAGAACAACCACCATCAGCTGTTTTCTCTCAATTCTATCAATAGTTATTGTGGGCAGTACATGCTACACCCTTCGGAAAAATCAAGAGAAGAGATAATCAGTCTCTGACTAACAGACATTACAAGGTGATTCAGGAAACCAGACTCATGCACGTGAATGGTATCTATATGCAATGGAATATAATTAAATGCCGGCAGGTTTGAGCTGAAAATTAAGAGGGCCTGGTTGAGTGCTCTAAAGACAAGCTGATATTCAAGCAAAGCTCATTAACTAATACCAGTAATAATTTATAGCCAATCTCATTAGAAAATGTATGTCTGGCATTCCAAGATAATGATTTTCAGAACATAAAAATATGTTGTCCTGGCCACTAATACCAATAGAGGCTATGAATGTTGACTTCCTCTTTTTATCTTTTTTGGTCATTTGTTTTTATCTTAATAAATAAAACAAAATAAAGAAACAAAAAATTTAAGACACATTGCATAAGAGAGCAGCGTAGAGAGCAGGAGCAACTTGAGTGGAGGGAAGGTCATTTCCCCTCCTGGGCCCTCACAATTGCTGTAATTCATACCTGTTTGAGATCCAATTTGAGATCCTGTGATACTCCGACTTTTTGTTTCCATGAAACAAGCTTATCAGCAAGCTTCCCTTCAATGTTCACCTCTATAAAGGCACTTTCTTTCCCTAGATTCTTGTCATTATTCCCGTCAACTGCTGGTGAGAGATCAACAGCCCCAACATAACCTATAGGCTATCTGCCAGGAGCACAGGACCAGCTGGAAGCAAAGAGAACAGGATTTTTTCTTCTCGGATAAGCACCTCTCCTTTGTTACTTTATCCTTAGGTCTATGAACTCCTCTGGCTTGGAAAAAAAAAGAAAAGAAACCCTCTTAAGAACCTTAATATGAAAAGAGCTCAAGAAAATATTACCATTCACCCACCTGAAGTAATATCCAGTTATTATAATACAAAGACAGAGAAAATCTGCATCGGGTAGAAATTTCATTATCCTACAGGATATTAAAACCCTGATATCAAGGTTGTCAACAATGTGATAACAAATGCAGCTCTAAAACTGATTGCTTCTTGAAATGTATCTTTAAAGATCATTTATAATTCAGTAATATCTTTACTACTCTAGCTGCTAATATTGATTAGCAGTCAACTGCATTCATCAACAGCACACAATGAAAAACTCCAGGAGTAAGAAACACAAAACTGAAGAGAAGCCAGAAGGAACTTTTGCAGGACGTTTTTTAAAAATAGAAAAATCACTTGGCTTTTCTTCAACTTCTGGTTCCTCTGTGATAATAATAACCAAAAGGAAGGTACAGTTTCAGCAGAGCAGTAAAAAAAAGATACAGAGAATACACCAGGAACATCCTATATTACTAAGCTTGACTTCTATATTCTAAGTTTAAAAATATAATAAAACCAAAGTTTATAAAGAGATCTTCTGGCACCTCTAACAAGACACCCCTTATGGTAAAAGTCAGACTTGTTAGGCAGAGCTTTCTTAAAAGATTCCTATAGGCATTTCCCATCCTGTAAGAGCTGAAAGCCGGTATTATTGAAGCCTGTAGGACAAAAGTGTGGAAAGGGCCAGTATGCAACTTTCAAGCAAATAACTTAAGAGAAAGACCTAAAAATGCTCTGCACTATTGGCGCAGAAGTGCCAGCTATGTCCACCAAAATGCCTGTTTCTAGAATCATTTCTACCCTACTTTGCTTTGGACACACTGGTTGCCACAGCACTTTAGCAAACCCCAGGATATGGATACGTGGAAAACTGGGGAGATGATAATGACTAGGTCACCCAATCAACTATAGCTGCAGTTCAAATCCCCCACTGCAGCCTTAGACCAAGAATGAATCCTCTTAAGTCACTATATCAATAACAATTGACTCACCTAAACTTAAGGATGGTTAGTGTTTGAGCATCACTTGCCTATGGGTTCCTATCACCAGGTCCCATTTTCTACATTCCTGTCCAGAAACAATTCTTGGGAAGTCCAGAAACAATTCTTGGGAATTCCAGATGACTCTGTGCCCACCTGGGTCATGGGAATGCTACTTAAACTTGAACAATCAAGTAAGAGGATCTAATTGAGAAGAGCTTATGGAACATAAGAAATCATACAAGTAATTTTCATTTAGTTTAAGGATATCCATATATGCCCATATAATCAATCCAACCTCCCATGCTGTGGAAGTGAAGAAGTAGAATATTTGTCATTTTTCCTCCTGCTTGTTCTTCATCTTAACTCTCAGGGATTCCTCTCATCTTTTCTGACCTCCAGATCCCAGTGACTATTTTGGGATTTTTCTAATTCTTTTGTCCAATTATCTCTCAAGACCCTATGCTCGGCAATTTGGATAGGCTGTTTCTCATTTCTCTGTGTTTTCAAAGTGAAGTTAATAGCTTCTGTGAAAGAGGTTAAAAGGAAGACTACTCCCTTGGCAATAATAGGTTACTTGTTTACATTCTCTTCCTTTTTAAAAATAACACTTCCGGGTCCCCTGCTCATACTACAATGATGCAAGGGAAAGATGAATATTTATCACATATATAAAATTTAGAAAATGAAAACTCTATCAAGGTGTTAAGTTTGTCTTGTCATCACAGAATTTTGGCTGAAGCTTCAGAGCTTAGAATACAAAGTATTTGGTGTTCACATATTCTCAAGAAAGGGGATGATCAATATAAAATATGGTAACAGATGACTAAAAAATACAAACAAGGGACTTTGCTGGTAGTCCAATGGCTAAGACTCCATGCTCCCAAGGTAGGGGGTCCAGGTTCAATCCCTGATTGCAAACTAGATCCCATATGCCACAACTAAGACCCAGAGCAGCCAAATAAATAAATACAATAGAATAAAAAACAGAGAGGTGACCTCAGCTCCCTTACCGCAACCTCAAGCCAAGTGAAGAAGGCTTCCAGAGACCTGCTCAAAGAACGTGGGAATGTTTTCTAGAACAGAAACGTCTTCTGACTGTATGCTTGCCAAGCTATGTAAATACATGGGTCCCTCTCTACTAAGGGACCTAGAAGAGTGTGGAGACAGATATCTTGAAAGAACCTAATACGTGTCCCTTTGAGTTCAAGCAACACAGAGACTTCTGCCTGACACTTACTTGGAGAAATTCTAAAGATCAGAAGTTGTCCTGGCTGGATTGTCCTGTAGCAGAGTAAGTAGAGAAGCTGTCGTGAAAGCAAAATGCCTTTCCAGTGATGAATTTACCCGTGGAAAAGAGCAGGCCTCACAGAATTTAGCTGGACTTGATTTTTCTTGAAAGACACACTGCCCAAGACGTGTGCCAAGGAATTAGGTGAGCCCAACAGAAAGAGGCTGTGAGGGATGAGCCTCAGAAGGGTAAGTAATAAGATATTAGTCAGAGTATGACAGGAAACCTCAGGAGGGAGGCTGTGTGAAGAAATCTGTTTGAGTTATTAGTTACCTGTGGTTGTAAAAAAACAAGAACGTAAACTTTGGAAACAAAGCACAATTTCCATGGGTCACAAGTCCAGACATGACTGAACTGTGTGTTCTGCAAGGCTGCAATTGAGAAGCTGGTTGACTCTGTGGTCTCATCTGGGACTCAACTCAGGGAGGATCCACTTCCAATCTCATGTGGAGGCGGGCAGCTTCAAGTTCCTCATGAGAGTCATGTTGAGGGCTTCAGTATCTTGCTTACTATTAACTGGGAGCTGCCCTCGGCTCATTGCTACATGGCCTTCTCCACAGGCAGCTCACAACATAGCAACCAGTTTCAAAGCCAATAGGGGAAAGAGTGTTTTCTCACACAAAAAAGAAATGTTTGTTATGAGAGAAAGAGTCAGTCTTGAATGTTTACCACGACCAAGGGCATTTGGGGACCAAGGGAGAGATGCAGACAATAGCAGCCAACTAAGATTTTAGCTCTCCCCTCTTTCTCCCCAATCATCCAGTTCTGGAGGAGTCAGGACCAGCAGCACGAAGGACAGGAAATGAAAAACCCAGGATAACAGTTTAAATGTCAAGCCATAGTCCCTTCCTCACTGTAGACTTCTAATCCTATGTCAGACTGGGAGCTGAGAGGATGGGGGAAAAGTCATGATCAATAAGGCTACATTTCATTTTTTTTCTATTATGGCTAAATAAACATTAAAAATCTGAAGCTAAGACTACATGAACACACAGAAGTGAAGGAAAAATCTATAAGGTCATCAAAGATACCATCCTAGGAATGTCACTGAGGAAAAAAATCAATGTGCTCTATAACTTCACTTCTATTAGGTCCAGGTTGTTCATTAAACTGTTTTTCATGAGCTTATTATATAGGAGGTTTCAAGAACCAGTGAGAAATATTGATGTGCACTGGACTCATCTAACAAAGAAAAAGGAAGAGAAGTAGTAATAGAAGAATGAGGAGGTAAAATAGGAAGAAGAAGAGGTTGAGGAGGAGAGAAGAAAGGAAAGAAGGGAGGAAGGAGAGAGAGGGAGGGAGGATGGAAAAGAAAGAGATTGTCTTTCCTTTAAAAGCCAGAGAAAACTGGTTTTTATGAGACATCAGCTCAGACATCAGTCGGGCAGGAGAAGGACCAGTGAAAGACAAGCCATTTACTGACTTGTACCCAAACAAGTTTAGTTTGTTCCTAAAACAAATTGCCACTGCCTTCAAAGAGTCGAAACTTCAGTAGCAAGTGAAATTGATTACTATTAAATCATTGAATTACTCCCTGATCTCTCTCTTTTGGATTATATTTACTCCTAACTTAAAATGCTATTCAAAAGCCAATCAGATAACAGCTCTAAGTAGCCTTGTTCATCTAAAGGATACCCTATCATTCTTTTTCAATTTACAGAAATAAATTTATTTTGCATTTACATAATTTAATTTCATTAATCAAAGGGGAAAAGAATAAAAAGTATCAGATGTCTCAAAAATGACTTCTGTATATCTCTCATCACCTCTAGGCCCGGTTCCCAGTCCTGATTTTTTTTTTTTTTTTAAACTCACTAAGCTCTGACTTCTGTTGGTAACCTCTGTTTGTCTAAATTATCATGCTTTATTATTTTTGCATCTTAATTTTCTAAATGTTAGACATTATGATAAAGATTTATCTTTCTTATAATATTCTAACAACACCATCCCTCACTCATCTTTCCATTATAACACTAAGTTAGGTAAATCATTATTTGGTATTGATTTATGTGAATAAACATATATGTAATATTTTTTCCTGAAACACTAAGTGTAAATCCATGATTACAATGTTTTTCCTTTCTCCTAGTTTATAGTCGCCTTAAAAAACACCCTTGGTCTAATTATTTTTTGTGTTTTTTCTCAATACAGTGGACCCTTTGGGACTTCCCTGGCTCTCCAGTGGTTAAGATTTTGTGCTTCCACTGCAGGGGGCCATGGGTTCGATCCCTGGTTGGGGAACTAAGAATCATGCGTGCTATAAATAAAAAAATTAAAATTAAAACAATTTAACCAATAATACATTTTAAATTAAATAAATATAAATAAAATGGAGCCTTGGATAACAGATTTGAACTGTATGAGTCCATTTACATGTGGATTTTTTTGCTAAACACTTATTATGGTACCACACGATAGTGGTGGTTTGCGATTGGTTGAGAGGGTCAGCTGTAAAGTTACAGCTATAAAGATGTAAACTTCTGTAAAGTTACACGAAAATTCTCAACTGCACAGAGGGTTGGTGCCCTTAGTCCATTAAGCACCAATGCTTTTGATCTCCTGTTGCATCAACAAATACCCTTCTTAGGAGCAAAATAACCCAAGTCACTAACTGCTGGCTAGTTAACTTTCCAATCAATGAGGAGTTTTTCATGAATCATACCATGTATCATAGATGGAGACCTAATGATTGCTGTATATTTTATACCAAAAATATTTTAATGCCAAAGGAAGATTTGGGAAGCAAAAGTAATACCAAATGAGAGTTTCTAATTTTAAAATTCACTCTAGAAATTATTCAAATAAATTAATAATCCAATAAGACTTTTGCAAATAAGTTAATTTACCCTTGAGTTTCTAATCTAATGTATAAATACCTGCTAGAAGTGAAACATTTAAGAAAAATATCAAAGGATAAAAAGATGACCATAAGCAGTAGCTTAAGCATGATCAATAACCTAAGAATATTTTCAGAATGTTGTGAAATATTGATAGCTTGGGGAAGAAATTTCCAGGCACTGTTCTAAGGGTAGAAAGACAAATTCTCTCAACCTCATGTGACCTTCAGAAAGCTTCTTCACACTATTTGGACCCCTGGACTGGAAAACTGAGTTCATCCAGAATCAGCTGTCTCATTGCATGCTGAGAAAACATTGTGGTTTTCAGCAGGTTTGGCATCCAAAATATGAAGTGGTTTGTTTTCAGTGATGTCGTTCTCCCTGCCTACCTCTCCCATACAGTTAATCATCATAAATAAATAAGCAGTTAATCATCATAGAAAGAACTCATGTGTGTGTGTGTGTGTGTGTGTGTGTTCAGTGCATGAGGCAGAGTATGCCAAACCTTTCAAATGCTGCATTTGTTCAATCATCTGGAAAAAAACAAAAGAAGTAATTTCCATTTTCAGTTTAAATAATGCAAACTCTCATCAGAAGATGACAAATGGTTTATGAACACTGTCTCTGACAAACACTACCAAATCACTCCCTGTTTGAGAATAAAAATACATGCTGGGCACAGGTCAATCGTCTTTCCAGCATAAGCAAGGAATGAGCCGAACTAATTTCCACACCACAGTTCATGCCTCTCCCAACAGTAACTGGGTAACAGCCACGTGCTGACTATGTGGATTTTGCAGCTAGTTCTCCCCCACAAATGGCAAAGCATCCCATTTCCAGAGACACATTTGATTTCACATTATTTATGCACAGCCTGATTTCCCTTTCATTCTCTGCTCAGATGCCTTCATTTCAATCTTGAGAGTTCTTTATGATCTTTCAGCATACATCTATCCATCACTACAGCCTCTCAAATATCACAGGACCTCTGCTGAAGGGGATGTTTTTGAAGAATTAACTCATTCAATCACTCAACGTTTTCCAAGCCAGCTATCTTGCATCCTGATGCCAATGAACACACGCCACATCCAGATTAATGTGAGGTGTGCTTTCATTATCAGGTACATTCGTGTCCCCCAGTACCTCCTACACCATGACTTCTCCTGTCACTCATCATCACAGTGATGGAGACTGAGCAGCCAGTCTCTCATTGTCTGTTATCCCCGCCTCAGGAGCCCACATTCTTCCATGCCATTCCCCACATTCAGGATCAAGGCGGAAAACTGAGAGGCCAGGAAGATAACCCCTCATTACTTTGGAGGGCCTGAAATCTATCCTGAATGGTACCTCAGGGTTGGAGCTGGCAAGAAGCTAGACCCCCATGGAACTTCCCTGGCTGTCCAGTGGTTGGAACTTCACCTTCCAATGAGAGGACACAAGTTTGATCCCTGGTCAGGGAGCTAAACTCCCACAATACTCACAGCCAAAAACCACAGCATAAGACAAAAGCAATTGTAACAAATTCAATAAAGACTTTAAAAATAGTCCACATTTTTAAAAAAAAACTTAAAAAATAAAAAGAACAAGCTAGACCCTAAATCCTTGTGTTTGAGTGAGAGTTCTCCATAGAATCAATAGGATGTGTAGATAGATAGACGATAGATAGATAGTTAGACAGATCTATAGATAGATAGAGAATTTACTTATGAAACTTACTTATGCAATAGAGGTTGAAAATTTCCAAGACTGGGGGTTAGCAGGCCAAAGACCCAGGAGAACCAATGGTGTTGATTTCAGTCTGAGAGACAGCAGGCTGAAGACGTGAGAGGAGCTGACATTTCCATTCAAATATGAAGGCAGGAAAAATACTGATGTCCCAGCTAAAGCATCCAAGCAGGAGGAGTCTCCTCTTTTTTGAGGGACGGTGTCAGGCTGTTTGTTCAAATGAATCAATGAGGGCCACCTGCAGTAGGGAGGGCAATCTGTTTCACTTAATTTACCCACCCTGTTCAAATATTCAGTTTAGTTCAGTTCAGTCACTCAGTCGTGTCCAACTCTTTGCAACCCTGTGAATCACAGCACGCCAGGCTTCCCTATCCATCACCAACTCCTAGAGTTCACTCAAACTCATGTCCATTGACTCAGTGATGCCATCCAGCCATCTCATCCTCTGTCGTCCCCTTCTCCTCCTGCCCTCAATCCCTCCCAGCATCAGAGTCTTTTCCAATGAGTCAACTCTTCACATCAGGTGGCGAAAGCATTGGAGTTTCAGCTTTAGCATCATTCCTTCCAATGAACACCCAGGATTGATCTCCTTTAGGATGGACTGGTTGGATCTCCTTGCAGTCCAAGGGACTCTCAAGAGTCTTCTCCAACACCACACTTCAAAAGCATCAATTCTTCGGCACTCAGCTTTCTTCACAGTCCAACTCTCACATCTGTACATGACCACTGGAAAAACTATAGCCTTGACTAGACAGACCTTTGTTGGCAAAGTAATGTCTCTGCTTTTGAATATGCTATCTAGATTGGCCATAACTTTTGTTCCAAGAAGTAAGCATCATTTAATTTCATGGCTGCAGTCACCATCTGCAGTGATTTTGGAGCCCAAAAAGTAAAGTCTGACACTGTTTCCACTGTTTCCCCATCTATTTCCCTTGAAGTGATGGGACCGGATGCCATGATCTTAGTTTTCTGATGAGCTTTAAGCCAACTTTTTCACTCTCCTCTTTCACTTTCATCAAGAGGCTTTTTAGTTCCTCTTCACTTTCTGCCATAAGAGTGGTGTCATCTGCATATCTGAGGTGATTGATATTTCTCCCAGCAATCTTGATTCCAGCTGTGCTTCTTCCAGCCCAGCGTTTCCCATGATGTACTCTGCATAGAAGTTAAATAAGCAGGGTGACAATATACAGCCTTGATGTACTCCTTTTCATATTTGCAACCAGTCTGTTCTATGTCCAGTTCTAATTGTTGCTTCCTGACCTGCATACAGGTTTCTCAAGAGGCAGGTCAGGTGGTCTCGTATTCTCATCTCTTTCAGAATTTTCCACAGTTTATTGTGATCCACACAGTCAAAGGCTTTGGCATAGTCAATAAAACCCATTTGATGAGGTTCAAATGTTAACCTCATCCAAAAATCTCTCACAGACACACTCCGTATAACATTTGACCAAACATCTAGGCACCCTATGGCCCAGTCAAGTTGACACACAAAATTAATCATTATACCTTGGTTTACAATCTCAGCTGTAAACTAGACTCAACTGAGAGCTAATCCCACACTCTGTAAAATATGGGGAAGTGTGCTGCGATTCATGGGGTCGCAAAGAGTTGGACACGACTGAGCGACTGAACTGAACTGAACTGAACTGAACCAAACCACAGCAGGAGGCCATGGCAAAACCGTGCCACAGGGTCTTGGCGTGCATCCCTCGTTCCCGCAGAGCAGAGATGGAGCAGGCTGCATTTTCCAAAGATGCCCACGGTATCTTCCATACATTTGGCCCTCTTTCAGTGACATGTTGACACTCTTCCCCTCGAGAGATTGGTCTATGCTGCCTCCACTTAATTTGGGCAGGCTTGTGACAAGGGCTCCCATGACCCAATGTGACCTCTGAGGCCAGATCATGAAAGATGATCCATCTACTGCCTGGCTCCCACAGGGTACTCGCTGTTGGACCCAGGCCCCATGCTGTGAGGATGCTCAAACAGTCACATGGAGAATCAATATCTAGGTGTTCTACTCACTGGCCTCAGGTGAGATCCCAGCTGAAACCAGCGCTAGCTGCCAGTCATGTTAGCAAATCAGCCTTCAGATAATGCCAGTTCCCCAGTCATCAAGTCTTCCCAACTGAAGCCCCAGATATCGTACAACAGAGACAACCTATTCCCAGGGGCTCTTTCCAAATATCAAGCCAATAATATATTAGCTTAATAAAATGGTGGCTTTCTGTCTTTAAGTTTCCAGTAATTTTTTACAGTACAATAGTAACTAGGGGCTTCCCAGGTGGCACTAGTGGTAAAGACTCCACCTGCCAGTGCAGGAGATGTAACAGACATGGGTTTGATCCCCAGGTCTGGAAGATCCTCTAGCTGAGGGCATGGCAACCCACTCCAGTATTCCTGCCTGGAGAATCCTATGGACAGAGGAGCCTGGCAGACTACAGCTGATGGAGCTCCAAAGAGTCAGACACGACTGAAGCTACCTAGCAAAAGTAACTAGACAGGGGGCCAGGCCATCATTTTCTTCAATGATTTCCATCCACAGGAATCTGTAATTATTGCTGTTATTCTCAAGATTACTGTGAGGATACTTTCATTACAGGGAAAACTCAACACATTCTACAGCAAGTTTCTGAAGAGGTCATGACCATGAAATCTATTGACAAGAGTGTGACCTCAATATATTGATGCTATGACAATGAGTAACAAAAAACCACACTGGATGCTTTCCATTACAAATTCAAAACCACGCAATCTTTTAATGAGGAATCCCTAAAGTGAATTAATTAGTGAAGCTAATATTTGTGGACCCATGTGAACATTTTTTATCAGTACCCTTATTTTATTAATTACCATAGAATTAGAAACAGAGGAAACAAAATATCAACATTCTTAGCTTTGGTCAAGCATAACATTTTATGGGGCTTCCTGGTAGCTCAGCTAGTAAAGAATCCACCTGCAATGCAGGAGACCCTGGTTCAATTTCTCGGTCAGGAAGATCTACTGGAAAAGGGATAGGCTACCCACCCCAGTATTCTTCTGCTTCTCTGGTGGCTCAGCTAGTAAAGAATCTGCCTGCAAGGTGGGAGACCTGGGTTTGATCCCTGGGTTGGGAAGATCCCCTGGAGAAGGGAAGGGCTACCCATTCCAGTATTCTGGCCTGGAGAATTCCATGGACTATATAGTTCATGGGGTCTCTGGACATGACTGAGCAACTTTCACATAACATTTTATAGCAAATTTAAGTTTATTTTGCTTAAAGTGTATTCTTTTATATTTCATTTCAATTTCAAAATAATAATACTTTTACCAGCAGAGCCACAGCTTGGTTGAAAGCACATGGATGTCACTTTGGTTTTCCAGCTCAGCGAGAAAATCACACCTTCAGTAAGTGAAGCCACAATTCTCCAACTTAGTTCAACATAAATTTATTGAGTGACCACTAGAAGACATCAGTGGAATGGCTCCATTTTCTCCGGCCATGTTCACTTGACCACAGACAGCCTAACAGTGTTTCCCTGCACTGATAGATCTGACTGGTTATGTTGAAATTACAGAAATTCATTACTCTCCATACCCATCACTCCATAAGATGAATAGTTTCATTTTCATTTATGCAGCTCTCCCAAGCTAACACGAAGTGCATCACAGTTCTTAAAACTGTCTATGCCAAGAAGCATAAATGAATTTTTCAATATCATTTTTTTCTGGCAAAAAAAAAAAAAAATAGCCATGTGCTAAAAAGAACACTTTAATGAGACAGTTAACATCTGGCTGAGCCACGTTGTAGTCACTAACGAGCTCTATGACTGAAGAGAAGTTCACCTCTTCCTCGTTTTTGTTGTGAATCCATGATTCTAACATACTTAACGGTGCCACTTTGGCTCAATAAACGAGCCATTGCCTAAGTTTTAACAAATATTAGAAAATATCAACTTACAGTTGAGATTTTTGTTAGGAGAATTCGAGTCCCAGGATTTTAATTCCTGATCCAAGTAATAGAATATCTGGGCTAAACAAATGTGCTTTTTGACTTTCCAGCTCCAGAGAAGCTGCGTACATTTGGGGAATCATGGACGCTGCGTTAGAGAGCTAATGAAACACCCAGCACTAGCTTTAGCTTTACTGCTTGACTACTGAGACCCTGGTTCTTTTGTCTCTGCGATTCTTCATCGATTTAGGTCATATTTCTTGGCTTTTATGATTGTGTTTGAAAGAATAGAAGAGGAAATAAGCTAATATTTACCAAATGAATAACATTTGTTGAGCACCTAATCTGTTTTTGGAGAGAAAAAAGTTACAGCAAGTGTTCAAAATAATTCTGTGGGACAGAGGTCATTTCCCCACAGTCATTTGAGTCATGACTGGCAGAACTGGGACCGCAGCGTAGGTGTCTCTGGCCAGAGAGTTCATTTTCTACCTTCAGTGCAGAAGGACATTGGAAAATACTGAAACTGGTATTGACTTCAATATCACATCCTCCCTTCAACATATCTCACCATGAAGCTTATTTCTGGAGCCCAAAATTCCACCACTGATTGATCTTATCAACTCATTGGTATGATACACTGATGCCCATTAAAATAATAATAGCGATAGATGACTCAGCAGTAATGAAACTGTCTGCAATGACTCTATCTGCAATGCAAGAGACATGAGAGACGTGGGTTCGATCCTTGGGTCCGGAAGATATCTTCTGGAGGAGAGAATGGCAACCCACTCCAGTATTTTTTGCCAGACTGATCCCATGGATAGAGGAGCCTGGCAGGCTACAGTCCATGGGATCACAAGGAGTTGGATACTGAATTTATATGTTGAACACCCAAATTTTACATAATACTGTAAATCAACTATATTTCAATAAAAGTCAAAATAAAATTTAAACAAAAGAAAGTATTCAGGAAGGGGAATAGGAACATAATTTGTCTACATCCTGTATAAAGAGGAAATAGGGCAGAGCCTTAGGTAGCAAAGTTTGGCCCTAACCCTAGGTTGAAGCTATTGAGAGCAACATGTTGATTGAAAACACAATGAGCCAAGATATGGCACTTTTGACAGTACGCTTGAAGCCAACCATCTTATCTGCAGAGCTCATGAACAAGACTTCATCTTTTTGAGGATACAGTGAAGTGGAAATAATGACCCACTTGTAGTTGGAGACAGAACAAGAATATATTTTAAAGTCCTTTATCAAATGGAAAAAAAGAACAATTCATCAGAAAGTTATGTTCCCACCATCTACATACACATAGACAGAATAACTGCCAACCGAATTACAGAGCTGAAAAGAATTTGTGCAATCATTACATTTTTTCAAAGCTAAAAATATACTTTCCCCAGAAACAAAAATAATAATTGAGTAAAAACTTAAAGCAAAGAATCAGACTTTAGAGATTGTACCAGTTTCAGATGATGTCAGATTTAAAGATTTTACAGTTTCAGGGAATTAATTAGGATCATTCAGTTTTATATGCAATCTGAAGCTCTTACATAATATTTCACTCTTGAAGGGTCTTCTTGCTTGTTATTTTTAAATTTTTTCCATATTAATGTCCTTGTAGAAATTTTGATGATTTAAGAAACTACTAGAGTTCTGCATTTACAGAATTTGAGGAGTGTAATTCTTAGACAGCAGATAGCATCTCTTCCTATTTAGGGCCACACCGCCTAATCAGTGACCAATACTATTATGGGAGCTCAGTTGCCTAGGAAGGAAACTTCACTTATGTCTCAGAAGATAGAGTCAGAAATTCATTTTCTTTCACAGAAGCCTGATCAGTCATGCTGTAACAGGTATCAGTTCAGTTCAGTTCAGTAACTCAGTCGTGTCCGACTCATCACACCAGGCTTCCATCTCCATCACCAACTCCCAGAGCTTGCTCAGACTCATGTCCATCAAGTTGGTGACACCATCCACCCATCTCATCCGCCATCATCCCTTCTCCTCCTGCCTTCAATCTTTCCCAGCATCAGAGTCTTTTCCAAGGAGTCAGTTCTTTGCATCAGGTGGCTAAAGTATTAGAGCTTCAGCTTCAGCATCAGTCCTTCCATTGAATATTCAGGACTGATTTCCTTTAGGATTGACTGGTTGGAACTCCTTGCAGTCCAAGAGATTCTCAAGAGTCTTCTCCAACACTACAGTTCAAAAGCATCAACTCTTTGGCAGTCAGCTTTCTTTGTGGTCCAACTCTCACATCTATACATGACTACTGAAGAAACCATAGCTTTGACTAGATGGACCTTTGTCAGCAAAGTAATGTCTCTGCTTTTTAATACTCTGTCTAGGTTTGTCATGGAGAAGGCAATGGCAACCCACTCCAGTACTGTTGCCTGGAAAATCCCGTGGATGGAGGAGCCTGGTAGGCTGCGGTCCATGAGGTCGCTAAGAGTCGGACACGACTGAGCAACTTCACTTTCTTTTTCACTTTCATGCATTGGAGAAGGTAATGGCAACCCACTCCAGGGCTCTTGCCTGGAGAATCCCAGGGACGGCAGAGCCTGGTGGGCTGCTGTCTATGGGTTCACATAGAGTCAGACACGACTGAAGCGACTTAGCAGCAGCTAGGTTTGTCATAGCTTTCTTCCAAGAAGCAAGCATCTTTTAATTTCATGACTACAGGTATAGCCCCATGTGATCTCCAAGAAGATAGATCAGACTATTCTCCCAACCCTGAACTCAGCTGAATCAGGAAGTCCCCCTCCAGTAAAGTGTGACTCAGATAAGACTACAGATGCTTCATGAGTGTGAAAAGAACCAGAAGAGTTTAGTCAATGTCATAGAATAGCAGGGCTCACTTAACTCACAAACAGGAAACAACTTAATTTCTCTTCTTCACTCTAAGATGCTCTGATGGCTCTCCCTTCCCCACCATGTTATGGGAAGAACATATCATTTCTTCTAGGTGCCCTAGGTCCTAATAAACAAATGAATGTTAACAAATAGTCTATAACCATGCATTAAAATTTTCCATTTGTCATCCCACCTATAGCTCCTTCCATTCCCCATAGCTCAGAGCTTATCCACATTCAAAAACCTAGAGCAGGAGTATTTTCCCTCCTCCCTCAATGCCCTCCCCAATCAAGAGCTGCTAGGGGTTTCTCTAAGGTTGGGGTGAGAGGAATCCAAAAAAATTAAGGGGACAAAAAGTCTTTGCAGAATGCTGCTGGAGTGGTAGATGTTAGTGTTCTTCATGTGTAAGATGCTCAAGTGGCAACTCTTCACCCACATGGCTGCAGGTGGCTGTGGGGCTATGACTATGTCTCAGCCACCTATTAGGAAGCCCCGCCCATGGAGATGCCAACACTGGTCTTTAAATGTGTTCTTCTCAGCTAAAAATCCAAGACCAGAAAAGTCTCATTTAATATTCTTTTATTTCTTGAAAACTGCCTGGATGCTGTGGGTAGGGAGAAGGTATGGAAGCTGCCAGGTGACAGGATGCAAAGACAACAGCCTTTCCCTTGGCATCAGAACACCTGGGCTCCTTCTCCGGAAGAGTCAGTGGCTGTATCAGCCTGACCAAGTCACAATAATTATCTTATGTTGGCCTCCGTTGCTTCCTCTATATTCTGTTGGTTGGATAAGGAGATCTCAAAGTCCTTTCCCATCTCAAGTATACCACCTTCCTATGGAACTGCTGCTGCAAATACTATATAGCCCCCACATATCAGAAATTTTCCAACACATACAAGAGATTTCCACAGGGTATCTGTATCTCTAGCATGTCAGAACCCTTGTCCAGGTGAATGTAAGCCACTGGAATCCAGATTTCTTGTTGTTTTCTGAAACCTGTCTACCTACCCCATTCTGCCTCGCCTTCATGAACATCTTTAATCATCAGTATTCTCTTTGCCCACGCTCTGCCATATTTACATAGCTTTCTACATGATATTCTTTTTTTTAAAGCATGTTTAAAAACTATCCAACTGGATTCAGAGAATAAAAATCTCCTGTGGATTCAGGCTGTCAGAAAACATAAAACTGCAGTGCTCAGACCCCAGGATTTTCTGACTTGAAACTGTCCATCAGTCCATTTCCCTCTGCCTTCATCCAATTTTACCTTTATCCTACTGTAATCCATTAATTATCAAACTAGGAGAAACTGACAGTAGGAGAAACTAGCACTCATTCTTTTTAATTGCTTATCTGAAGAGTTTCATATAAGAAGCCAAGAACTCAAAAAAAAGAAAATGAAAACAGATACTCTTCAATGCTAGGTAAAAACAACCCTTGAGAGACAAGATTCTCACTATTAGTATTTTTTATTAAATCAGACTAGATGTAATGTAGCCAGCTGGGTATGCACCATCCTGGGAGGACACCTATTGCTAAATCTCAATAATCCTAAGCAATGAACTAGATATCAGAAAACATACTGGAGATATTACCTAGCCACGTAAATTCAGGCTACATTTTATACAAACTAAAATGTACCAATCTATTTTTAAAATATCTGTTGTAGGCAATAGAAACTACCCCAAGCCATCGAATTAGGAGTCATGACCCATCTGCATCATATTAAGTAATTTATTTAACTTCTCTGCCACCTTTTTCCAGTTTTCTCAACAGTTCATCCAGTTTATCCAATAGGTCCAGCATTGGTTGGTTCCTGTTGCAGTACTGCAGCACATTTATCCAAATCAATTGACCATATAAGCGTACAGCTAATTTCTAAACTTTATTCTATTCCATTTTCTATAGGATGCCATTATTACGTCTTTGTTGCCATAATTTTAAGTCTTGAAATAGGTAGTGTAAGTCTTCCAGCTTTATTATTTTGCAATATTGTTTTGATTATTCTAGGTTCTTTGCATTTCCATGCAAATTTAGAATCAGCTTGTCGATTTTGCCCATCAAATGCTATATTTTGAATAAGTGGCATGTCTAGATGAAATTGGGGAGGGAGAGTTGGACTGTGAAGAAGGCTGAGCGCCGAAGAATTGATGCTTTTGAATTGTGGTGTTGGAGAAGACTCTTGAGAGTCCCTTGGACTGCAAGGAGATCCAACCAGTCCATTCTGAAGGTGATCAACCCTGGGATTTCTTTGGAAGGAATGTTGCTAAAGCTGAAGCTCCAGTACTTTGGACACCTCATGTGAAGAGTTGACTCATTGGAAAAGACTCTGATGCTGGGAGAGATTGGGGGCAGGAGAAGGGGACAACCGGGGATGAGATGGCTGTATGGCATCACGGACTCTATGGACGTGACTCTGAGTGAACTCCGGGAGATGGTGATGGACAGGGAGGCCTGGCATGCTGCAATTCATGGGGTCACAAAGAGTTGGACACCACTGAGCGACTGAACTGAATTGAACTGAACTGAACTGAATGCCTCAACATATATTGAGTTTTCCAATTCTTGAACAGCAACATTTCATGGTTTTCAGTAAAGTAAACTTGCACGTCTTTTGTTAAATTTATCCCTAAGAATTTTAAGATTCATGCTATTGCAAATGATTTAAAAATTTTTTCCATGTACTTATTATTATTTATATGTTTGATTTTTGTATATTGACCTTGTTTTCTGAGAACTTGTTCATTCTAGTTCTTTTGCATCTTCCTGAGGGTTTTTGTCATCTGCAAACGTCATCTGCAAATAAAGGTAGTTTCATTTCTTCTTTTCTCATATTTATGCCCTTTGTTTCTTTTTCTTACTTTATTGGACTATAATCTTCAAAACAACATAAAATAGAAGTGGTGACAGCAAGCATCCTTGTCCCATTCTAGATCTTAGGAGAAAGTATTTGAGTTTCCCTTTTAAGTTTTTGGTGGATGCCCTCTTCCAGATTGAGAACATTTCTTTGTATTTCTACTTTGCTGAAAGTTTTTAATTTTAAATAGGTTTTGATTCTTTCAAATGCCTTTTCTAAATCTATTTGAAATCATATGACCTTTTTCTTTAGTCTACTAATTTTTGGTCTTGATGTGT
The DNA here is from genome assembly GCF_016772045.2 of Ovis aries. Taxonomy (NCBI): domain Eukaryota; kingdom Metazoa; phylum Chordata; class Mammalia; order Artiodactyla; family Bovidae; genus Ovis; species Ovis aries. Next base: position 21,455,072 of record NC_056066.1, read on the forward strand.
AGTGGTTTTTCCAGGGCGGACATAACCAAGTGCCATAAACTAGCTGGCTTAAGCAACAGAAATTTACTTCCTCAAGCTCTGGAGACTCCAAGGCCCAGATCAAGGTATCAGCCCAGTAGGTGTGGTTTCTTCTGAAGTTCATGAGGTAAGGATTTGCTCCAGGATTCTCTTCTTGGCTTATAGACGGTCATCTTCTTCCTGTGTCATGACAAGGTCTTCCATCTGTGTCCGAATTTTCTCTTCTTACCAGGACCCCAGTCATACTGGATTAGGGTCCCCCTATGACTGCACTGTAATTTAATTCCCTCTTTAAAGACCCTACTTCCAAACAGAGTTACACCCTGAGGTCCTGGGTATTAGAATTTTAGAACTACAATGTATGATTTTGGCAGGGAGACATAGCCAGCTCCTAGACATGATGCATTATCCTTTTGCATGTTGCCAAATTCTATTCACTAATATTTTGTTAAAGATTTTTGTATTTGTATCCATAAGAAATAGTAGCCTGTAATTTTAATTTCTTGATGTCCTCCTTAGATGATCAGTCTCCTTCAACTCAAACAAGTTTTGATAAGGCAGTGCTGAGAATAACAGAGCTAGAAAATGCTCAATTTCTATAAGATAAGCACCAAGAGAGGTTTAATATGCAAAATGGCATGACCAGGTCAGCTGCACGATTGCACATGGAATGACCATGTTTTACTCAGTAAACTGTTATTAATAACGACTCTGTGGCAGAATCTGGGATTCAAAAGCAAATTAGGCAAATTCTTCACCCTCAACGTGCTTACAACAAGACAGAGAAAACTATAGATTCAAAACAGCATCTAATCGAAATTGTGAAGTCGAACACACAATTGAGAACCAGTGCAGACTGTACAAATGTGAGAATAAAGACACTAATATGATTCCAACTAAGAAAATAGAAACGGAGGAGAAATCTTGAGGCTCCAAAAGTAAGACTCAAGTGAGACAGACACAATGATGACACAGAAGTAGAAACTTTGCCGCCTTGCATGTCGGTGATTACACACTTCACATCCAGTGTTTCCCCATCTGCATGTCTCCCCAGCTCCATATTCAAACCCATCTACTCTCCGGCTAGCCTTCCTTCTCTTCAAAGAAAAAAAAAATTTTTTTAAGATTTTTTAAAATGTGGATCATTTTTAAAGTCATTATTGAATTTGTTACAGTATTATGTCTGTTTTATGTTTTGGTTTTTGGGCCCTGAGGCATATGAGATCTTAGCTCTGGAACCAGGGCTTGAACCTGTATCCCCTGCATTGGAAGGTGAAGTCTTACCCACTGGACCATCAAGGAAGTCCTTATCCCTCCTTCTTTATAAAGGCTCCCCTACAGTCCTCAAGAGGAAGTAACTTACACTTCTCACTCCCTACCTTTTACTGTGTACATGTGGTTTCACCATTATTGGAAATACTAAATTCTTTTAAGGGAGAAAAACCTCCATCAAGTTTACCTATGTGTCTCTCAGCATCCAGTACATAGTCCTACATTTGGGCACAATTCACTCACTCTTTGTGTTGTATCAAGTCAACAGTTTCCATGTCATTACAAGTCCCATATTCTCAGTATGAGACAACCTAACCTGACAGCAAAGACACATGAATCGCTTCTCTTCAAATTTCAAAATCTCTTTTTGAATAGACTACAGAGCCTACATCAAAGACGTTTAATGAAATTGCCACTTCTGGCAAAAACACATTTGCAAAACTACATTTTTCATAAATTTTAATATATCTAATGTTTGCTTGTGACATATAGATGTAAGTCAATATTTTATTATGGTCATAAGCACCTGCCTTTTGATTTATGAGCTTTCAGCACTAGATAATCAAATTGGTTGGAGTTAACAGTGCTTCAAAGTTCTGTGCAGTCCTGAACCTCAGTAAGGGAGCAGGATACTGGTAATGCAAACCACCCTCCAGGAAATCGCTGCATAATGCACAGCATCTGTCTGCCAAGTGTGAGATGGCAGGAATGGGATACACAGAATAGAAACAGATTCTCAGATCTCAATGTGCCATCCTATGAGATGGGCATCTGGCTTATTGTGTCTTCTTTGAAGTGTGATTACTTTGAGAACACAGCTGAAGAAAACTCAAAGTAATTCTGTTTTGAAACAGAGTCTTAGGTAACTTGATTTTGTATCAAGAGTCATTATCCAGAGACTGGTTTTCCAAATGACCTTTCTCTGTCCACTAGATTATGATACTTCAAGTGACTGACTTAATATGTGTCTGTCTTGCCTGCTGTAGATTCCTGTGGTCTAGTGGTGGCTGCATCTTCCAAATGTCTGTAATCTCCAGCCAGGAAGATTCGGAGCTACCATGGCCTAATCTGTGTGAACAACTGTAATAAGAATTATAGAACATCTGATTCTCCTCTCAGCCTCCTCACTAACCAGATGTCTCACCTTGGGACAAACATTTAAACTTTCTATTAAGTGGATTTCCTTTCTAGAGGAATTCTCATACTATAAACACCTTCTAGAGAGGTATAGTGGTGTTTACAGTGTACTATTCTTGCCAGATATATTTGATCAGAGATGGCTTCTCATGTAATTTTGCCTGAGATGATACCAATTCCTTAGGATACTGGTTTCAGTTCAGTTCAGTTCAGTCACTCAGGCATGTCCGACTCTTTGTGACCCAATGGACTGCAGCATGCCAAGCTTCCCTGTCCATCACTAGCTCCCAGGGCTTGCTCAAATTCATGTCCATCTAGTTGATGGTGACATCCAACCATCTCATCCTCTGTCATCCCCTTCTCCTCCTGCCTTCAGTCTTTCTTAGTATCAGGGCTTTTTCCAGTTAGTCAGTTCTTCACATCAGGCGGCCAAAGTATTTGAGCTTCAGCTTCAGCATCAGTCCTTCCAATGAATATTCAGGACTGATTTCCTTCAGGATTGACTGGTTTGATCTTCTTGGAGTTCAAGGGACTCTCAAGAGTATTCTCCAATACCACAGTTCAAAAGCATCAGTTCTTCAGCATTCAGCTTTCTTCACGGTCCAACTTTCACATCCATACATGACTTCTGGAAAACCATAGCTTTGACAAGATGGACCTTTGTCAGCAAAGTAATGTCTCTTCTTTTCAATATACTATCTAGGTTTGTCATAGCTTTCTTCCAAGGAGCAAGCATCTTTTAATTTCATGGCTGCAGTCACCATCTGTAGTGATTTTGGAGCCCAAGAAAATAAAGTCTCTCACTGTTGCCATTGTTTCCCCATCTATTTGCCATGAAGTGATAGGACCAGATGCCATGATCTTAGGATACTGGTTTGGGAAACAACCACCTAGCCAGATGCCACAAACATGGGATACACATAAGTCATGATATTAGTATTCACTAAGCAAGATGGTGACACTGGGAAAGATTGAGGGCAGGAGGAGCAGGGGACAACAGAGGATGAGATGGTTGGATGGCATCACTGACTCAATGGACATGAGTTTGAGCAAACTCTGGGAGATAGTGAAGGACAGGGAAGTCTGATGTGCTACAGTTCATGGGGCCACAAAGAGTGAGACATGACTGAGTGACTGAACTGAACTGAAGCAACATTGGGCCTTGAAGTGCTCAGCCATCACAACTTCAAGGGCCAGCCTACTGATCCTTTGGTTTGTAGAGCACATGAGGGATTCTGTGAATGCCAACATTCCAGATGCATAAGGAACTGGGGTCACCATGAGTAAGAGTGAGCAGATGACCGAATAGGATTGCATTAAGTTGTATTTCCATGGCCATTGTTGTAGAAGGCAATCAAAGAAAAGACTCTGCCAGGATTGAGACAAGTAAAATTTTCTGTCCTCCTTGGGCAAGCTCTGTACTGGATGAAGCCCAAGGCCAGACTTCTTTGGAGAGACAGAAGGACACGCTGGATGAAACAAGGACATCAGGTTCACACAGAGCTGGGAAGAGGAGGGTTCTGTCATGTGGTCCAGCTGGGTGATGACAGCATGCTTGTGTGTAAGGGCAGGACCTATAGGGCAAGGGTTGCCTAAGGAGCAAGGCCTAAAAGATTCATACCCGCACAGCAGGAGGAGAGAGCTGAGCAAGGAGAGGTTGACAGATGATCAGGGTCGATGAAGACTGGACTTCATCCAAAAGACAATAGATTTCAGCAGAGAGAAATGATACAAGTAAGATGTGATTAGGGAAAGAAAGGACTAGCTTCTCCATGAGAAAATTCAACGCAGGGGAAAAGGGGGCACCACAAATCCAGAATGGTGTCTGGTTTTCTGCATTAGGCAGTTGGGTGGATGAAGCAAAGACAAGAAGACAGAAGAAAAAAAAAAAGAATCCAGGAAGCAAAGTTGTGATCAAAGTCCAACACAGCTCTCAGATTCCAAAGCAGCAGCTGCCCATGGCAGTAGCCACAGAAAGAATGACCAAAAAAAATCATGTCTTTTGCAGCTTTATGAACACATCGGCAGCTCATCAATGACTTTTCTTTCTTTCTTTTTTTTTTTTTTTTTTACTTTACAATATTGTATTGGTTTTCCCATACATCAACATGAATCTACCATGGGTGTACACATGTTCCCCATCCTGAACAGCCCTCCCATCTCCCTCCCCATACCATCCCTCTGGGTCATCCCAGTAAAACCAGCCCCGAGCATCCTGTATCATGCATTGAACCTGGACTGCTCACCAACAGTGCTGCACTGAGTGTTCTTCAAACGAAATCATTTGGATAATGGGGTGAAGCTGGAATTCTTCTAAAAGACTCTGACCAGGCCAGGCATGTAGAAAATATTTGAGGTGTTACAGGATATTTTAAAAGTTAGCTGCCTGCTTTGCCTTCACACAAGAAATTCGATGAGCCTGGAAAAGTTCAGCTTCACAGGCAAGACCCACAAAGTGGAAGTCACTGAAGGTAAAAGAAAATTTCAGGCCGTGATTGTTAGGTTTAATAATAGATAGTCCAGTGAAGGACACTGAGACCTTCAAAATAGCACACTGTGGTGGAACTGGCAGTGACTACAGTTTCTACAGAGTGCTATTGGTTTTAACAAAAAATGGTTTCTTAAAGCCTGCACTTAATGTCTGTAAGTGGCTATTTAAACAGTGCTGTGTTTAACAGCCTTTGCCCCTCCTATGCAGAAATCCTGGGCTGTGTGTTTTAGGAAGGGAGCCCCGCCCATGGAAAGTTAGAAAGAAAGAAGGCTGGCTCACTTCCTCCCACTGTGACTGTTTTGGGACAAAATGGAATCAGGCTAGATAGACGTGTTGTAGTCTTATTCAGAAGCCCTAAACAATTTTTCAAATGTATTGTTTCTTTCCTTCCCTTTGCCCATACGTCTACTGTATGTTTTGACTTTCGATTCCTTGAGGTTCTGTTATGTTTCTTGTTTCTCTCACTCAGGGACCTAAGATGCCATCAGGATGTTTTAAACCGGTGGGCTCCTTTTCTTGCCTTTCCTTATCATCAAGCCACTGGAGCATCACTTCCGAACTGGTTCTGTGTGCTTTCCTCCTTTCCGAATCTGCCAACCAAATGCCCTCCAGCTAAAGTCACATCACATCACACAAGTTAACAGAACAAAGTCAAGTCAATCCCAGGTCAGAACCCCTTCAGTGGAGACGTTGGATGTATTTACCGAGCATTAACCAGACATCACGTCATATTGAAGGAAACGTTCCTTCTGTATCATGGCTAGCAAAGTTATGGGAAAGTGGACTTATATATTACATTGTGTTTTGGAAAACTAAGTGTGACAACCTAATTGAAATGCAGTATTTAATAGAAATATTTACAGCTTCATACAGGAACTTTCAACCAATGCTCTTAGAGATTTCTCTCCCTTATTACCCACCTCCACGAAAGTTGTCTCTAATGCATCTGATAATCAGACACACACACACACACACACACACACACACACACACACACACACACTTCTAATTGTAGGACATGAGGACATAGAGTTATTCCTAATGCCTCAGCAGTAAACCCCAATGAAACAACCAACACTTCATTTCTAATTCCCTGAAAAACATAAAGCTGGCAATAAATCTATAAGCAAAAGCCAGATCTACATTAGCAAAATGAAGCAGAGAAATAAAGCAATTATTTAAATAATTTATCATGAGCCTGGGATAGGTAGCTGAATTACTTAAATGAATATTTCAGGGAGAAAATGCATTTTTGTGTAAAAAGAAAAAAAAAAGGTTTTGAAGACTCTCTCTTGGCTCATTGCACATAGAACAGGAAAATCATTACAGTGATGAAGTCTATGTGTACATGGAAGTACCCCTGCTGGAGCTTTGCTTTGAAAATGTTCAAAATGTTACTGTGATTTAGAATTTGGGACATTTGGCTAAATAAATAAATTAAAACCTGGGAGTACAAAACAATGGTATCGAACACCTGGGCTTTGGTTCTTTCCTCCATCCTTTCCTGGGTCCTACAATGTAAAGGCTCAAGAACCTTCCAGGTCTAATTTCCCTCCCTGTACTCATCTCTAGGTGAGTCCAAAGTCAACGTTTGGTCTCTAGGCGAGTCCAAAGTTAAACACTTACCTTGACTGCAGGAGACAGAGGCAAATTTTGAGTTTCTCAAGATAAGATACTTCTTCCTTTCCTTCAGCACTCAGCCCATCTCAGAAGGCAGGGTTTTTTTGCTCTGACTTGGCCTCTGTCAGTTCCTCTATTCCTGCCACACAAAAGCCTTGGGTCAGGCCCTCTGAACTAGCTGGGAGGATGCAGGGCAGGGTACCAGGCTCTCTTGTCAAACAGGGGGATTTAGAGCCTTGCCACAAAAATGTAGCTCATAGACCAGCAGCAGCAGCCACACCTGGATGCTTGTTAGGAAAGAGGAGACTCAGGCCCTACCTACACCTGCCAATTCAGAATCTGAACCAGCTCCCAGGACATTGATCTTGAGGACTTTGTGGAACTGGGAGAGAAGGGGGAGATGTTGAGTAAACTGGCAAAGGTGGAAGAAAAAGGAAAGAAGGCTCACACAGGGCTGCCCGAGTCCAGAGCTCAGAGTCCAGAGCTCAGAGTTCAGAGCTCAGAGGTCCGAAAAAAGCAAAAGGACTATGAACAAACCAGGTCACTGAATCACGAGCCCAGAGCCTGCTGACTGTTACTGCAAGCTGACGGTCAGCCCTCAGGACTGCAGGGGTGAATTATGGCCACAAAGTTCTCAGAGGCCTGGCTATAAATCCTCCCCTGCATCCTTGTTAACCGTGTCCTTCCCTGCAGGCAGGTAATGTACACAGAAGATGTCCAGTCCCTTGGTCTTTATTAGAAGCTGGGGGATGTGGGCTGGGAGTGATGTGAGTATAGACAAGAATGCCCAGTTTATACTCTTTCTCACCTGAGTTGAACATAATGCAAACATGCTATTTCCACGGTAGAGATTGTGTTAGCTCCTATTTGAACACATTATTGCTGCCATTAATTTGATTATTTTATTAACTGGTTTTGCAGAGCTTTGCATCCTGAGAGTTTTCTTTTTCTAAGAGAAAGCTCACTTGAAGATGAATGTACAGATTGCATACGTGGCTGAAACCAATTTCCTCTTTATTTGTTCTCAGAAAAGAAGGAAAGCAGCTGGCAGGCTTCTTCCACATGTCCTTAAAGAGCACAACTGACTCCTAAGAACTCTCTTACTTCTGAAACCCAGCAGGACTCTGTGGGGTTTCTGGGCATGGACGCCTTTCTGCGCCCACCCCACCTCCCCCAACCCTTCCCCCACCCCCCATAGGCTTCAGCCTCCATGACCTTCCCTGAGTTTCAAAGGACAGGCTCAAACAGTAGCTAATCAGGGAAGGGAAGGGATGCGAAGGTAAGGGAAGAGTAGCCAAGAAACAATAGTGCTGCTTCTTGGGACAGGAGCCTGGTTCTGCCTCAAGACATAGCAATATCTTGAGCTCTTCTGCAGAACTAGAATCCATAACAAATGGAAGATGTCAACTACTTGATGGAGCATTCTTCATTCCAGAGAGAAGGTTACAGTTTGATAACCTCCTGAGCCACAGAAACTCATCAGTAGACCACCTGAGGCCAGATTAGAGGAATGCAGACCCTGCACAAACCCTGATCCTTATCAGCAGCCCCACCCTTGAACCATTGCTGTAAAAACTCCTCACCAAATCCCTCTGGGTTGGAACACACAGTTTTGAGGCATTAGCCCCTTTTGTCCAGTGAAGCGATGAAGCTATTCTTCTCTATTTCACTTAAACCTCTATCTCCAGGATTCCAATTGGCACCGGTGCACAGAGGCTGAGTTTAAGCATCATTTTCAGGCTAAAGAACCCCAGGCTTAATCCTCTTGTCAGTAACATCAATAAGACCATTTACTGCCACCAGCTACGTGTGAAGCACGATGCTGTTGTCTCCTCATTTCATAATAGACCCAAGTTCCCGCTGAGTTCTACTCTCTGCTTCAAAAGCTCAGCCATTTAACTACTCTTTTCCTGACCAGACTACCTGCCTTGGCTGCAAACCAGGGTTGTAATAAGTATCAGATGAGAATACCCCGTGGGAGGGAGCAGTTCATCATGTAAAGGTTCACTGCTCCTGTGGAGCTTCTGTTTCTGCCTGGAACTTCTTCCATAAAAATTCCCACGCAGGATTCAGAGGCAGCTGGTACACTGACTAATGCGTGCCTGCTGGGCTGCCACTATCAGTAACTGCCTCTCTGTGCAAACAAGGCAGCCCTCCCGTATCAGACAACTTTCCCTCCCAAAATGCGTTATGCTCTCCTGCTCATGATACTTGTCAAACTTTAACTCCAACACTGCCCTTCCTTCACACTATTAGCCACACTCACGCCCACTGGAGCCATCAGCGGGTCCTCTCCAGAGCCCCCCTGTGTCACAGTCACCTAAACACCATCAGTTACTTCCTTCAGCTAGCAAGGGCAAGGGAAGTTAATTTATTTGAACATCGGATGTCCTGGAGAAGTCTGACCGCACTTTAACATGTCTAATCCATACTTGAAATGCTGTAGAATGAGATTCGGGCTTCCAGATAACCAATCTGGGGACATAAGACTCAGATTCAACATTTGCTGTTGTTCAGTTGTTAAGTCATGTCCAACTGTTCGTGACCCTATAGACTGCAGCACACCAGGCCTCCCTGTCCCTCACCATCTTCTGGAGTTCACCAAAGTTCATATCCATTGAGTCGGTGATGCTATCCAACCATCCCATCCTCTGTTGCCCCTTTTTCCTCTTGCCTTCAGTCTTTTCCAGCATCAGGGTCTTTTCCAATGAGTCAATTCTTTGCATCATGTGGCCAAAGTATTGGAATTTCAGCTTCAGCATCAGTCCTTCCAATGCATATTCAGGGTTGATTTGCTTTAGGATTGACTGGTTTGATCTCCTTGCAGTCCAAGGGACCCTCAAGAATTCTCCAGCACCACAATTTGAAAGCACTGTCTATGTTTGTCATAGCTTTCCTTTCAAGAAGCAAGCATCTTCTAACTTCATTCAACATAATGCTTATTCACCAAGGCAGATTCAACATCCCATAATGCTTATTAAATAGCATCCTTCTCTCCACTGGGTCCTGTGGCAGATATTTCACCTGTACTGGATACTTCATCCTTACAAGTAGCCTTATAAGATAAAGAGTATTACCCCATTTCTACAGTTAAGGAAACAGAGGCTCAGGGATGCTAAATGTCTTGTCCAGAGTCATGCTGCTACTTGGAAAAAGTGATGTTCAAGTCCAGGAATCCCAATTCCCATCCAGATGGCTGCCTACAATGCCACACTTGCCATCAGAGTCATGTGGAAGAAACATTCACAGCACTCTTCACGGAAAGCCTTACCTTTACTACATCTGGGAGCTTTGCAGAAGTATCTTGAGATGCTTAAAAAGGAATGTCACTTGCTTGATTTAGCTGAATATCTATTTTCCTGTCACTACTTACCTCATAAGGATGCAAAACACATGAAGTCCCGACTGCAATGCTTTATAGTGTTCATCTAAAATGACTAAGAGTTATTTCATATTTGGCAGAGATTAGTACATTCTGTCAGCCTGAAAGAATTTTTGGCCAACAGGTTTTATTTGGATCCACAGTTGTTAACTATTAGAGATGTCTGAAGAAACGCTCAGATCAGGCTGGTTGAAATATTTAACTAATGGCCGGAGTCGACTGAAACTGAGAATCTCTAGTTCTGTCATGTCACTGGCAACCAAAAGCAAAGAAGACTTTAATTTTCTCTCATCATTCAGGACATAGATTTTGGGAAGCAGATTAAACCTTTCTGTTCTAAGATGTGCTAAGTGGATGATACTGTTTTGCAGATTTAGACTCTCCATCCTGTTGAAGGATTTATCATTTATGAGAAAAAGCCCAATGAGTTGTAATACTTAGAAATTTCATTTAACTCCTGGCAACAAAGATCAGAAAGACAGTGATTTCTTTATTTTCATAAAAGAAACCTGGAGGCAGGCAGTTTAGGGCTTGTGTGGCAGTTCTACCATGTCATCAACAGCCCAAGGTCCTTCTATCTTTCTATCAACCATTCCAGTAGCTTCTACTATCAACATGGTTTCTTGGTCCTTGCTAGCTGCTGGGGCTCCAGCTAGTGTTTCTACATTCCAAAGAAGCAGGAGGAAGGAAGCAGGGCAAAAGAGGACCTAAGAGCTGTCTGTTGCTTCCTTACAAAGCCTTCTCAGACTTACACAAAGCTTCCTATCTTCAAGGGAAGCCAAGTTTCTTTCTTGTTGTTCTTAGCCAATAAAAACTGGGCTTTCTTACTAAAGAAAAAAAGAGTGAATGGGTATTGAATAGTTGACTAAGTTACCAGAGTTAAAAGACTAAGAAAGACTAAGACTAAGACTAAGTTACCAGAGATAAAAGACTCCCTGTTCATTTGGAACCGTCTTTGGGTGGATTCCAACCATGGATTCATAAACTTTTAGAAAGATCAACTAGTCCAACACCTGCCTTTTAAAGTTTAAGAAATGGAGGGCCAGAAAAGTCACTGGACCTGGCAAAGACAGGAAAGGCAGTATGCATTAGAGCCTGGACTAGAAATGAGGCCAGAGATTAGGGTGCCAGAGATCAGGTACTTGGTGAGGGCTCTCTTCCTGTGCTTCCTTAATGGCCATTCCTTCTTGTAGTGTAGGCCCAAGGAGAGACAAATGGTCCTATTTTTATAAATGCATTAATCCCATTTTAGGGGCTCCACCCTCATGACCGTATTTAACTTTAATTACCTCCCAGAGGTCCCACCTCCAAATTCCATCACATGGGGGATTAGGGTTTCAACATAGAAATTAGGGGTAGGGGAACTAGACACAGATATTTGGTCCATAGCACCCACTCACCACTAACTGCTCCAGGCTTCTACCTCAAGGCAGCCCCCTGGGATTGAGGGCTGGCTGGCAGACGGTGTGGAAGGACACGCTAGGAACCACGCCCCCTGAAATGAGATTGGTTACAAAGAGAAGGGGCGGGGCTGACCATGCTCAGTGCCTCCCCCAGGAGAGGACTCTCTTCTCCGCCCCCTGCAGGTACAAGAGGAAGCAAAGCGAAGAAAGACCAGAGGCTGTCATCTAACAGGCTACTCCAAACGGAGCGTCTTCCACATGAGACTAGAGAAGAAGATCCTCCCCCTCAACACCTGTGTTTATCTGTATCCTTCATGCTTCCTTCATTGTGTTCTACACAGCGACCCAAGGGCACCGTCCGTGACCTACTGTGAGACTCACTATGCTGTTGAGTGTGAAAGAGTCTGGAAAGTAAGACCCCGAAAGGTAAGGAGACTTCTTCCACATCACAGCAAGTTGGGGGCCAGCTGAAAGTGGCCCCACTTTTGGAGTTTTCTCTACTCTTGGCTGCCTGTCTGACAAAGCAACTGTACACCACCCAGCTAGAGACCTCCTGGAGCACTGGAAGAGCTGGCAAGATTTTGCTGGATTTAGATGGCTGCCCTTGCAGTTAACAAAAGTCTCTGAGGGTACAGGATACTCAGGACAGGATACTTTGTGACAATGGCTGGTGAGTTGGAGAATTAACTGGTCAACAAACAGTTTCAGTCACCTTCTGGGTGCCAGACTATTAGTGGGATAAAGTGGTTACAACAAACAAACAAACATACTCCTAATAGTTGAAAGTTGTCTGAGCCTAGTAGGGAAGGCAGAGCAGACAGACCCCACTGTGACTAGTGCAATGACAGCTATGCACTAAACTGGGGGGCAGAGGGGACAGGCTTTTGGAGCAGAAAGCAAGCAGGGGTGGGAGAGCATGTCTCCTGATCACTGCAAGTCACTTAGAATGACAGGCTCACACGATGCAAGCGAGGGATGGAAGGGACAGAAATTTCCTAGGACACACACAGATTGATGCGCATCTATTCAGGCCAAGCGTGAAGGGCCCATCAAGGTCTGAGGTCATCAAAGGTCATCTGTCACAATAAGAATAAACCTAGAAGCACCCATTTGAACATTATTCTTCTGAACCTCCTTTCCACTACTCCTGCTCCTGTGGTAAAGTGCTACTGCCGACGTCAAAGCAGAGCCATTGGGATGACTGATTCCCTACTGAACAGTTTCTTTTATGCGGATGCCGATGTGCACTTAGCAATGTAGCTTATGTGCTTCCTCAGATGGACTCCTATTTGCGCTCAGCGTTTTCATTTACACTTTGTTCATAGCTCTGGCTCCTTTCTGAAGGAGGCCGGCTGTAAGCTGGAAGTAAATTCAAATCATCTTAGCACGTTTGTGAGCAGCCAACTGAACAGGTTGAATGGGAATCCATGTTGCTTCATTCTTAGTCTCCACTTGGGATTTCAAGTCCTCAAAATGACTTTCAGTATGTAGATTTTCAAAAAGTTTAAGCCTCTAATCCTTTTCCAAAATTTATACTGCCCAGAACTTCACAGAAGAAGCTGATTCCTGTCCTGCCTCATCCCCATAGCAGCACCCGAGACACCTTCACAGACCCTCACATCCCCCTAGGAGACATGGTGAAAACTGCTGATCTCTGAGTGGTCTGATCTGGGCAGAGATGAGGATTAGGGGCAGGGGCAGGGCCCCTGTATGTAACGGTTCTCTCTGGGCCTCACTCTTCACCCAGGCTGTGGGTGTGCCGGCCACCTCAACTCCTTCCTAAACCTCCAAGTTTCCTGGTTAAGAACACTAGCTCTGGCCTCCAGGCCTGCTGTGGATAAGCCAGTTCCAAACGAAACGACAGGATCTCACTCATCTGAGATTCCCAAGATCCAGTCAAAGACACACTTCCCTTAAAAAGAGCAAATGCAACACAGCTTCTGTAATTAACTGTTCCCTGTATCATGCAGTTTCCAGGCCTGCTCACTACCTTGAGAATTTTCTCCTGGATAGAATCCAGTTTTCCAGAGTCTAAGAAAAACAGAAATTTAAGAGGACAATTAAACTCTCCAGAACTGGAGAGCAGAACTATAAAGTATTTGTATGTTTTTTTTTTTTTCTTTTTGTGGGAAAGACACATGAAGACAAAAATATTAGAGGTGGTTTACAGTGTCTGGGCATTTCACATATGTTACATCTTCTAGTTTTTAGGTAACAGCTAGAAGAGAGTTAGATCACTAGTAAGACAGAAAATCTCTTTGGTGATTTTTCTGTCTTATAGCAAAGCCAAAAAACAGCAACAAAACAGAAAAACAAGCTTTGGGCCTGGGGATCTTCTTGGATTCCACAGGGATCAAACACCTTCTCACTCACAATTCCATCATTTCTAAGACGTAGCCCTCGACTTCATGATTCAAGGAAGCGTTTCCTTCCAGGTGGTGATATTGAAAGACAGAAGGAAAAAGAGTTGGCCAGCAGGTGCCAGGTCTTAAGGAAGGTTTGTGGACACCAGAACTCAGTTCTTCTACTGGGTCCCATTGGTTAGAACCTTGCTACATGACTGTATCTGAGTACCAACAGCCCAGGAAATGAATTCTTTCATCTGATGGCCGTTGGCTCAGCCAAAATTTATTTTATTCTGGAGGAAGGGGAAAATAGATATTTGGAGATGGATGGTGCCCAATATGCTACTGGAGATCAGTGGAGAAGTAACTCCAGAAAGAATGAAGGGATGGAGCCAAAGCAAAAACAATACCCAGTTGTGGATGTGACTGGTGATAGAAGCAAGGTCCGATGCTGTAAAGAGCAATATTGCATAGGAACCTGAAATGTCAGGTAAGACTCTGATGCTGGGAGGGATGGGGGACAGGAGGAGAAGGGGACGACAGAGGATGAGATGGCTGGATGGCATCACTGACTCAATGGACATGAGTCTGAGTGAACTCCAGGAGTTGGTGATGGACAGGGAGGCCTGGCGTGCTGCGATTCTTGGGATCGCAAAGAGTTGGACACGACTGAGCGACTGAACTGAACTGAACTGAACTGAGCAGTGCCTACCACACAGTCCAACAGCTCCACACACAGGTATTAGTAAACTCATGGAGGATATGGGGAAACCACAGTTCATGATGTTCAAATAACTTGCCTGCAGTCATCCATCCAGAACATGCTACATCCACTACCTAAATTAGAAGATTTTTTAACAAGACTGTTGTATTTCCCTTCTACACTCCCATAATAAGAGTAGAATGGCATTTATATAAAAACTTGAGCAGTAGTATCACAGCCTTGGTTTTCAGGATGCTCTGGTGAACTCAAGTAAGTCAACTTTCTCTTCTATTTCTTTTGCCCCTGCCACCAGCCTAGTACAATCACATTGCCCGATTATTATCTCTGCCTCCTAATCAGATTCTCTCTTCTTCTCTGCCACCCCTCCAATTTAGTCTCCACACGGCAGAAGGGTGGGCTTTTAAAATCTCAAATGTAATCATTTTATTTCACTGCTTAAAACCATGAGGTTCTAAGGCCCTGTGTGCTCCAGCCGCCTACCTTCCCGGCTGATTCGCTCATGACTCTCCTGCTTTCCTCTCCAGGCTACTCTGGGCTTCTGTGGACACTCCATGGGTCCTCCTACCTTGGGGCCTTACACAGGCCATTCCCCGTGTCCTCAGTCTCTGCCCCCTGTATCTTTGTCAAGTCCAAAATAAGAAATTCCTCACAAATTGTTAAGATCTATTAAACTTGTAATTAATTATAGAAGAAATAACACATTTATGATGTCTGATTGTTTCATTCAGGAAGAAACTCAGGAATAGGGTTCTCCATTTATTCATACTTTTATATCACTTAGCCAAATTCTATCATTTTCTTCTTATAAATCCATTCATTTCTTGTAGAATTATTCTTAGAATTTGTTGTGCTCTGTGTCTGGAGGCTTTCTTCCCATGCAGAAGGAGGAGATATCCAGTTTCCTAGTTTTATAGAATCCATGTTCCTAAAGCAGAGACTAAGGAGAGGAGGAGAAAAGAACAGGTCTTTCTACCTACATGTAGGCAATTATTTATAGATTATTGATTGTCATCTTCATCAGCCTTGAATTTAATAAAATGAGCACCTTGATCCTGGCATCTAATGTGGTAGGCAGTCCTAGTTCCAGTTTTGTTTTTCAGTGTTCATAAGTCCTTCAGAAAGAATTTGCAAGAGTCAGTGGGAATGCAAGAATTTGCAAGAGTCAGTCCAAATGTCACTGTGTAGCAAATTTTTTGTTCTTACGTTGTGAGCACAGTTTTCAAACAAGTCCCAGCCATCCAAGAGTACTTTTAATTACTCTGTGTATTTTGCCATATTATCCACAGTGATATCGTGACCGATTTTTGTCAAACATTTTCCTAAAACTAAGAAGAACTAGGTCTATGTTACTCCCCTGATCTCTCGGCTCAGTAAAAAATACTTTCATAAAAGATGAGGTTAGTTTGGCATGATTTGCTCCTGGTGACTCCATGTTTTCTAGCAGTCAACACATTCCTTTCAAAGTGCTCATAAGACATCTGCTTTAAATTCATTCTATAATTTGACCAAACATTGACCAAAGTTAATAGTCTGTAATTCTGGGAGTCCACCCCTTTTCATAACTTATGACATTTACTTGTCATTAGCTTTCTGATTCTTCTCTTGTTGTACATGATTTTTAAAAGATTACCACTGGTGACTCCCTGATTGCATATTTGAATTCCTCCAGCACTCTGGGAGGAAACTTGGCTGTACCTGAAGACATGAACTTATGACATGAATCAAGGCTTGCTCTCTATTTCCAGCCATTTGGGACTGCTATCCCTTTATTATATAGGTTGTTCTACTCTGCTAGAAATCAGGGACTGTCCAGAGAACAAGCAGCTGTGGGGACGTTCTTGTCCTTACCAGGAAAATTGTCTTAAACCAGCACAAAAAGCAAAGTGCTTCCTGACTTGTGATCAGTCCCATCCAGACTCGTGGTGGCATGGTTTCCTCTCTGATCTTTGTGCTGTTGTGCAGTCGCTCAGTCGTGTCTGACTCTTTGTGTCCCCATGGACTGCAGCACGTCAGGCCTCCCTGTCCATCACCAGCTCCTGGAGCTCGCTCAAACTCATGTCCATAGAGTCTGTGATGCCATCCAACCATCTCATCCTCTGTCATCCCTTTTCCTGCCTGCAATCTTTCCCAGCATCAGGGTCTTTTCTAATGGGTCAGCTCTTCACATCAGATGGCCAAAGTATTGGAGCTTTAGCTTCAGGATCAGTCCTTCCAATGAATATTCCTTCAGAATGGACTGGTTGGATCTCTTTGCTGTCCAAGTGACTCTCAAGAGTCTTCTCCAACACCACAGTTCAAAAGCATCAATTCTTCGGCACTCAGTCTTCTTTATGGTCCAGCTCTCACATGACTAC
The DNA here is from genome assembly GCF_016772045.2 of Ovis aries. NCBI lineage: Eukaryota > Metazoa > Chordata > Mammalia > Artiodactyla > Bovidae > Ovis > Ovis aries. The sequence goes on from NC_056066.1 coordinate 21,471,818, forward strand.
TTGAAAAACTAGTTTTGACTAGATGGACGTTTGTCAGCAAAGTAATGGCTCTGCTTTTTAATACTGTCTAGCTTTGTCATAGCTTTTCTTCCAAGGAGCAAGCATCTTTTCATTTCGTGGCTGCAGTCACCATCTGCAGTGATTTTGGAGCCCAAGAAAATAAAGTCTGTCACTGTTTCCATTGTTTCCCCATCTATTTGCTCTTCCTGGTTTCTCAATTTCTGAGCTTTGTTACCTCCTTATTTCCTCTCATTGGAAGCCCCGTGCACTATGTGCATTTGGATATTTTGAATGTCTGGCTCATTTGTATTTGGTCCTGCCTGAATTGGACCTGCAGGAGGACCTTAGGCCACACAGTCCTGCCCTGTTGTTTCTAGGTGAACAGTCAGTTCCTGAGTCTCCGTGCCACGCCCGCTCTGACCTGCCTTCCCTTATGACCAGTGCCGGTTCACTGTATTTTCTCCCCCTGAATTCATACACACTGTGCACCAGGGTCTTGGGTATCTTTCCCCAGGCTCCATTAGTATTGTTACGAATTTGTCCAACCAGAATGCACTGCAGCACAAACTATTGACCCCATGGGCATACAGCATCCTATTTCCTTACTACTACCCCTTCCCTGATCAGTTCTTGTCAGAAAAGCCTGGGTAGCTTCTTTGCAACCACATGAACTGGACCTGGACACAGGTAGAAAGTTAATAAATGCTTGCTGAAGTGATTTAAGTAACAATGATCCATTTACATTCACTTTGCGAAAAACTCTTTAAGTTTTGCAGCTGCCCATTTTCACAAACCAGGTTGATCCTTCCAAAACCACAATGGAAGCACAAGAGATCCATCCCGCATCTATCCCTGATCTATAGTGAGACACAGCCCTGTCCTCTGCTGTCCTCAGGCAACTACCCAACCCCCTTAATCTGGATGTAATTCAGGCCTGGAACATCCTAGGCATCCTCAGGGCCCTTTGGCTCAGGCACATTCTCCTCATGCCCAGGACCTCTCTGAGCCCAAGGAAGGGACACCCAGACAGAGGTCACACCACTGCTCTCCAGGTATCATGCAGGATATTTACACATTGTGGGTTCAAAGATGACAAACAAAAGTACCAGAAGCAAGCCAACCTCCAAGATCCATGAGAAAACATGGAGGCTGAGATATTCCTGCCCAGCCCCACAGGACTGCTAAACCCTGGTGTACCAGACACACGTTTCGTTCTAACACAGAGGCTTCCTGTGGGGACCAGGTTATGCCTTGGCTTATAAGCCCCTGCCTCCATCTTCCCACCTCATCCTCAGATCAGCCAAATGATCTTTAAGCATCACTAGCAAGTTGTGTGTCAATGTAGCAACTACCGATCATCAGGAGGATGCTAGTTCCATCATTACTTGTCAGTCTTTACTTGCCAATAAGGATTCGAGTGGTATGAAGAATTAAATTACTTCTAAATAAAATAATTTTATGACATTTATGTAATAAGTTTATGAAAGATAATTTCCTATCATACTGATTATACACATATTCAAGTTTAGCCTATTGTAGCAAAAGGTATTCAGAAACAGTACACAGCTGCCCTCTTGTGTCACTTTCATATAATTAAGTCTATTAGTGTCTAAATGCCAGGATTCAATTAGCTATGCATTTTTAAAGGTCACTATGTACCACTACTTTTCTACTTCTGAAATTAATAACCTAAATGTTAATTTACAAGGTACAGTATGTAAAATATGCCAGATATGTCTATCAACTAAACAACTTACTGGCATAAACATCTAAATATTTTAAAAGTAATATAATTACTGTGTCCAGGTTCTCTTGTAACCCCATACTGGAAGTCTTTACCGGCATTTGTATTTTCTCATTATACTTAGTTAATGCTCGATTAATATTTAATCTGCTCTCACTGAGTGCATGGGTTTGCATTAATGTTTTGCTACTGGCCACTCAATGGCCACCTAGAAGATGAGATGGAAACAAGTTCTATTTTATAACAACTGACAAGGGCATCTCCCAGAGAAGACCACTATGGTCTCTGTTGCCATTCACTAAGCATCTAGTATGAGCTAAGTCTGTGCTAAGTTCTTTACAACCGGGATGTGAAGAACCTGTGTGAAAGGGAAACCTTATCTCTGTTGAACAGATCAGGAAACTCAGGCGCAGGTGTCAGGCAGTGCCTTCCAAGAAGCTTAAGGTGGTGTCATTCTTCAGCCTGTAACACTGTCAACCCAGATGACTGCTCTTTGCTTTGGCATCCCTCCATCATAATAAGCCATCTCCGTGAGTTCATGGTCTGCCAGCCATACAGCATCCTGAAAACAACCTGATTAAAAAGTGAGAGGGAGCTTAGACAATGAAGACATGTTTATCATCAGTGTTGACAAAAATGGATGTTCTGTTTATTAAGTTGTGTTTCCTTACTAAGTACTATGTACTTCTAGCTCTGAATAATGTTTACTATATTAAGCAAGAATGAAGATAAAAGATGGAAAACAAGCCATGTTGTTACAGGACAGTTAGGAAGTGGGCTTTTGCACAGGTCAACACTGAATTGGTGGCTACACACAATAACCAGGTAGAGAGAGGATCCAGCGGTGATGCGAGAGGACGGACCAGCTGGGAGGTCTCAGTCCTTAACCTCCTGGGAGATGAGCATCTGGAACTTATGAAAGAGATACAGAAGTGAGATGCAGTTAAGCAAACATAAACTGAGGTCTAGCGTTCTGTGACTATAACCAGGTATGCAAGGAGGTGGGAAGGGGAAATTCTGGATAACACTTGGAGGCGAGGAAAGGGTGAGGGAAGTGGGATGTAGGGCACGGAAGAGCCTGCACCTCCACATTGTATCAGTATAGAAACCCAGCTCCTCTGGTGGAGCAGCGGAGCAGGGAGGCGGGCTTCCTCCAGAGAGGGCTTCAAGTGAAATTGATCTTGCTGCATTGACTGTACCCGAGAGAGAAGGGAGAAGTGGGAAATCATTCTTCTGCAGAGTGTAATTTAGCCACAGGGATTTGGAGCCTATTGCAGTGAATTTCTTGGCTCAAGATCACTGCCAGGGGTTGGAGTCAGAGCAGGAGGGGCCCAAGGGCACAGCCACACTGCAGAGCTAAGCTTCCTGAGGGAGTGTGGGGCAACAGGAAGATCAGGAGAGTTGAAATCCCGAGTCCTGGGCTCCTGTCCTAGTCTATAGCTAACTTGCTGTGACTCTGGGTCAGTAGGCTCACCTTTCTCCTTCCTATTTTCTTTATCTTTCAAATGTCTTCCTTGGGCACAGTCCTTCTACTTTCGAAGTTTTCTAAATTCAGTCCCTTCCAAGATCCACCTGTTTGTGACTGGCTGCCCACACGTATGGATTTTTTTCATTCTTATTATGGGTTGAACTTTGTCTCCTCAAAATTTATATGTTGAGTTCCTAACCCCCTGGTAACTCAAAATGTGACTGTACTTAGATACAAGGTCTTTAAAGAGTAAGTAATATAAAATGAGGTGATGAGGGTGGGCTCTAATCCAGTATGACTGGCATCCTTACAAGAAGAGGGAATTTGGACAAAGACCCAGAGGGAAGAGCATGTGAGGACACAGGGGGAAGAGGGCCATCTGCAGGCCAAGGAGAGAAGCCTCCGAAGAAATCAGTCCTGCTCAGACCTGGATCTTGGACTTCCAGTCCCCAGAAAATAAATTTTTTGATGTTTAAGTGACCCAGTCCCCAAAGAATTGATGCTTTTGAACTGTGGTGCTGGAGAAGGCTCTTGAGAGCCCCTTGAACTTCAAGGAGATCAAACCAGTCAATCCTAAAAGAAATCAACCCTGAATATTCATTGGAAGGACTGATGCTGAAACTGAAGCTCCAGGTACTTTGGCCACCTGATGCAAAGAGCCACCTCATTGGAAAAGATCCTGATGCTGGGAAAGATTGACGGCAGGAGAAGAGGGCAGCAGAGAATGAGATAGTTAGAGAGCATCATTGACTCAATGGACATGAATATGGACAAACTCTGGGAGATAGTGAAGGAGAGGGAAGCCTGATGTGCTGCAGTCCATTGGGTCACAAAGAGTTGGACATGACTTAGAGACTGAACAACAGCAACTGCTTTGTTATGGCAGCCTTAGCAGACTAATGTGACTCTATACTCTTTTCCTAGTCAGCCATTCTCCTTTATTCCCAACTTCTTCTGTGCATTTTCTTATTTCCACTCCTGCAAAATCTTGTCTGTCTCTCTGCTCTGTACTGTGAGGTTTAACATGCAGCAATTGCATAAGTAAAAATAATGGCATAAACAGGCACCAGACATAAACAGTTTCTGTAACTAAAAGGGATACTCACAAAAATTAAAACAATAGCATTCCATGTCAGAAAGGACTTGATGCAACAAACCCACAAATTGTCGATGGCAGTATAAATTAGAAGAAATTTCTGGGTGGCAATTTGGCCACATATACCAAATTGGAAATTAAAAAAAAAAAAAAAAACAAACAGGGAATGAACTACAAACAGCCAGTAAGCATGTGAAGAAAATGTTCAACCTCACTAGCAATCATGGAAATAAAAGCTATAAAAGAGGAACAATCTATTGACACTAGGTATCCAAATTGTAAATTGTGCTAAATGACAAGTTAATAATAGTATTTATTAAAAGCCTTCAAATCATACAATCCTTTTGTCCCAGCAATTCCATTTTGATGGGATTTACCTTAAAGGATATAATAATGGAAATAATAATATGAAAATATTCACTGCATTAGTTTTAAAGGGAAACAGTGTAAATGTCCAGTAAGAGGGCTAAATAATTTATACATATGATGGAATATTTTTCAAAAATTATTCAATGATAAAAAAATTTTCATTATACAATGTCAGATGAGGAAAAGGTTCACAAAATTGTTTATAAGACAATTACTGTTAAAAATGTATGCATATGTATCATAAATATTCTACAAGATACACATGAACACCACAGTTTCTGATAGTAGACTTAGAAGTCACTTTTTCCTTTACTCTTCTGAATGTTTTACAGTGAGGATGGATTACTTTTTTAAAATTTATTTTTATCTGCATAATAATTGCTTTACAATGTGTTGGTTTGTGCGGTACAACATGAATCAGCCATAAGTATACATAGATCCCCTACCTCTTGAAATGGATTACTTTTTAAATTAGAGAACCAACACATTCTTTTAAAAGCAGGAACCAGAAGGGGTAGAAGAGAAAAGACAGACAAGGAAGGGAAAAACAGGATGACTCATAATTGGGAAGAAGGTGACTTGTCACAAGAACCCAAATCCAATGCCTGCTGGCATCACAAGTGGACAAACATTTCGGTGTTTAAAAGTGCTTGTGGAAATGACACACAGGCTGGTTAGTAGTCCTGAGGCATTCTAACTACTTGAACAACAAGAGGTTTGAGTTTGGACCAAATGGCAGCTTCCCTCACCCTACTAAAGTCCCCCCAGGAGAAGAAAGGGCTGGACATGGAACAGAACGCATTCTGACTTCAGATCAGTGCTCTGAAGACCTTGTTCTCCTTTCATCTTAATTTGCAGTTGCAGAGTCTTAAAGGAAATGAGATACTGCCTTCCCAACCTGTGATAGGAGAGTCTGGACACCATCACTTCCTCTGCTCCTCCAAAGGGTCCTTGCCCCAGTTCGGGTGATCAAAGTCAGGCACCGCCTGGGATCGCTTTCCTCAGCCCACAGCTGTGCAGCAGAACTGGTGTTGGGACAATAAAGGAACAACAAGGGCAGCTTCAGATAAGCACTCACTCTGCTCCTCCCCATGTGAACAGATTGAGCGGATATCAAGAGCCACAGCATGTGAGGGGAGGGGTGCGGTGATGGAAGATAGAGGAGCTGGCTTTTTATCTGCCCTTCAAAGTCCAGCCACTTGATTATGACAGAGTCACCCTGGGCTTCTAATTGATACAGTGAGACAGTCATGCCAGGTCTTCCCGAAGGTGGGCATTGGACTGATGGTCTCTGCTCCCCCTGAAAATCTGTGAGTACAAACGCCATGTGCCTGGAAGGACACATGTGCTGCCTGTGAAAAAGCATCCCACCCAGAGATGTGAGACACCCAGATTCAACAGAACGCAGGACCTACTAAGCTCTCCTCCAATGAACACAGCTTTCTCAGACTTAAAAGAAAAGAAAAAACAAAAAAACAAAATCATTAAGTCTGGGGTATCAGACAATCCGAAATTCAAAGACTATATCCCAACTTGCACTCATGCAAAGTGAATTTTCAGCATTTTCAGATGCTTTCTGGAATCTATCTTTCTCCGAGAAAAGTTCAGTGATAACAGCTGAGCCTGGCATTATTTTGTGAACATGAGACTTCATGGGTAGTGGGCAGATAAAGAAGGCCAATACAGAGAGTCTCTACCTCCTGATACTGGAATAATTTTGAAAGACTTAATTCCACTTGAAGCTAACACTTCGGGTTTTCATCCAAGTGAGGCCTTGGTCTCTTCACCTGCCCTTGCCCTGGCTATGTCCTTCCTTCTCTTTCCTGTGATGCTATTCTTCGACAGGTACTCTCTCACTCACCTGACATGGTCATGTCTAGCATAGGACTTCTTTTGGCTGATAACTCCCCTCCACCCCAATCAATCACATGTAGATCTTGGATCTGTGCAGAAATATAGTAATAAATTGACTCTGTCAAATGCTTAAGGAGTCTACGTTGTCAAAATACCATTTGAGGGTCTCTGTCATGAACAAGTAGCCTATCAAGACCAGAAGGCCCATTTGAAGCTCTGAAACTGTTTTGGTATTCTTCAAACAGGAAATCTTGCAATAATACTCAGAGGTGACACACTATAATGAAGTTCTCATGCTCTAAGTATTTTTTCATTCGCCTGTTTTGAAAAATAAAGCCTCACAGGAGCCATCCTCTCCTCTATTGTCATAGCTTTTTCAAGACTTAAGTCATAGAAGATGGAAAAACCTTCCTGCGCCAGCTCCTTGTTTTTCTGGGTGAAGGATGACTGCAGGCAGAGAGAAGCCGTGTTCACCTGGACTGTGGGATGCATCACATAAAACAAGTTTGCTCCTCCGGGTTTTCAAGCACCTCTTCTCCCAACCCCACTAAAATGAATGTAAAATAGTGGGCATATGGTTTGTGAACAAAAGAAACTTTGTATTACAATACCAATTAGGATGCTGTAGTCGGATCATCAGAACTACTCTTTCGGAAAAAAAGCAGCACAATGAAGAGACGGAGAAGTTCAGAAATCACTTTGCAGGGCACCGTCTTGAAAGCCAAAACATTTCTTTCTAAAAGAAAGTGCCCATGCAGCCAGGAAGTGTTTATAAATATCAAAAAGTGTTCCCGCAGCAAGCATTATATTAGGCATTGGTGAAGGAAGACAACACATCCAAAATATTATCGATCATGAATTTACCCGGGCCAAGGGTACCCAAGATAAGATGTGCAAACATATCGTCAGACTTCGAAAGAGGCAGATGGTCAACAATCTTGCCAGAATTCTATAAACAAAGCTATGACTTACCTCTGAGCAAGGATCTATTATAAGTAATCATCAACAATAGACTTGCTTTGTGAGTGATTTTTCCCTGTGTTGCCCAGTTAATGTTGCAAATCTAACTTGTATCACATATTAGATGGAATGACAGTTTCCCAAATCTGTGGAGTCTAAAACCGGGGAGAACTGCATTTTAATCAATGGTTCTGCTGCTCACTGTACGACTGTAAACTCTAGTAAGCACATGCTTCCTAAAAATATTCAGGGAGGAAATAAGGACACAAGAAACTCTACATAATAACCAACTATCCAAAAAACGAAGTGAAGCATTGCAGATCTATAAAACTTTGTGTATATAATTCACTCTTTGCAACCTGCTGACTTTCTAAGTGGAATTAAATCATAATTAGAATAATCAATGGGTAGTGCGTACACACCTATTCATGCACATCTGTAACCCAACTTTTGTTCATGAAAATTTAATTGTATGAAAACTACAAAAATCTGCATTGCTACTTAAATTAAAATTGGGCAGGAGACTGGAATATTTCTTCCATTAGCTGCCAGTGACTAAATTTTCCCACGTCTAAGGCTTAGATGGACCGAGCTCGAAGTTCAAATAGCAGCTTCTCGGGTTCTTCCATGCCCTCCCCACCACAGATCACCCCTGCCCAGCTACAAGAACTCGGGTAGGACTAGGCTTCCCTTTCACAATACCTTTCAAACCGCAATGAAGCAATTAGCTGTATAAGTATACACAACAATAAACATGTGGATAAATGTATATCCTTGGTTGGTTGTTTTCCCTACCAGTATAGTAGGAAAGTCTCTGTGTTCTATTCCTTGAATCACATAAACACTGAATAAATATATGTTGAATGAATAAGTTACAGTCACTGATTCATCCACCTTAGTCAAAAACTATCACCGAGGAAACCCAGGAGAATTAGGTATTTCTGAAAGCTCTACAGAAACAATTCAGCTTTTGTCCCTGGGACATCAGTGCCTGTATCATTCTCTAAGGGAGCCCAGTCATTCTCATGTTCTTTACCCAACACTCAGACATTGATAAGAATATTTTTCCAAATCCCCAATCCTTTCTTTGTACAAACCCAGTGGTTGACATTAAATTCTTTTGTTATTAATTATTGATACCTTTCACAGAGCCCAGGGAAACAACTTCTAACTAAATTGCTTTTCAGTAGGACATACACAGTGAAATATGCCACATCATAAAACAAAATGATTTAAGACAATGTTGCAACATGGCAACTGCAAAAATGTAATTGGCATTTCAATCACATTGGCCACTTGTGCTGTCTCATTTGGGGACACCCCACAAATGTTCCTAACATTCATGCAATCTGTTGTTTAGCAAGATAAGAGGAGGTGGCACCCCACAGGCAGCAAGACTAGAAGGGAACCGTGTGCCTCTGGTATGGAGAGTGGCCACTCCCTCTGCCATGGGGAACGGGGCTGCCGAATCTCAGGGGCTGCCTTATCTCAGGGGCTGCCGAATCTCAGGGGCTGCCTTAAACAAGAATCAGCGTCCTCCCATCTTCAGGGCTCATGCTGCCAACAATCACACCCTTCACTTTTTGCTCCATCTCTCCTCTCCATCTCATGCTTTCTACTCACTCACAGCGACACTTACTCCTGACTTCCTCCTTCTTTCTCTATGGCTCTTAGTTTTCAGTAATCACACCAGTTAACCAGCCAGCTCTATACTGTGAACTCGGATTCCCCAGGGAGATGTGGACAGGTTCAGTGACCATCCTCCGTGTTGGGTAAAGTTCTTGTGTGGCTCCTGTCAAGGGCTCCTGGGCAGCCTATAGATCGGTCAGGTCACAGCCATCTAGTCGTCTGTCACCAGAGTGACAAGATAATGAAAGCTAATTAGGGCCACATGGCCTTGGAAAGCAACCCTTTGGAAAAAGCAGGCTATCTCAACTTAAGAACCAAAAACTAGTTCATTTTAAAAGCAATCTAACCACTAAATTTGGGATGCAGAAAAGTTCCTTATTTTCTCACATGGAATAACAGGTGTTCAGATTTTGCTCATTTCTCTATTTTAGTCTACTAGTCTCTTTTATGTTTGCAACTTTAAAAAAAATAGTGAAAGCAAAGATCAAAATGCCATGGTATAAATACAAAATCAGTAACTGGATCCTTTGTTCTAATATTGACTTTTCACCCTTTAAACCCATTTTCTCATTCTATTTTTCATCAGAACTCTGCTGCTCCCAAGTACAAATATAAATGGACAAAGCCTGAGAATTGTGCTGAGAACTGCAGAAAGTAGTTGAAATTCACATTTGGACCATATCCAGTTTTCTGCCATCACAAAACTCTATTCAATCTCTCTGCATAGAAGCAGATTACATAAAGAAAAGAACAAAACTTTCCTTTTATCTACTTTTCACTTTACTATGTATGAGTATTTTTGTAAAAACTTACTTTGCTAGATTTCTAGTGGTCATGTATGTCTCAATTATTTGTAAAACTGGCTTCACAAGGTTTTAAGTTAATACAAATATAAGATTATCTTATTCTAAATCTGAATCATTTTAGTTCAGAAAAAAAAACCTTGCTAAGTTGGTCATGTCTCTGTGGCTTGAGTTCCAAAGAGTAAAATCTATGAGCATAGTGGGAGAATAGAAACTTTGAGAGAAAAAAAAGTAAATTCTTCAAATAAATAAATAAGCTGATTTACCATTTGAAATATTATAAGTATGTTTAATGATTAATAGCATACAAATATTTCATACTTTGGGAATATGAAAAACAGAAAATTCAAGATTAGGAAGGGTATTCTTTGCGCAAGAGCACTAAATGTGTCATCAGCAGAGTTTATCGGTTTATAATTAGGAGAATTTAGGCACCATCAAAGAACTGTTACAAAATAACACAATAAAGCTAAGACCCTAGTCTCAGTAGATTTACAAGAGGGCAAAAAAAGGAACAAACTCATTTTTTCCAACTATGGGAAAATTAGGGGGAAAAGCAATTATCCTCTATGATAAATGAGCCATTCTGAGATGGGAAATCAGAGCATCTCCCTGTTTCATGTACCCAGTTTGAGCATTTTCTACTCTTTGCTGCAAGCTGTTTCCTTCATCTTTCAAACACAAGAAAATTAAAGTTGTACTATTGAGGATATATGAGGAAGTCAGTCTTGGAAGCAGTGAACTAGAATGATGTATTACTGTAGCACTCTGAAATAAAATCAGAAAGAGACTCAGCTTGAAAAAGCATACTATTGTTTTCACTTAAAGCTAAGTTTATGTGTAGAAGGAAGACACATTCTGAACGGCTCACCAAGGTAAGCAGTCTGAGGCCGGCACAGACCTTTGAGGCGATTTGACGTGAGTTGTCACGATAAACCCACACCCAGGGTATTATCAATGAGCACTGCTCTAAGAAACCAAGGTGAGAACTGACAAGTGGAACCATTTTGTTACATCCTGCATTTATTTAAGCAAACCGAGTGTGTAGAGATAGGAAATTAAAGCATTATAATGTTTTACAAATACACAAAGAAGACACAGAATAATAATACCCTGGAGAGAGTGCATCTGAGCACGAGGCTTCATCACAGGAGAACGCTTGCAGGGACCACTTGGGAGCCATGGCTGATGCATCCATCTGTCATTCTTGTTCTGACATCGTTCAAATGGTTTCGATAGATAAGTCAGCAATCTGCTCTTACACAAATGATAATACTAATGATCATGGTAGCCTTGAAGGGTTTGTGAGTAACTGTCTGTACATACACGATGCTCGACTGAATGTGTTATTTCAGTGCTGTTGTACATTACGCGGGGGAAATAACGGCATATCACACAATTACTGTGACATCCACTAAAATGTGAACTAGTTTGCATAGGTTAGTCCTTTGGGCAGCACGATGTTGCTCTAGTCCACCAAGGCTTAAAGATTCACAGTGTAGAGGAAAAAATATGAATTAAAGCATTTCTACTAAAATATATTTTAATAGCTGGTGTTAACAATTTGCATAACAAAAGCCAAATTATATTAATAACGTATCATTCTGTAAGCTCCTTCATTTTAAAACATGAAGTGTTTTCTATAAAACTGGAGGCTCTCAAAGTTAGTACAGTCTTGCAAATTAATCATCAACCACAATTCTACATATTTTGAAGCAAAGAGAAACCAATCTGCACAAGGATTCAAGTTCATGTTTTAATCACAGGTCAAAGAGCAAAGATTCCACACCCTGCCTGTAATACACTTGGTGCTGCTTATAAATGCTCAGCTGTTCATTGTATGAACACTAAAGAAGGGAACTACGATGTATTCTCTTTTCCTTTAAAGTAAATAATTCTTAACAGCAACTGGATTACAAAGAAGTGTATACTATGCAAATTGAATACCATATATCAAACACAAAAAGCATATGAAATTCCCATGAAGATACGGAAGTAACAAGGACAACTGAGGTGTAGATTTGCCCCAGGGGTCCTTCCAGGCTTGTGGATCCAGTAGTCTAAGCATCAGGGAATGATGCCCAGAGAAGGAAGCATCATACAATGTCTTGATTTTCTTGAATCAGTGCTAGTGGACAATTGCCTGGAAAGAACCTTTAATGGGTGTGGAATACTTCAAAAAGAGACTTTCATTTTAGCATTCTTCACTTGGTTTACAAGAGCTTCTTATTAACTAAAGCTTTCTCACCTCCATGTCAAGTTACCCCAACCAACCATACTCTAGCCACTTTCAGATTATCAGAAGCAAATAGCTAAGGTATAATGGATTTATGAAGTGAATTTCATTTTTGAATTCAGCCTTATAACATAATTCTTCTAATTTACAATAGGTATTTTAAATCTCAAACCTAAAGTTTATGTTTACGCATCTCAACTATATATAAATCCACAAAGAAACTTCCAGAAATAGACGAAAGAAGTCAGTATTTTCTAAAGTTCTCAACCTCTAGAGGTAAAATACAGTCATCACCTTTCCTAACCATCAGGAGCATCTCACTTCTCCACCATAAAAACACCAATAATCAAATAATAAAATATTATTACAGAATAGGCAGAAGCTTGCTTGCTTGCTTGGTTTTCTTTCCAAGACCATAATGAATGAACAAGGGTAATCAAAAAGGCACCAATATTTTTTAATCTCTATATAATTTTGGTATAAACTATATTCACTTTATATAGAGGGTGTTATTAAAGGATCACACACAATTTCTTTAATCTTTTCACTAAAAAACATTCCACTGGAGATGGGCAAACCTGAAGAAAAGATGTGCCTCTTAAGCTTCCACCGTGTGTTTAGGGAGATTTTCCTCCCAAATCCCAGAGTGTTGTTGAGCTCAACACAGACAAGATAAGGAAAGAAAGACTGTAGCGTGACTGGCAAAACTGTATGTTCGCCATCCTCAGAAATGAGCCTGGTAGCAAGAGAGGGGCTGGTCTAATCGCATCCACATTCATGAAAGGTGCTCCTGGGAAGTGTGCTTGCAAATTCCTGTGTGGTCTCTGAGGTGGGGGAAGCCTGAGAAGATGCAGGGACAGTGTGGGGATCTGACAACCGGATAATTATTTCCAAGTGGGCTGCACTGTGGATGTGTAAACAATAAAAAGGAGACATGAAGACGTGCCTTGTCACAGGTTAGAAATAGAAAGCTTTCCCAGAGAACAAGAATTAGTAAAAACGCTCACTACAAAAACTTACACCACAAGCGATATATTCGGTTGCTATGCTCTGCTCAAGAGAGAGATGATCCATGTAAGTTCTGTTTTCGGAACCTTTTAAAAGCGTTATCAGACTGCCCTTGTGCTTTAATCAGGTTTGAGAACACATCACAATTAGAAGATCAGGTGCATGCTCTCTGTGCTTGGGCATTTACAGCCCTCTTTAACTTGATTTTTAAAAGACTTGTTTTTTTAAAACCCTTCTTGAGCTGTCACATTATGTAGGATATAACTGTTGCCAAATTGAAAACAAGAGGGGCGGTGTGTGGAAAGGGGAAAAGGTGTTTGAGGATGTAGTCTTGAAAATGATGCTGTAAAAATAGCACTTTCGTTTTATACATGTATTGTTTTCTGTATTTCTGCTGAGATGCTTAATATCCTGACAGACTTTAATAACAGTGACAATACCATCAAATTATAGCATTAGGCAACTTGTTGTCCCTCGGTCTTTACTGTAAAATAACTCCCCTCTAGTTAAATTCTGATTAGTTCTTAATTCCTAAAGGCTGGAAGCAGAAGTATCTTGCTACGCAAACATTATGTGGAGCTTAAAATTTGGGGAAAATTACTCCCCAAATAAGTATTGACTTTGACATTCAGTGAATCTGATTTTAAAATAAGTGGAAGAGAAAAACAATGAAACATCAAGCTGTTACTTTATGACTACTTCCCCATTATAATCATCATTTGAAATTGGATTCCTTTGAGCTTCCTATAAATGTGGTACTTATCAAAAAGTGTACCCATCCCACATTTAGTCTGCAGATTTAATCAGCAACTACTCTCTTATAATCACAAAAAGTAGTCTGTCTGGGTGAAATAATAAATATTTATTTAATGGTATAATAAAACTAAGCAAGCTTGTTGCCCTCAGTTTTAATGCAAAGGAATTTTTGCAAGAATATTTCAAGTTCTGCTTGTTTTTGTAGGTTTGTGTATAAGACACCAAAACCAGTATGGGGTTTAAGCAATTGAATCGCAACTGATCATTTCAATGACAGAAAATCAGGCAAGCTGATTACGTGGTGATCTGTAAAACCCCCTCAAATAACCTCCAGTTATTTGCCTGAATTTTTCTCCTCTCAGTTTTACATCAGTGTCATATAGTATGTTGCTTGAGTGTAATAAAGCTTATCTAATTACCCTTTTAGCATGATAAAAATGAGACTACAGATTTCAAAACTATGTGCTTACTTTTCAAAGGTGTAAATGAATTAATATTTGCCTTTGGACTAATAAGCATTTCAAGAAAAGATGTTTTACAGCTTATTTTGTTAATTTCTTTGAATATATCATTAAAGCAGATATCCCCAAGGCCCATATATTTGATACATGTTTATAATTACATTTTGCTTTTTCAGTTTCATCACAGCTGTAGAGTCAGACCCTACATGACTGCTACCCTGTTGCAAGTCTTACTAATGGCACTATCAGAAAAACGCAGAGTTGCTGATGGGCATGAATCTCTCCAGTGATCCTGACTGTGGACTCCAGGTAAAAACTCCATGACGTGATGGTCATGCCTGTGAATCCAACAAGAGCCTGCAAAGTCACTCATTTGAAAATTAAAATGTGACAACGATTTCTTTTTTAACGAACAATTTGTCAAATCTCTGGTGACATCCCCCTCTCACTTCCAAATGTGATTTAGAAAATAAAAACCAGAAAGTGGAAAGGAAGTCTTTCCATTAAGCAATTTCAGTAGCTAGATTTCCATCCCAGAATCTGAATACTGTTTTCCCAGAGAAGAAACCAGATCACCTGTCTCTCTGTGTGTGCAGCTGGTAATCTTTTGTTCATTGGTTTCTCCCAGCACACTTCATATTCCAGCTTTGTCACTGGCTTCTAGGAAGTTTTCTTAACTTTTAAGTCAACAGTGGCATTAAGTTAATGGAAGCTGTTCAATAAATGCCTAAATCACTTATTTGCTAGCGTATACATCTATGTTCTAAGGTGTAAATCCTTCAAAACTAGAGTGCAATGCGGCAGGAGAATCTCAAGCAACTTTTCAAGTTATGCTTTTCTGCTGAGCTGGCATCTAGAGGGTAGGGCTTTTAGGTATCGGCCACACTTTTTGTTTGAATAACAGGAACAGGGCAGTGCAGCTGCCTATGTTACAGAAGCTTGAACCTACATGACATGCAACAGGGTAAAGGCTATTAGTATTAGGGAAATAACATAGATGACCTTAAATTTTGCCCTTTGCAGAGCAGCTGTGAAGTTATTTGGTCCTGACATTCTATGGAGCCAAGCGTGTACTTAGGTTCATAGAATGTAAATGGAGAATAGGATATGCCTCGGTACAAATGAGAAATAAATAGACCCAAGTCGGCCCAAGGAACAAGGAAATTTCTTTGTTCATTGAAAGTTTCTAGATCCCTAAGGCCACCAGTCAATATAATTTTAACAGAACTGTCATTCTTCCACTGCTTACATTTATTATATTTAAGCAATTTTCACTTGAATTGGAAATTGCCTTGTGACTCGAAAGCTAAATGGTTTTTAAATTATCAGCTGTATTATTGAATTAAGAGGACTGGCTTCTGGTGATTCCAAAGTGACAGCTAAGAAGTTTCATATATTTGTGACATTTAAGGGACAATCAACATCTCTATTAAAGTTTACAAAAATATGTTTTCCCAGAAGGGTTCAATAGCCAATCAAAGGGAACCATTAACACAACTAGCAGCACCAGGTCTCCAGACCTAATTATTTGTTTATACCAATTACCAAAAATGCTGCTGTTTTTCAGCCCGGAAGTCATTCCTTCTTCCTGCGTATCTAATTGTCAAAGGAAGGATAGATTATTGTAAAATAATTGCCAAGTTGTCTTAAAAGTATCTTCTATCTTTTAAAAAGATTGGGTTTAGTATACATTAGAACAAAGCTCAAAGGGCAAGGAGAAATGATTAATTAACAAACTCAATGTAATTCGCTGGAAGCATTCCGGTTTTTCCAGTTCTCTGCACCGTGCCGTACATCCAGCCGTCGTCAATGGGCTGCACATTGACGATGTAGTCACCATCTCTGAAGGAGACTTCATCTTCATCCTGGGCACTGTAATCGTACATGGCTCGGTAGGTCCTCTGAGAAAGGAGAGATGGGGTCACACAATGGACACCAAGACAGTCAAGGCTACAAATGACAACCGCGACAAAAGGAACTACCAGGAACCTTTCCAAGCACATCTATTTCTGGAGCCTACTGTCTGTCTTGATTGTGTTCATTTCAAGGTTACTAGTCTGGCAAAAGGCGTAATATTGTGGACCAGAGCAAGCCACTAAATACAACAGCTAGCTGTCAAAAAGTAAGCTTTGAGCACTTGGAACTCTGCTCCATGTTATGTGAGAGCCTGGATGGAGGGCATACAGTTTGGGGGTTTGTATGGCTGAATACTTCTGCTGTTCACGGGAAACTATCACAACATTGTTAATCGGCTATACCCCAATACAAAATAAAAATCTTTTTTTAAAAAGTAAGCTTTGAAGCAGTAAAGCCACTCTCCCAGCTTCAGATAAGCCCAGAGACCTTAGATTATGTAGATTCTCCCGTAGTCCACATTCTTCAGAGAACAAAACCCACCATAGTGGCAGACAGGCCCAAGTCACTGCCAGGTCATTACAACAATTGGTCCCCTGGCAGAGGTGATGAACTTTACCTGAAAATTTTGTTTCTACTTTAAAATATTTAAAAAATAATAATAAAAGAAAAATAAACCCATAATACACTCAATAGGATTTTGTATCACATAATAGGAGACATTTAACATATAAATGTCATGAATATTGAGGTATATATAATTAAATTCTTGTTATAATGAGTTGAGTTTTACTATATTTGTTTTCATTTGAGGCCAAGGATTTTGCTAATAATATCAGACAACCTCAAAATCAAGTGCATTAGTAGACTGAGGAAATTGGCTGAGATGCAAGAATTTTAGAGTGATTAAAGATTCCTTACCACCCATTAAAGGAAATAAGTCATAGACATGTGATGTATAGCACAGGGAAATAGTCAATAATATTATAATAATTCTGTACAGTACACAATCTATAAGAATACCAAATCACTATGTTGTATACCTGAAACTAACATAATATTAAAGTCAACTATACTTTTACAAATATATTTTAAAAAGGTATCTTACAAGCTGTTTAGAAGGGCCACCTATTTCTAAGGACACAGACAAAGGCCAAGAGACTGTGTCAGGAGCTTGAGAAGCAGTTTCATCATAAGATGCCAGACTGGACTAACTGGTCTACAAGTCTGCTTCCACGTCTTCCATTCAATGAATGAGTCAGCACTCCGAGATTTCCAAGAGGAGAACTCAAAGACATGTGTCGGCCTTGTCATTTAGGTTTCCATGGCCATCTTGATTAACTATTTAACATGACCAAATATTTGTGCTTTTTTATTGAATGAAGACCTTGGTTGACTATTTCCAATCATGAGGTAACAATGAGGACAGAATACTGGCAGAGTCTTACTGTTTCATTGTTTCCATGCTTTCACATCATGCTTTCCCTTCTCGATGGTTTACCTCTATCCTCCACTTCCTTCTACTTCCTTCGAAGAAGCTATACAAATGGCAACACATCATCATTTATATTTTATGTAAAAAATGAACCATATTCAATCCAACTGTATTTCCATGTGCCTTTATATTCTGGAGATAAACTATGAAGACCAGGCAAGGAGGAGCACTTCAAATGGGCACTTACTAGATTTGGTGAATGCTGCATTGACCTCACAGATGACAGGCTGGTCTGATGCATGTACCCATACCCTTGAGAATGGCTTTGCTGGTAGGCTCCAGGAAGAACAGGTGCTGGACGTTAAACAGACACACACACACACACACACAGAATCCTTAAAATGAGCCTCAGAGTACCCATCCCAAGCCTCAAGTAACCCCATGCTCAGCTAGACAATTCTGGAACAAAACGCCATTTTCAGTGTCATGTGAAATTTGAGTGGTGATGTTATAAGTGATCTCTAGGGTACTATAAATTTCAGTCATTAAGGGCATATATATAGGTAATCAGTGTAACATGCAATCAAATATATGTTAGAAATGCTTGTAATGCTATATTGCAGATGCTATATATTAAAACAACACAAACAACAACAATTCCCATAATCTCTTTAAAAAATCATGTTTTCACTTGGCTCTATGATCCTTGTAGGCATTTTCCAAAATAAAAATAAGAAATTTAAAGGAATTTATAGCAAAGACTTACTGTATAGCATAGGGAACTATACTCAATATTTTATAATAACCTAGAAAGGAAAAGAATCTGAAAAAGAATAGATTTACATGTATATGTATAACTGAATCACTGTGATGTAAATCTGAAACTAACCCAACATTGTAAACCAGCTATATGTCAATTAAAAAAAAAGAAATTTAAAGGAATTTAACTGGATTTTCAAACCAGTGACAGGATATAAGTGTTTTCACAAAATATTGAATACTTAACAATAGATGCTTTCAGTATTTTGAGACATACTGCTGAATGTTACCTTTACAAAGATGGTAAACATAGCATATGTTTAGAAACAAATGTTTGTTAAGCAGTTAATAATAAGTCTGTACCCTTTAAAGAAAATTTTATTTAGAATATATGGATCATATATATAAATCATATAAGAATTTTATTTTGGCTGTAAATCAGTTGAATAATGTTACAAAACCTTAGGAACAAAACCACTTAAATAATTTCATAAACATTAAACTTGTACATTAAAAAAAAGAGAGTATTCACTTAGTCTGTGCTAGTCTCACACTAATTAATGACATTCAAAAGACATAGTTCCTGCTTTGAAGAAAACAGAATTCTAGAGAAACTAATACAGAAGCTAGATAAAACCCCACAGAAATCAGTAGTGTGTATTTGTAATCAGAATCACAGGCTATACATGAAGGTATTTTAGTAGGCATTCCCTTCATCATAGTAAAACTTGTATGATACAAGTCCTATAAAAATCCACAATAGATTGTCCTGTTTGTTCAATCGGGTTGAGTATATAAAGTAATTACAATGGTTGATTTACTCAGGACATTATAATAAAAGAATAAAGCAGATGTAATTCTTAGGTATTATGAATAATTACTATTTTATAAGTGGCACACTCATTCTAGTGATATATGAGAACATCAAACTTTAAAGAAGTTTAATCAGAAAGTTACAAATCATTAATGTATTCTCCATATAATAGTGATACTAGGTTAAATTGAGATTTTTAAAGTAGTTCTTGAATTAATGTATATTATAATGTTGTAATGGTGTTTACTTAATGTCTTTCTAGAGAAAGCACTTAACTTGGATTGTAGTATATTTTAAAGTTAGCAAACATCAAATACTTCAGAAAATAGCACTTTTTAACATTATCAACTCAATTTAAATGTTTAATGTTAATAGATGTCAAGGATGTTGTCAAAATTCACTCATGATGAAAAAATAATTTCCATAACTATCTAGACCTAGTTAGTTAGCTGAGTAAAAAAGCTTTTCCTTGTGTTGGAAGCAGAAAGCACTGACCACTCATTTATTTTCTCCCTTGACTATCAGCAAATATTTAAAAGACTTCATGCGTGCAGAGAGCTTACTACCCTTCCTGTCACTTGGTAAGCCTGCCTGGATGTGAACAATTTTCACTGTCCACTACATTCGAAGCATGCAGGCATTAGAGAAGGGACAAAACCAGTTGTCTTCCTATAGCTGTGATGGTCTTGGACATTTATCCTTTGCCCAGTTAAAGAAATGGCTCAGGATACTTAAGGCATTTCCTTAAATACATATCAATCAGTGACTCCAACTGCATCCCCAGGCTAGCACTTCTGGACTGGGTTTTTATCCACTTAAACAAGCCATTTCTTCATTATTATCTTGATCTATATGTGAATACTTAAGTTTAAATAAGTAACCCTTTAAAATTAATTAAAATTACAAATTAAACTCTCAATCCTTTGTCACACTATTTAACTATGATCTTTAAATTTTGATGTACAGAGTCAAGCACAATCATCTTAAAATATTTTGGAGAAAAAAAATCAAGAAAGGACAATGATGAAAAAATTCTTAAATATGCTATCTCATAGTCTGTAACACATTTAAGTTTACACAGGTTTAGCACCCATCAGTAATGAAAACTCAAGAAATGTCATTTAAAAGTATTCTCTAGATTCAGAACCGTAAGTTGAAAAGATACATGTACTCTAGTGTTCACTGCAGCACTATTTACAACAGCCAAGGTACGGAAGCCGCCTAAATGCCGATCAACAGAGGAATGGACAAAGATGGGGCACGTATATAAGTGGAATATTACTCAGCCATAAAAAGGAATCGTGCCACGTTCAGAGGTGTAGACGGATTTAGAGACTGTCATAAGGAGTGATGTTAAGTCATAAACAGAAAAACAAATCTTATATATTCACACACATATGAGGAATTTAGAAAGGTGGTACAGATGGATTTATTTACAAAAGAGAAATAGAGTCACAGATGTAGAAAAGAAACTTATGGTTGCCAAAGGCAAAAGGAAAGAAGACTAAATTAGGCGATTGGGATTAACATATACACACTATCATATATAAAATTGATAATAAAGACCTACTGTGTAGATCAGTGAAAGTGAAGTCCCTCAGTCATCTCCGACTCTTTGCGACCCCATAGACTGTAGCGTACCAGGCTCCTCCATCCATGGGATTTTCCAGGCAAGAGTACTGGAGTGGGTTGCCATTTCCTTCTCCAGAGGATCTTCCCTACCCAAGAATCGAACCCGGGTCTCCCATATTGTAGGCAGATGCTTTACCGTCTGAGCCACCAGGGAAGCCTATATGCAGCGTTCTATGAAGAGGACATCATGAGTAACGCTGGACTGGGAGAAACACAAGCTGGAATCAAGACTGACGGGAGAAATATCAATCACCTCAGATATGCAGAGGACACCACCCTTATGGCAGAAAGTGAAGGGGAACTAAAAGCCTCTTGATGAAAGTGAAAGAGGAGAGTGAAAAAGTTGGCTTAAAGCTCAACATTCAGAAAACGAAGAGCATGGCATCCGGTCCCATCACTTCATGGGAAATAGATGGGGCAACAGTGGAAACAGTGTCAGACTTTATTTTTTTGGACTCCAAAATCACTGCGGATGGTGATTGCAGCCATGAAATTGAAAGACACTTACTCCTTGGAAGAAAAGTTATGACCAACCTAGAGAGCATATTCAAAAGCAGAGACATTACTTTGCCAACAAAGGTCCGTCTGGTCAAGGCTATGGTTTTTCCTGTGGTCATGTATGGATGTGAGAGTTGGACTGTGAAGAAGGCTGAGCACCGAAGAATTGGTGCTTTTGAACTGTGGTGTTGGAGAAGACTCTTGAGAGTCTCTTGGACTGCAAGGAGATCCAACCAGTCCATTCTGAAGGAGATCAGCCCCGGGATTTCTTTGGAAGGAATGATGCTAAAGCTGAAACTCCAGTACTTTGGCCACCTCATGCGAAGAGTTGACTCATTGGAAAAGACTCTGATGCTGGAAGGGATTGGGGGCAGGAGGAGAAGAGGACGACCGAGGATGAGATGGCTGGATGGCATCACTGACTCGATGCACATGAGTCTGAGTGAACTCCGGGAGATGGTGATGGACAGGGAGGCCTGGCGTGCTGCAATTCATGGGGTCGCAAAGAGTCAGACACGACTGAGCGACTGAACTGAACTGTGTAGATCAGGGAACTCTACTCAATATTCTTTAATAACCTATATGAGAAAAGGTCTAAAATCTAAAAAGAATGAACATATGTATAACTGACTTACTTTGTTATACACCTAAAACTGACACAACATTGTAAATCAAGTATACTCCAATAAAAATTATTTTAAAAAGTATTCTCTAATTTTGGCATTTAAAAATGAAGTAAATTTGCTGCTGCTGCTGCTAAGTCGCTTTGGTCGTGTCCAACTCCTAGCGACCCCATGGACTGCAGCCCACCAGGCTGCTCCGTCCATGGGATTCTCCAGGCAAGAGTACTGGAGTGGGGTGCCATTGCCTTCTCCGGAATTCAATTTATGCCTACTCAATTGTTCAAATCTGACCTCCAAAAGGAATCTGTAGCTACTGTGAAATACAGAGGGAGAAGAAAGTATTTATCCTAAACATGCATGGGTTGGAAAGAACAGAAGAGTTTAGAATGAGAAATTTCAGAGTAAATACAAACTACCTTGTCCTTATGGTCTCTCCTCACACCTTTATTGATTATTTTTATCTCCCTCTCTGGCTATAGTATTTAACACAAGTACTTTTGGGGTTATCAAACCTGTTATCTACCTTATACTTGGTACAATAAAAGATTTTTTAGGAAGCTCCTATTAGGACTATAAAAATATAACTGAGAGCTCAGAGGAATCAACTTACTAAAAGCAAACGCCTATTTAAAAGCAGGCACAAACATTGCTTTTTTATTGTTTTGCTACATGAATTTTTTTTTAATGAAACATAGGTGGAACAAGCAAAAGGAAATTTCACGCAATAGCTCTGGAAATTGGGTTTATTCCTTAATAAAATTTGAGTAAAAGATGAGTATGATGGGGAGGGAGGTGGGAGGGGGGTTCATGTTTGGGAATGCATGTAAGAATTAAAGATTTTAAAATTTAAAAAATAAAACACTAAAACTAAAAAAAAAAAAAAGATGAGTATGAGATATTGTTCATGAAAATATGAAATTCAATCGGTTTTGCAAAAGCAAGATATTAGGCTAATTTTGCAATGAACAAGAATTTCTTAAGAAAGAGAACACGCAGTGCCTTCCTTATTGCACTAGTGGTCAGTCCCCACGCACACTGGTACCGATGATGGCAAAGGTATGATGGCCTTCCATCCCAAGAGTCTTGAGGTTAAGCAGTTTCTATTTCAAAACAACAAAGGCCAAAAAACAATAGCTTTCATGATACTAAGGCAACCACAAAACATGAAAGTGTGACTCAACTTCCATTTCACATTGATAAATCAGAGACTGACCGGAGATCAGGAAGCTGACTAAAGCTCTGCAGATTTGGGGCTCTATTTGAATGTCCTGTAATATTTATAAGGGTTGCCCAGGTGGCACTAGTGGTAAAGAACACGCCTGCCAATCAAGAGACATAAGAGAGATCGGGAGGGTCCCCTAAGGAGGGCATGACAATCCAGGATTCTTGCTTGGGAAATTCCATGAACAGAGGAGACTGGAGGACTACAGTCCATGGGGTTGCAAAGAGTCAGACAAGACTGAAGCAACTTAGCGTGAATGCATGCATAGTATTTATAAAACCAAAATCTCTCTTCTAGTGCCCAATACATTCTTCCATAAACAGCCAACACTAATATTTTCTATTTAAGGTCTAGTCTTACAATGGAAGGAAAGAAACTCAAGGTAAAGAAGTAGACAGGAAGACCATAAAACAGAAGGTGAAAATGTATGAAGAAAAATCTTTAGGAGCCTTCAGAAATCTGAAACTAGAAAAATAAGGAAATACATGCAAACACAAGAAGATTAGAATAAATGAACCGAAAAAATCCAATGAAGAAAAAGTAGAATTACCTCAATTAGCAGTAGAAAAAGCACACCCCAAAATGACCCATCTTGGGGAGGTACCCAGAGTAAGCAGCAGAAGAAAAGGAGTATTATGGAGGTATCCTCCATGTGCCTGGGGCTTTATATATTGCCCCCTAGCAAAACAGAACAACCCTCTAATACAGGTGTCACTGACTTTCCACTTTATATAATAAAAATCCAGAGGCTGGGAGGTTAACCAGGAAGGCATCAGAATAACCATCTCTGCACAGTGACCACGATAAAAGTCTCAGGTCATTACAGACAGAGCGGAGGTTTTGACAGCCTCATAATGACTATAGAATAATAGTAGACCGCCAAATTTCAAATGCAGAACATAAAAATAAATATCATGCTGTACTGATGTCTTGGCCAGGTATAAGACCATCTGGGCTGGTTTAAAAACACCGGACTAGGTGGCTTAACCAACATCGTTTCTTTCTCACAGTTCTGGAAGCTGGGAAGTCCAAAGCAAAGCATCAGCAGATTCGGTGTCTGGTGAGGATCTGCTTCCTGATTCACAGAAGGCTGTCTTTTCACTGAGTCCTTTACATGGCAGGAGGGAGAGAGGGTGATGGAACTGTGTGGGGTCTCTTTTGTTTTTATTATTTATTTATCTATATGGGGGGTGGGAGTCTCTTTTATATAAGGGCACTAATCCCATTCACGAGAACTCCACCCTCACAAACTAATCACCTCCCAAAGGCCACATTATCATCATATTGGCAGTAAGGATT
Source organism: Ovis aries (assembly GCF_016772045.2). Lineage (NCBI taxonomy): Eukaryota > Metazoa > Chordata > Mammalia > Artiodactyla > Bovidae > Ovis > Ovis aries. The sequence continues at coordinate 21,496,338 of NC_056066.1, forward strand.
TAAATATATGAATTTGGGGGAACACAAGCATTAAGTCTATGGCTACTATAGACAACATGCACAGAGAAAATAAATTGGGGGTTTACTTAAAGGCATTTTTAAAAATCTAGAATAAGGAGAAAATCAGCCCTCAGGAGTTTTCCAGTAAAGAATACAAGATGCAATGAAATCATCATATTTTCTAACACCTGATTATGGTTTTATCAGCTAACACATGTCAAAGAATGTAATTAGGTTTTATCTTCCCCTGGTGGCTTAGTGGTAAAGAATCTGCCTGCCAGTGTAGAAGATCTGGGTTGGATCCCTGGCTCAGGAAGATCCCCTGGAGAAGGGAATGGTAATCCACTCCAGTGTTCTTGCCTGGGAAATTCCATGGACAGAGGAGCCTGGTGGGCTATAGTTCATGGGATTGTAAAGAGTCAGACACAACTTGGTGGCTAATCAACACCAAGGACAAAAAAAGATCTCTATTTAGACAAGCACAGGAAAATTGCTAAACTGAATGAAGACATGAATTTTAAAGAGAAAGAATGCAGATGCTGTTAGTTTTGAAGTAAATATTAAACAATAAGCTTGATCCTATCTGGGGCTTCCCTGGTGGCTCAGATGGTAAAGAATCTGCCTGTAATGCTGGAGACCTGGATTTGATTCCTGGGTTGGGAAGACCCTCTGGAGGAGGTTATGGCAACCCACTCCAGTATTTTTGCCTAGAGAATCCCATGGACAGAGGAGCCTGGCGGGCTACAGTCCATGAGGTCACTATGGGAATAAAAGGAAGAGACAGACAGGATTCAGTTACTTGCAGTGAATTTCAACCCTGGCTGCATATTAAATTCACCTGGAGTATTTTAAAACCAGGCTGTTGTCCATGTCTCCCTACCACCCTGATTAATTAAATCAGAGTCTCTGGGGTGGGAGTGGGAAGGAGTGGACACTGGTGTTTTATTTTTTAAATCTTCCAGGCAATTCAAATGGGCAGCCACAATGAAGAGCAACTAAGCTACCACCGGATTCCTCTTCTCCACCTGAAACAAATATAGGGGCACATGTGACCCTATTTATGCTACTCCCAAATTCCCTCTCTCCCCCTGCAATGGACCAAATGTCTGTATCCCCACAAATTCATGTGTTGAATCCTAATCCCAAAATGTGGTGGTATTTGGAGACGGGGACTTTGGGGTGATTAGGCCATGAGAACGGAGCCCTCATGAATTGGATTAGTGTCCTTATCTGTGCGGGCAAATATTTAACCCAGGACTCAAGGAACAACTGGGGATTGTGGGAAGAAGCTTGCTGCAGGATAACTGAGGGGCTAACATGTGACACTTCCGTGAGGCAAGCACCATGTGGCACCAATGACAGAGGGGTAGACAAAGTCCCCACTTTGGGGGTCTTGAGCAGGGCAGGGCCATCTGAGAGGAAATGTAGACTTTGCAGGCAAAAAATGTCTTTCCGATAATACAATTTCCCTTTCCTCCCCAGAGAAGACTTGTTTCCTAATTGGGTTCATATAGATAGTGTCTCCCTGTGGGGCAAAAGTTGGACAGGTTTGCTAGATAATCTGTGATTATCTAACATGACTTACATAAGCTTAGCCCTTCTCAGCTGCGACACACAACCTCTGTGTGGTCAGCATCTACCTGGGCTTGCACCCACGACCCGTTGCCATATCTTCCTTGGAACTCAGAGGGTGGAGGGGCACAGGGAATCGGCATCCTTGCCACATGAAGCCCATGCTGCCTGCTGTGTTGTGGGTATAAAGGCTTTTTTGTTTTCTTACCAGCTGGATTTATAGAAGTGTGACAAGACAGCCCTGCAGCCACACTGTGCTTTGGGATTGCTTGATCACTTGATTAAACAGTAGCAATCTGTGATTATATTTTCTTTTGCGTATAATTTTTTCCTGGAGGTAACAGTTAACCTCTTTTATTATTCACACTGTTCTAAGCATTTGGAATACATTTTTAAAAACTATCTGTGCAAAACCAAAAATTATCTCTCAAGCCAATGCTACATTCCTAACAATTTCTCCTCCATGTCATCTTTAATTTTCTAGTTGTATGTGAATTTTATTACCATAAGGTAATGTAAATCTGTTTTAGGAAAATGCAGAACACAGGAAGATGTTCAAGCACCTAGATATGAGCCTCTGTGAAACCTAACAGGGGAAAGATGTAACACAGGAATACAAAATATAAATACAATAAATTTGAATAATATAAAGGAAATGCTTACAACTAGGGGGACTAACTCAGCTTGCTTTTCAGGTTTGCACTGACGGTTCTGCTTCCCAGGAGCCCTCTTGGTCTTAGGTAAACTGGCACAGTTGGTTCCTCTCCTAAAACCATGCATGGCCCTGTGCCTAGTGTTTCAAGTACACAAACTGGTGGAATCATCACCACTTTACAGATAGTAAATGCCCACTTTACAGACAGGAAGTCCAAAGGTTAGCAAGACTCAGTAACTTGGTCAAACATATCAGAGCCACATAGGAGCTAGTATTTAAATGCTAACAATCTGACTCCAGAAACTAAACTCTGGGCTGTACCACATCAACATGACCATGGGCAAAATGACAAGACAGCAAAAGATGAATCTACAAATATGCATTATGAATTCAGAAACGTGGAAGAGCTCTGCGGCGTGGAGAGGAGCTTCTAGACATGGAGACGGCATGACCTTAAGTCAGAAGAGTCAGCATCAACCACACACCCCCACCAGCGGGGCAGACGGGAGTGATGGGGAGGGGAAGAACACAGAACGAGGTCTAATGGGGAGAAGCACAAGGCGGGCTTCGTATGATCACAGAGGCAACTTCAGCTGTCACTGACTTTTTGTGGTAAACGTAGGGTACAAACTCCACAAGAAGTTCCCATGTCTGTGGCTGATGAGTGTGCCTGAACATCCCTGGAACAAATTATAGTGAGAATAATTCATTCACTTTTGGAAAAGCAAGCTGAAATCACTGACAGCAGCATCACTTCTGAAGCAACAGCTTTGCGATGTCTTTAAGGGTCATCCTGGCCTCTGATAAGTCTCTGATGTGTGCATGTGGATGTGTGTTTACTCTTCTTCCTGTGGCCAGTACTATCCTACGTTACCCAGGGTGACTACATTCAGTCACCTTTCCCCGTTTGAATAATTTCAAGTCTATGTTCAAGTCACATCTCTTAATGTGACTTGAACTGCTTTTCCAGTAAGCAGCAAAACCCCCCCATCATGATGCCACCTAACAATTTTTAAAATCATCCTGTAGAAACAGCCTGAAAAATGTGACTGCCTCAAGTCATCATCAGCACAGTGACAAATCGATTCCCACAGACGTATCAAGAATCTAGCCGAAAATACAATTAAGCCCAGGAGACGACCTAAACATTTTCTTCCCTAAACTTAAATGACAGACTTAAAATGTTGCTTCAATCAAATATGTTGGCTAGTTAAATATTCCTAATTACTTGTTCACCACAAAAGGAAAAATATATATGAATTATGTACTTTTCAGAACCATACATACATACATTTGGCCATTTTATGAATATATTTGGCTTAGTTTTCTCAAGTAAGAACTTCTGAAATATTGTTTTGGGACTCTGCAATTCCTAAATGTTGAAAAAGACACAAAAATTAGTTATATGTTAAATTATCTTCCAGCTAAACGTAATTAGTCTCAAAAAACCAGAAAAGAATACGTTTTGATTTCAAAGCTAACTGTTTTTTCTCTGGAAAACTTCAGTCTGTGAATGACTGAACTGACAGAACTGAGCTGCGACTTAATGTGGTTCGAATAGAAATAGAATGCTTTGGATGAAGAATATCTGCTATTTTGCTTCAGAATAATCTAGTCAACTCATTCCTACATTTACATTTGAATTTCAACTTGCATAGTTTTTTTTTTCTCAGATGTATTTCTAAATTTTAGCTATCAAAGCCAAAATAATCTCCCCAACGATAACCATAACCCAAACCACAAATACAAGCAGGGCTGTCACTGATGGAAAAGGAAATAATTTCTGCCCCAAATTAGAGAGTCTTCAATAATATTCTCAAGGCACAAAATCCACATTGCACATATCTGTATCTACAGCCACATGCACACAGTCCTCCAAAATAAGACCAAAAAAAAAAAAAAGAAGAAGAAGAAGGGATGCACACTGTGGATATGTATGTGGTTTCCTGACAAGAACTATACAATTTGGGGCAGTTCTCTCATAAGATGAAAGCAATAAAGAATTTAAGGACAGCAGGTAGATAGGGACACTGTTTCCATTTAGGTAAGCCATACCACCAAGACTAGCTATTGCACACAAATTATGCCATGACTGAAAAGTCATCTCGCAGCAAACCCCAATTTTCCTCAGTGACCACTACTGCTGATATTGTGTAAGTCAATCTTACATAGCAAGATTCACCATTATTCAAGTACAATGAAAGAAAATCTCATTATGCTATTGAAGGAGCAATTCTGTAAATACTTATTGGATCAATATATGTAATATATTCTTAAAGATATAAAACTGGACTATGCATTTAGTTTATTCTAGCGCCAATAAGATGCTGACTCTTCAGGAACATCATCAGTCCACTAGGACTTCCTGAATAGTTTTACATTAGACTGCCTTAGGAACAAGCTACATTAAATATCACATCTAGACACCTCTCAGTATTGATTACACTTGCGAATAAGCAGGCATGTTTTTCCACCAATGAAAAAACATTTATGCAACTGACGCAATGTGCCTCTGATATGATTTGAAGATAGGGAGATGTGGAAAACTGAATGTCAAGGATTGTCTGGCTTTCCCAGAGCCCAAGCTCTAAGTTCAAGGTAAGTGGTGGGGGCCAGAGAAATAGACAGGTATGAAAAGTCCCAGTCAGGTAGGAAGGTGAATAAGGGGTCATTGTGATCAAGGCACACATTTATAAGCACAATGAGACAGGCTCTAGGAAAGTGCCTGACAGAACAGTGAATAAATTCAGTGTACAAAGGTCAGGTATATGGTGTAAGATAAAGATCAAGAACCAGAATGTCTGAGAAATGCAGCATAAACAGAGCGTTTGGGAGGAGGGCAGAGATCAGACAATAAGAAATAGGACATTGGTCACAAGAGAAGCAGCGCATAACAAGGAGCCTGGATGGCAGGAGCTAATGAGAAAAACGAAGGCCAGAAACTCAATCCATCGCCCAGCTGTATCAGCCTGTGGACATTTTAAGTAGTTCCTGTAAAGTCCAGATCCAACCCCTATGACCCACTAGCCTGGGGCTTGGGGCAGGAGGATGTGGGCACCTGGATGAAATAGGAAGTTGGGGGAGAACAGGGAAATTTGTGACTACAAAGATAAGATTACAACTTGATTGTTTTATGTGTAAGACAAAAATGTAAATATATATGTACACTCAATCTATTACCCAACTTGGACCTCAATTTTGATCTATATAAAAACCAAAACTACCACTTCCCATCTTCATTGCTAATGTTCAACAATACTTAATAATAGATAATAATAAAATACTAAACAGAAAGCAAGAATGCCCAGTCTCTCCTTTACATGTAGCCATTTACGATTTATAAAGCTCTTTCAAAGCTTACTCATTTGACACAGATGCTATAGCTACATTTATATCCTTCTTGATGATCAAACCTTCTTTTTCCCAATCAACTTAGCTTCACAGGAAATATATTTTTAAAGTTTTATTGTTTGCTACTTCAAGTGTCAGATGGTTCTCCTTCAGACACATATGGAATCCTTTGATTTAATTTTGGCAAATCAATGAAAGACACATGTGTATCTTGGAACAAGTGCTATTCATTAGTATTTGATCCTTTCCCCAACTTCACACTCAGAAAAGGAAACTTATGACGTTTCTTTCATTCCAAGTCTATTGATACTAGGAATATGAGTCTCTCTAAGGAATTCAAATTCAGTCAGAGCCCTGAACCTTTTTCTTGGGGGAGCAACAGAACTAAAGAAAAGTTTGTAACAATCTACGTTGTGTGTTTTTTCCCCCCCAGGCTAGATGTACTGACTAAATGGCTAAATATAATTATGTAATATTCTACTAACTGGATTTTATATTATAAAGGAATCATTTGTTTTCCTATAGATTCGTTTCACCACAGAAATTCAGTATTTCAATCAACTCCTTAAACCTTCCTAAACTTAAAGTGAAAGTGTTAGCTGCTCAGTCACGTCCAACTCTTTGTGACCCCACAGACCGTAGCCCACCAGGCTCTTTGTGACCCCACAGACTGTAGCCTGCCAGGTTTCTCTGTCCATAGGATTCTCCAGGCAAGTGGGTAACTATTCCTTTCTCCAGGGATCTTCCCAACCCAAGGATCAAACACTGGTCTCCCGCACTTAGGCAGATTCTTTACCATCTGAGCCACCAGAGAAGCCTTAAACTTAAATGAAGATATTAAACAGATTTTGACAGATTCTAGCAGACATCTCAAAACTGGATGGGAAACAACACTCAAATACACAGAAGGGAAATAATGTAACTGGGATTCTCTTATTGAATGTACTTTATTTACAGAAGTCAGGCTGGGAAGGATTGGATTTTTTTTCAGGGGATTAAGGGTTGTCAATCAGTAATCACAAAACTGAATTAGTGGCAAAAACAGAAATCCTGGAAAGCTTATTTTAAATGAAGGCAAAGAGTTTAAAATCCAGAGTGTATTTTCTTGTAGGCTGTTCTGGTTATCTAATTTTAAAAATGCTCATCACTGAAAACCAATAACAGGAACTTGGGACAGAAAACCATCTATAAATCATAAACCAGAAATCTTCAGTGGAAAAACAGAATCAACAGAAAAAATTAATGTGAATACTGGGCAAAGTATTGTGACTTTATGGACACTATTCATATTAACAGATATTTAGAAACACTGCTGATTGGATACATACCCATCCCTTTAAAATACACTAGCAGTTTATTATTGTGCCTGCGTTTAACATTTCTGTTTCCCGTTTCATAGCAAATTAAGCTCTCCATGATGTCTATTGTTCTTTAGGAACTTAAGGCAGATCCTAGTGGTCTTCACTGAGCCTAGGAAAGCGATGACTTGTTCAAGCTCTTCACCAAGCAAGCGCTCCTGGTCCTGTTCCAGGCACCGGAAGGAAAGCCACATGGTCCATTCAATTCTCTGACTCCACGTATTTCATGATTAAACAAGAAGCTAGAGTACACCAAGAGAGGAGCCATAAAAGGCATGAATTTCAGAATTCTGATGGGCACTTCTACTCTAAAGTCCCTACTGAGAAGAGATGTCCTCAATAAACAGAACACTGAGAGAAAATTATTTATATGAGAATGGAAGTGTTAATGTAGGAATAATTTACTGATGTCTTGGTTATGAAAGGTCATTAGCTGATTCAGGTATTGTAATAAACATAGGTCTCAATGTTACATTCTGGTGATACATTCTACGTGACTTCTCTTTTAAAAAATATAATAGGCTACATTCAAGTCAAATTAACTTTAATTAACGCTAATAAATTAAAGACTAATGCCAACTTTTAGAGATTTAACACATGCAGCAAAGCTGTTTCTTTAAATTTCAGATCAAATTTAAGTAGAATATATTTATATACTCTACAATATACATCAATGACTAATATGAGGTCTAAACTGCACCTACAGTTTAGAGTACTGTATTATGCACTTTAAAATATTTTAAAAGGGTAGTTCTCATGTTAAGTGTTCTTATCACAACACACAAATGTACACACAAAAGAACACAAGGAAATTTTTAGAGGTGGTATACATGTTCATCACCTTAATGTAGCAACAGTATCACAGACATATGTGCATGTCTGAACTCATCAAAATTTATAGATTACATAGGTGCAAAATTTATATGTCAATTATGCCTCAATACAGAGAAGGCAATGGCAACCCACTCCAGTACTCTTGCCTGGCAAATCCCATGGACAGAGGAGCCTGGTAGGTTGCAGTCCATGGGGTCGCGAAGAGTCGGACACGACTGAGTGACTTCAATTTCACTTTTCACTTTCATGCATTGGAGAAGGAAATGGCAACCCACCCCAGTGTTCTTGCCTGGAGAATCCTAGGGACGGGGCAGCCTGGTGGGCTGCCATCTATGAGGTCGCACGGAGTTGGACACGACTGAAGTGACTTAGCAGCAGCAGCACAGCTTAAAAAAATCCAAAAATAAAGCAAAGCAAAGGGACAGTTATGAGTGTGTGTGGGTTGAGAGATTTCAAGGCAGAGTGATCAAGGAAACCCTTTCTGATTTGTTGTTGCTGTTGTTCAGTCACTAAGTCATATCCAACTCTGTGACCCCATGGACTGCAGCATGCCAGGATTCCCTGCCCTTCACTATCTCCTGGAGCTTGCTCAGACTCATGTCCATTGAGTTGGTGATACCATCCAACCATCTCATCCTCTGTCACCCACCTTCTGATTAGTTGACATTTAATCAAAGACCTGAAGGAAGTGAGCAAACCACAGAAATATCTGGGATAGACTGCTCCAGACAAAGGCATCAGAGATTGCAAAGGCCCACATGTGAGAACATCTAACATCAATAGCTCAGAGGTCTGTGTGGCTGGAGCAGGTAGTCCAGAAGATGAACAGGGGACAAGACCAAGGGCCAGACGATTTGACACGTTGCAGACTGGATCTCAGTTTTTAGACACAGTGTGATTGAAGCCATTATATTATTTTGAACAAAGATGTAATGAGATCAGGTGCAAGTTTTTAAAAGTCACTGGCAGCTGAGTGGTGGCCAGCCTGAAAAAGTAAGAATGGAATTACAAAGACCAGGAGCCAATATCTGCAATCTCCAGGAGACAGAATGGTGATCCTCTTGGGGTGCAGTGGACGTGGTGAGACATGGCTGGATGAGACATAAACACATTTTGAAGACAGAGCCAACAGGCTTACAGATGGATTAGATGTGAAGTGAGAGGAAGAAAGGTAATGGGCGAGGCCAGGGTTTTTGCCTCAGTACTGAGGTGAAGTGTTGTGTCATCAGCTGAGCTGGTGAACAAAGGCAAGAGCAGATGTTTGTTTGTTTTGTGGGGAAGATAGGAAATAAGATTTTGGTTCTAGACATAAGATTTAAGATGCCTAGTAAATGTCCAGCTGTTGACTATTTTGTCTGGAGTCTGGGAGTCTTAGCGTAGGAAGGAAGGTGCTTAGGTTTTGGTGTTTCTGCTCTTCTACACAAATGACAAATGTTAACAATAAGAGTAGCTGTGATATTTGAAATAAAAATCCACCAGGCTGTCTCTACACCATTAATCCCTCTAGAAGACTGATAAGACCTTGTGGTCATTTGATGCCCAAGGAGTCAAGACTCTTGGTAAAATCTAGATTATTCAAAGCAAAATGGATGCTTAAGTGGATTAAACTTCCAAGGCAGAGACTCGGTGGCTTACCAGGCTAGGTAACTGGTCCTCTAAATTGCCTCTAGGTCTCCTGCACAGTGAAGTCCAAGAAAACATGCAAAGAAACCATATTCAATTATATTCAGCAGAACTGTGCCTCTGAAGAGACAGTGGCTCAGCAGCACCCACTCTCTGGCTCTGGCTCATCTCTTAGATGCACAGTCCCCGGGCTTAATGTATGCCAAATACATTAAGTTTCCAATGTGCTATACTCTCTCTCACATGCTACTTCTCTGCCTAAAACACTTCTTTCCCATCAGTCAGCCTGGCTGATTCTAACTTTCCATTACAATGTCTTCATGAGCACAATGGGTTCATGCATCTGGTTCACCCACCAAAAAGCAAGTTCACTGATGACAATAACCTTATCTTTTATATTTGTGTTTCCAGAATCTCACAAATATGGGAGATACTGGATAAATGTTTGGTTAATGGACAAATGGAATTATGGGTGTTTAACCAGGGCTGCTGGCTATCTAGTTGGTGCACTGCCCTCTTGGCACATCTACAGACCATATACTGAGAATTCCAGAAGGTATTGAAGCATCTCTTGCAACCTAACCTCTTTTGAGGATATATTATATGGAATGGAATGCTATAAAGCATAGCCTAGCTGGGACTGTCCCAGAATTTAGAACCTTGTTTTCCATCACTTAAGGCAGAATGAGGATTCTCGTCCAATAAGATCCTTCCAGAGCAAAATGGAAAAGTTCACAAGGCTGAGACATTGAGAAGGTCGGCTTTGAAAAGTGCATCTGCTTTTCCTCCCCATCACACACCCATCCCCTTTATGCTCCAGAGGAAAATAGAAACACATAAAATGCCTGAAGCAAAACTGAACTAGAAGAGTAAACACTGGGTGAGATGGCAAACACATAAAAATATAAGTAATACAAAACACTGTGAATTAAAAGAAACCAAAGAAATACAAAGCAGTACCAGAAGGCAAATACATGTTGCCGGCAAGTGACCTAAAGACAAACACAAAGATCAAAGAAAACCTTGCAGTGAAATAAGCAGAAATCATCAGGATTATTCCCACTCAAGGAAATGTGTGTCAAATGAAAATAAGTTAACCTAATCTAGTACCAAAAGGCAATAAAGATAATTTCAAATAATACCATTCAAGAATCAAAACAAAATTAGATGACATTTAAATAAAAGCCTCCTTTATTGAAGCAAGGCAACAGAGTAGAGATGGAAAATGCAAGCCCTTTGGTAACGTAATATCTTAGAAAGTAGACCTAAAACTAAAGAAAGCCCAAAATAATCCCATAAGAAAATGAAAATATTCAGCAATCAAAGCAAGATGGGAAAATATCATGAGAAGTGCATAACTACAACAATGATAAAAACGCAAAGGAGAAGGTTGCTATGTTAATGCTCATGAAAACCAAATGTGAGTGATGAAAACATTGTACTTCTGCCTCAAGGAAATGAGCTGATTGTTTAACCCTTTGTCCTAACAACCTAAATTTCCTGTAACTCAGAAAAAGGACCCCAAAACTATAATTCTCATAACTGTCCAGTCATTCAATACACAAAGTAAAGCAGGTCACCTTCAGGACATAAACACATTCTCATACATAGAAAAGAAGAGAAAGAAGAAAACAAGAGTTTATTTCAATTATGGCACTTGGCTTAGGAAATGTAAAACATCTTAGAAAAGCTACTTGTTACAGAAGTGGAATCTGAGCCGGGTAAGATCAGGTGACCTCCTGAGACCCCAGACCGAGGAGTGCAAGAGTGGGATGAAGCCTCCTGCCCCTGCACACCGTTCTGTCCCCCACAGGATAAGCTGCTACCATACAAGCCATCTCGACAGCAGGGAGTCAGCCCAACATGAAAGGTCACATCTCTGGGACATCATACTTTTTATCATATGAAATTCTAATCTAAATGGAAAGAAATCAGTAAAATCTGAAATAAAGAAAAAGATGGCATCTCTAAATAGAAACATTCTCTTTTTTCTCTATCTTACCAATAATAAGCATTGTTCTAAAGTCCCTTCCAATTTTCAGAATAGTATTTAAACAAATGTATGTGTTTTAACTGAGGACACTAAAGGTTTTCATCAAACCGCTGTCATCACCATGAAAGCTACCTCCTTCTACAGACTCACTCAGCACCTCCTGACCAGGGCCCAGCACAGCATGCATTTCAAAGGGGACCCCAAATTTCAAAGCAACCAGGACCTCATGGGTACTACTTCTGGCCTCCCCACCAGAAAAGAAACTATCCTGGGAATGTTTCCACTTTCAGGTCTTTTTTTCTCTCTCAGCTATGCTTTAATGTCATTGAAACATATCAAAACAAAAATGGAAGGCTTTTTTTGAAGGCCTTGCATAACAAAATTTCATATTTTTTTAAAAAACATACATATATTTATATATGCAGTTCTAATTTTTCAGATATTAATATTTTGTACACCTAAAATTAATACAACTTTATATGTCAATTATATCTCAATTGGTTTAAAAAATGGAGTGGAATAAGTGGAAAAAAAGTCATTTGACCATTTCATTTATTCACCAAATATTTGCCGAGTGCTTATTCTAAGATCTAGAGACAGAGTAGTCATAGTAAACAAACCAGCCAATATCCCAGCCCTGGGTTCGATCCCTGGGTTGGGAAGATCCCCTGGAGAAGGAAAAGCTACCCAGTGTTCTGGCCTGGAGAATTTCATGGACTGTATAGTCCATGGGGCCGCAAAGAGTCAGACACAACTGAGCGACTTTCACTTTCACTATGGGCATCTATCCTAGTTAGGAGAGACAGACAAGCACATAAACAAATAAATATATATCTCAGGTGATGTCGAGTGCTATGAATAAAGAGCAAAGAGTAAAGGGCCAGACAGAATGGGAAGCAGTCCTGTTTTGTATCTGGTAGTTAGAGAGGGTCTCTCTGATCAAGTGATCCTGAGCAAAGATATGAAGAAAAATAGGTCTAGACAAGCAAATAGCTCAGGTGCAGTGGGAGGGAGAGTGTTTCAAGCTGGGGGCACATGCAGGTGCAAAGGTGGGTAAAAAGCAGGGAGACTGGGATGGGGAGAGAGGATGAGTGAACCAAGAAAAGCAGGAAATGGTTCAGGGCGGCAGTCAGGGCCCAGGTCGGAAGAGGGCCCTGTAGGCAACAGCAAGGATTTGTGTTTTATTCAGCATGAAATGGTAGCAGAAGAATGATGTGATCTAACTGGTATTAGATTTAGGTGTTTCCTAAAGAGCCTCATCCTTAGAAATCATCCTTAGGAATGCTCAGTGAGCTTGCAATGATTCTTAAAGGCTAAAAACTGCTGAGTTTGACAGTACAGTAATTCATGTCAGTACATGTAACTCATGTCAGAACAGTAACTCATGTCTTGGTGATACAGTTCAAAGCACCCTGAAATGTATGCTTGGAATTCTCAGTGGATGCTGGATCCTAAAATTTGAATGGGTGAAAGCATGTCTGCAAAGCAAAGAATGTGAACAGGAAGAAAAGTATGAAATTCCTGAAGGACCACAGAAAAGCAGGCTCAACAGAGAACAGCTGTTGTCAAAGCTGTTTGATGGATGTTACTTCTATTTGGGGGGAACCTTCAAACACCACCCAAAGGATAACCTTATTAAGCTTGTCGCTGCCGGTGGGGGCCAGATCCTCATTAGAAAGCCCAAGCCAGACAGTGATGTGACTCAAACCATCAATACAGTTGCGTACCATGCCAAACCTGATTCTGATCAGCGCCTCTGCACACCATATACCATTTATGAGGACTTGTCTAATCATCGCCCAGAAAGGGTTTGGCAGGGCAAAGTCTGGATGGCTCCTTCCAGCTGGTTTATAGATTGTGTGATGTCCTTTGAGTTGCTCCCTCTTGACAACTGAACTCGTACAGTGTGATAACCTGTGATTGCACTGTTTTCATCAGTCACATTTTTACAAATAGGTAGACTCATTCATCGGAGAAGGCGATGGCACCCCACTCCAGTACTCTTACCTGGAAAATCCCATGGACAGAGGAGCCTGGTAGGTTGCAGTCCATGGGGTTGCCAAGGGTCGGACTCGACTGAGAAACTCCATTTCCACTTTTCACTTTCATGCATTGGAGAAGGAAATGGCAACCCACTCCAGTGTTCTTGCCTGGAGAATCCCAGGGACAGGGGAGCCTGGTGGGCTGCCATCTATGGGGTCACACAGAGTCGGACACAACTGAAGTTGACTTAGCAGCAAAGAGCCTCTGGCTGCCAGGTGGAGAACAGACCAAGGCAGAGAGAGGGCTGGTGGCTTGGGGTGGTAAGAACAGAAGCTGGAAACTCATCTGGAAACTTCTGTGACGACTGGAGGCAGAGAGGGCAGCAGCTGAAATGGGGGAACGGTGGGGGCCAGGGGTAGAGGTGGGCCATGCAGTCAAATTCTGGATGTGTTCGTCCCAGGCAAGCTGACAAGATCTGCTAATGATCTGGATGTGGATGTGAGTAAAACACAAGTGTGGAGGATGATCCCTAAGGATGTGAAGTTAGTATCTGGAAAGTCGCAGTCGCTACTTAGCAACCCGGGGGCCTGGAAAAGTAGCAGAATGTTGCGGAGAAGGTGAGGAGGCACTTTTGGACTTATTAGGTTAGATATGTCACTGACTGTTTGAATACAGACATAAGGTACCAACGAGTAGAATATGATTTGCTTCACTTAAAATTAGAAGCATATTCTCAGGTATCCCCAAATCTTTTTGAATTAACCTAGATATACTGTGGGTATGCCACTGTGTTAATGTTATAAAAACTTACTGGTATATCTACGGTTTTACTTCATACCTCAATATCAACTTTCCAAAACTGGAAATGTCACCAAACACAAGCCTTTTAACAGGTGACTAAGAATGACAGGTTATAAACACCTCCAAGGAGTCAGCTTTTCTTACAAGGCATTATTTAAGTTATGAAGACACTCCTTCCTGCCAACAATCTTCCTTCTGCCACCTTTCATGGAGTCTGATGTCCCTCCACTTTAAAAAATGTAATTATTCTCTCTTAACCATGTGCTGCTGCTGCTGCTAAGTCACTTCAGTCGTGTCCGACTCTGTGTGACCCCATAGACAGCAGCCCACCAGACTCCCCCGTCCCTTTGTTACTCTTACTCAAATTCCATTATAAATATAATAACATTTATGTATACTTTCTTTCAATGGAGACATTTGTTATTCATTTTGGCAGAGTGTAGGGTCCTCTTGCTAGAAGTAATTAGAAAGTAGTGGGGGCTTGAGAGGAGGAAGAGAAGATAAACCAACAACAGTGGGTTTTTAGATGAGCCAACAGAATCGGAGACAAGTGCCAAACTCCTCCCTGGCACAGACGGAGCTGAGAAACCTGCAGGAGGGGGCTCAAACTCTCCTTCTCCACACAGATGAATCCAAAACCTGATCACGGACACAGGTGATGACTTCCCATTTATCTCCAGTGCAGCCTCTTCCTCTGGACTCTAACTGCCTGCTCAATGCCTCCATTTGAATGTCTCACTGATGCACCACTTCTGTGTTCTGTTCTGTCTCTGAGAAACATTATTTTCCCAAAGCCCATTGGCATAGTTCACTTCCATTTAGCATTCACATCTCAGCTCAAATCTTCCTTCCCTGAGGAAGGCTCCCATGACATCAAGGCCAGATGGAGTACCCCCTTGTGGCCCCCACGTGCTCCCCTCCCAGCACTTACTCTGTTCATAATTATAGATTACTTGGGTAAGTATCTGCTCAATGTCAGGGTCTTCACCAGACTCCAAACCCCTTAGAGCAGATGCATATCTCTGCTGCTCACTGCTATGTACACTGCCAGATCTGAGCTCTTGGCCGATGCACAAAAAGCACTCAAACATTTGGTGATTAAATGAATGAATGCTGTGTTTGTGTGTTCAGACATGAAGTTAAAGGGTCCCTGATGAAGCAGACTCTAAGGTGCATCGCTTTTGTGAGAGACATCAGTTCTACCACGTTGAACTGAGAAAGTTAAATAAGGTTGATGGAAATTTATTCTTGTATTTGCTTTGGGTTTTATTTATGTTACCAGGCATCAATATTATTCTGTACCTATAGAGTCACAGAGGACATGGAAGAGAGAAATCAATAGCCCCAAGCCAAAAAAATAAAGTTACTGAATCCTTTGTTAGATAAGCAGACACTGAAAGAGGAGCTCTCACACCTTTATCTTACCTACAAGAAAAAAGCACTAGTTTATAAACATTAGAAGCATAGAGGAAGGAGACTCTTAAAAACTTTCTACAAAGATCAAGCCAAAAAAAAAGAAAAGTCAAACTCATAGAAACAGATAGCAGAACAGTAGTTGCCAGAGGCTGGGGGAAATAGGTAGAAATTGGTAAAAGCGTACAAATTTTTGCTATACAATGAATAGGGTACAAGAAGCTAAAGAATAACACAGTGACTATAGTTGATAACACTGTGCTATCTGAAATTTGTTAACAGAGTAGAATTTCAGTGCTCTTGCCAAAGGAAAAAAAGAAGATATATTTGTGAGGTAATGGATATGTTAATTAACTAATTGGGGAGAATCCATTCACAACGTATCATATATCAAATCATCATGATATACACTTTAAATATCTTACAATTTTATATGTCAATTATACCTCACTTTATCTGAAATTTAAAAAAGAAACATCTTTCTACCAAGCTAAGGCAAGTCTGAATGTACAATTTAAGATTATTGACTGTAATTGATTTTCTTCTCAAAGGGGTTTTTCCTATAAGTGCAAAAAAAAAACAAAAAAAAAAACAATTACTCAATTGCAAGAGATTTCATAGCTTCATTGGATCCATAGTCACATTGCTTTTCCCAAGATGTTAAACTCCTCCACTTCAAAATCTCCTTCCTTAGGGATTTCAGTGCTATGGCCTTTGGTTGTAATGGAAATTCAGTTTTCCTTTTGTTCTGTGTTCATTCCTCTCCCCTCCCCAAGGCACTAAAATGTAGCTGTCCTTTAATAACAGCTAGAGAAGTTTAACATCCAAAACAATTTCAACGACCGATTTCTAGACCTAAGCCATCAGCTTGGATCCAGAAAACAGAAGAATGTAGAGGACGAGGATAGTAATATAAGATAACAAAGATTATTAACAATCAACAGTATTTTCCATTTTTTAAAAATCTCATATCCCAAGTACATACCCCATTTCTATTTGGCAAGATCTAACTCTGTCTGCAACTGTATATGAATATTTAAACACACAAATTCATAGCACTCTCTTAGCCACTCAAATATAACCATAAGATTGATTTTCCTTAATGGAAATCAGATATGAACTCCACAGAACTCAAGTTTCCACTCTGGCTGTGTATATCCATCACTTACAACTCCTGTGAAACAGATTCGCGTAGCAGATCCCAAGACCCTGTTGTCATTAAAGATCCGTTTTCAGTGAAAACAGTGAGGAAAGATAGGAAAAACAAGCATGCAAAAATGCATATTATTAGTTTTTTTAAAAAAGACTCAACTTTCTAAACATAATTTTAAATGTTAAAATATATCCATGCCATATGTTTGTGCAAAAGTGAAGAATTTGTTATAGACACACTTGTGATACATTAAAAGAGACTTCTGAGAGTGGTTAATGTTTGATACCTCCTTCATCAGATGGTCTTGTTACCTCACTGCAGCATGAAAAGCTACGGTAAATCTCGGATATTTCTGATTTGTCATCTCCCAGACCTGTACCAAAAGTACTGCTCGAGTAAGACCGAGACCGTTGTCTCCTATAAAGATTCGCCTTTTCTATATTGGAGGGAAAATATTCATATTTGTGATTAAGCGACTTGAAGAACAAAGAAACCAAAAAAATTACTTAAAAAATTAACAAGGAAGAAAAATAATCCCTCATTAAATTGCAACCCCAAAGCTCAGGTATTATAAACTCTAGCCATCTATTCCCAAACTTCAGTACATATTATCAACAACACAAATGACTTAATCATCATTCACACTCAATTTGGTCTAAATGTTAAAGGAGAGAGAAGTTGACAAGAACTAAGAAGATACTGGCAAATTAGTAAATTTCTATCAAAAGTTTGGTTATAAATAGTTCTTTTCAAATATCACTAATGATACAGCATTTGTTGCCTTTATTTTTAGAAAATTTGGATAACAATTTGGCTGATTATGTGGATCAAATTACTATATAAATATTAGAATTTCTACTTTGCCTTGGGCTTTCAATTTTGTTAATGTTAACACTTAATCTTGGAGTCACAATAGGGGACAGAGAAGGACCTAAATGATAGATCTATTTATTTTTAAAAAAGTCACATAACTGTCAAATCTTCAGTCTGCTAAATGTGGTCTGAAAGCCTACAAAGATCAACCCTTGCTATTGCTATACCCAAATATCCAAACCATTTGGGTTTTACTTTTAATTATAAACATACAGTTGAAGTTAAAAGTCACATAAACTTCCTATGTAAACTACAAATTTTGCATTTTATAAAAACTCAGAGATAAATTTTAAGGATAGTCGAAAACCTATTTTAAGACATTCACAGTGATATGTAGAAAATCTCTCCTCTGTTTTATATAAAAGTCTTCAAAGAATTCCTTACATTAAAGAACGATATCTTTAAAATGTTGTGCTTTTCATAAAACAAATATTTATGTTAGCAGTTTAGTGCAGTCCAAACAGCTGCATTTCAAAGCCCAGAGAATTTCTAAAATCATATTCACTAATAAAAAGGAAGTGTAAGTAAGCTCTAGACACCTTTAAAATAAACCTAGAACTAATCTAGGATATACGAAAAAGCTCTTTTGTAAGTTTTGTTTTCATAAATGGTTAGTGGCATATTAAATAGCACAGCAACTCTCCTGGGTTTTTGAAGCCCAAACTTAAAAATTCACATTACACAGAAGGCACAATGAACCTGCACAGCTCACAGCAGTTTCACTTTAAGGACAAAAGCCATGTAAATGGGGAGGAACTCAAAACGTAAGCAGTACCAGAAAGCATATGTAGACTTCTAGACTGAATATTGTCTTCCAGGGGATCAATGTCGAAGATGGAGCCAGGATCTGTGCGCCAAACTTTGAGGTCTTTTACCAAAGGAAGAAATCAACAAATCAAGAATGAATTAAAAAATTTAAAAAAAGTCAGCACCCAAGAGAGTCAAACAAAAGTCTGAAAAGGGGCATATGCAAAAAGCAAGCATGTAATATAGGCAAACCCACTGTGCAGCAGACTTCAGAGAAGAACAGAGGGATATTCACACTCTCAGTGTGATTCACACTCACAGGATTTGCTAAAAAACCTTGCGATCAAATGTAAGTTGCATGGTTTATTTGTTGACCTTCCACAGGAAGCCTGTGACTTCTCACACATGCACACCACACCACTCCCCACATCCCCAAACCCTCATCACTCATGCTCTCCACACACTGAAACAGGGAAAATATTGGGTTAAAACTCCTGAGTAAGGACATGCGAGTAATTTATAAGAGGCAACTACAAGGTTTTTGTCTAAGAAAACAAAACAAAAATAAAAAAACTTATCTTCCTACAACAGAAACAAATGTTGAACAAATTGAAAAAAATCAGTATCTTTCCTTTCCTGTCTTAGCTTTTAGTACAAACCTTGCTCACTCTGTCACCATTCACCACTATGTTCCTAAGATTTCCCCTGGATGACAAAAAGAACAGCAGCTTGAGGCTCCTTTCTCTCTGATTTGTGAGACTTTCAGACAGCTCTACTCTCCCAGTTCAGAAATAATATTCAAAAAAAAAAAAAAAAGCTACTCACATTGTGGAAACCATCAGAATCTTTCAGGCATGTCTATTTGATGTCAAAGGACCTATATGGGGTTACTTCTGTTCTGTTACCCATGCAGACGATGTCTACAGTACAATTATTGATCAGTACATAAGCTAAAAGTGAAAGTGAAAGATGCTCAGCTGTGTCCGACTCTTTGTGACCCCATGGCCCGTCCATGGACTTCTCCAGGCAAGAATACTGGAATGGGTAACCTTCTCCAGGGATCTTCCCAACCCAGGCATTGAAATCAGGTATCCTGCATTGCAGGCAGATTCTTTATCATCTGAGCTACCAGGGAAGCCCACGTAAGCTAAAGGGAAACAAAATAATTGCTTAATCTTCATTATCACCTATGTCTGATTTTGGGGCTGCTTCTTTGCGTAGCAAGCAGGAACACTCAAGACCAGAAGGTTATTAAAAACAGAGAATGTCCAACTACAGAATGACTTTGCAATAACACCTGGCAAAGGCCATGAATAATTCCCTCCAACGTGGTGCAAACAACACTTTGCCTTTGGTCCACTTTGGTGGTGCCTGAGCACCACGTCACACATTTGAGGAGGGGTCTGATGAATAAGGAAGCGAATTCCATTAATAAAAACAGGGAAAGCACCATCATTTTGACTGTGCAGACCTGCCAAGCAGGCCAGTCAGCTTACCAACAATGATTCCAGGTCTCCTGTCCATCTCCACGATGTGAGGATGGACACCTTTATAGGCGGCATCGCTGACGACCTGGGTGTTCCTTCTCACTCGCTCTGTCACAGGGTCATCCACAACAGGAGTAAAGCCCCTTCCCTTTGTCTTTTCAAAATCTTCATGATATTTCACCTGAAAGAGGGAAAAACCATAGTAACTCAAACTGAAATTTCCTGAATGCTACACAGCTCACAAAATTTGAGTATAAAGACAGTTACTATACCAGCTGCATCTAGATTATTTTCTACATAAATGTATTTTTTCCAATTATTCCAAAAATAATCTATGAAATTTCAGTTTCCAAGCATCAGAAATCAAGTGCTGACATTTTCACAATGCTTTCCATCATTACAGTTAGCAGCTCTTTTAATATATAAGCTTGTATATAAGTAAGAAGTGTTGAAAGATTCATTTTTCAAATCCTAGTTACTTGCTAAAATGTACTCACTTAGATATAAGTTAATTTCCTATCTCTTAAACTTTAGTATGCAATAAAATGATAAGCTATTTCTATACAATTATTTAAGAAAGCAATATTATTTAAAATTAGATTAAGATAGCAAGTTACACATAACTATATATACAATCTTTGTATATAGTTACAAAAACATATACTTTAAAACACGTGTTTTTTGCATTCTGAAATTAGGTTAGGGTGATGGTTGTTTAACTCTGTAAATTATACTAGAAACCACTTTGTATACTTTAAATGGGTGAGCTTTATGGCATATAAAATATATCTCATGAGATTGTTTTTTAAAAAATACATATTTTCATATTCTTTAAACATGTAAACACACCAAACTCCATCTTAATATTAATTGGAAAAAAAAAGTCGAAGCAAGTATCTTCCATAAAAAGCATTTATAGTAGCAGTCATGTTAGAAATAAAAACACACCCGAAAAAATCAGTGAGAAAAATTATTTTATTAGACTGAATATTTCCCGTACATTTCAGTAAGATTAGAAAGCTCCCCCCAAAGGGTGGGCCCATGGGCCTTTCCATGCTTTGTTAGTTATCCAGATTAATGGTGAACAACGCCATCGGTGCATGGGGCGGTGCCACTCCTTAGTATTAGTCACGGATGGAGGACCTGTTGGACCCTACCATTGAAATATGATTTTGAGCTTCTTTGACATGTCTGAGACCAGGTGTATCTAAAATCAGACTTGGTCTACCTTTCATCTGTTTCTGGTCCTGGGTATATTTTACCTGCAAAGTAAATAACAGAACATACTTCACAAAAAGACAACTATAATTTAAAAATTACGTAAGTTTTTCAAGCTTTCCAAATGAGTGAGGCATATACAACATATTCTGAATTACTTCCCAGGTAACTTATTTAGTGAATTGCATTTCCTTCTAGAATAATGAGCTAAAATTGTATCCTTGATGGTCTCTTTTAAAGGCTACAGCAAAGATGACCTAAATCTCTCTACCAACTGAATACAAATGTATAAGTGACCAACATCCACTAACCATGAGTCTGTAAAAGTGGGAAATACTTTATCCATAGGGAAAATCCAAAACTAAATGGAACCTAAATTTCTTCTTCTGTTTCTCTATTTCTCCATTTTCCGCCATAACACTGTGGAAACATGCATAACAAACATACCTCTATCAACATTTCCTTTTATTTGACCAGAGCAGATGGTAAGACTCATTAAGTATCCATCTTAGGTTCCCTCTAAACAGCCACAGCTTAAAGGTAATTTGTGTTGAATACAGTCAGCATCTCTGGGCAGAAATGCCACTAGAGAGCTGCACAGTTTAAAATCTAAATGCTGAGTCCCAGTCATAAAGCTCTTTCTGACATCTGACTATCAGAACACTGCTTTTTGTGAGGCTGATTCTGTGTAAGATCAGGATATGGATTATTGCGGACATGTGTGCATACATGCACTCAGAACGGAAGCCCTGATATTTCCTGAGAGAAGGCGCATTCCCCAAATAAGACACTGACATGCAACACGGAACTTCAATGAGTAACCAATTTCTGTGTTAAATATATTTAAGGACTGTTTTTTCTCCCTAAGTCCTTACTTTGGAGTAATGATTCATTTCTTATATTGTTTTGCAGAGAGGACTTAACAATCAACATTCAATGGAATACATCTGTAAAATGATAATTGTTTAACTTATACATCAAAGACTACCACTTTCAAAGACACTGGCTAAA